>NC_134588.1:21771608-22082997 GCF_037038515.1 Microtus pennsylvanicus
AAGTTCTATTCATAAGGGAACCATACCATTCAACATGGATGAGCTCTATCTATCTATCTATCTATCTATCTATCTATCTATCTATCTATCTATCTATCTATCTATCTCAAAAGAAAAAATTTAGCTTCAAATTTGGTCCAAATGAAATCAAAATGCAGGGGTACAGGTCTAAGGCAAGAAGTAATGACTCAGATTATATGTTACAATCGGGACATTTAAGGCAAACTGAAAATAAGACACAGATAAATTAACATGGCCCAGCCATTATCCTGGACACTAAATCTTAGATATCAGTGGGACCCAGGTCACCTGTAAAACTTAATTGTCAGGTGAACTTGAACTGTGATTGACAGGGAGTCAGAAAGTGCAAAGGTCACAGAACCAATGACTCATCCCGCCATGCCTGTAACATGTGCCGTATTGAAAGTGGAACAGTATTTGCTTCCATCTGGATAGACAGGGGTCCTTCAAGATTATTCTGTGATAGAAACAGATCTAACTGAAGACATTGAAAGAGGATCCGACCTGACCTCCTTGTCACCGAGTCTGGGTGCATTCTGGCATTTAGTTTTTGTTTGCTACTTTGATTTTGTTCCTGTTTTAACATTCTTTTCTTTTTCAGAACAGTTTGTTCCTAGTCATTTTCCCTTTAAACCTATTGCCCTTACATCCAGTTTGCTTTTTATCTATGTTTCTGAGCTACCAAGTATATGGACCACCCTCAGAAACCTTCAACGATATCTCTGCTCCTTATTACATTTTGATTTTTTCAATTGTATGTGTCTGCATCTGTGTGTATGTGTGTACATGTATGCATGTGTACATGTATGTATGTGTACATGTGTGTGTGCATGTGTGTGTACATGTGTGCATTGTACATAAGTGTGTGTATGTGTATTGTGCATGTGTACATGTGTGTATGTGTATGCATGTATGTATGTGTACATATGTGTGTGTGTTCATGAGTGCTATGTCCATAGATACCAGAAGAAGGAGTAGAATTCCCTGGAGCTCTAGTTACAGGCAGTTGTGAGCTGTTCAAAGTGGGTGCCTAGAATCGAACTTGGGTCCTCCTCAAAAGCAAGAAGCACTTTAAGAAGCTGAGCGATCTCTCCAGTCAATCCCTGTCACTTTTGACTAGATGAAAAAACATTACACCATTTCTAGCTCCTCCACCTCCTGTTACATCATGATTTCAGTCCCAACCCCAAGACTTGGCTTAAAAAGGGCCTCCATGACACCCTCCTGAGATGACCCGGGGCTCACACTGCAAGCCACGTATCCTAGGAGAACTCTTATCTGAGGAAGATAAGCCTTCCACAATTTCTAGCAACTTCACCATATCTTATAGAAAAAAAGCAGGAAGAAACAGAAGAATAAAAGAGCATTGAAATGGAGACTATTTCCATACAGGTCCCCTCGGACCCCAAATTTACCTCCAACCATCTGCCCCAGGTAAAGTCTTGTTTCCTTGATTCCTTAATTCCCTGCTGAGAAACCTGGCACTACCACCATGCACTGCAACACAGTCTTCTCAGTTATTTGGTTTCAATCACCCCACTGACCCTCCCTCTCTCCCTACCTCCCCTCCCCTCCCTCCTTCCCTCCCTCCCTCCCTCTCTCCCTCCCTCCTCTTCCCTCCCTCCCTCCCTCCCTCTCCCCCCATCTAGCATCACCTATTATTGCCCCTGGGGCACTTTCCTGTCTGACCCCACAGTCCTCTGCAGAAAGTCTAGGCAAAGTCACAAAGTGAGCAGAGCACTGCTGTGTTGAGTCTTCCCGGGATGGCTCCAGCTCTCTGTCCAGAACCTTTCCTCGGAAGACACACATGCCCTTCTCCTATCCTCAGGAGTTGAGGTCCCCTGACTCTCAGCCTCCTGGTGATTTGCTCAAGTCTCTACCCTTTCTAAAGGAGCCATTTCTCATTTAGAGATGTGTGCCAGAACACAAAGGCTCCAAATTTCCAGATTCTAGGCTGAGGAAGTGGCAGAGAGACACAGCACATTCAATGGAAGCATGAAGACCAGAGTTCAGATCGCTCGAAACCACACAAAACATACAGCAGGAACACAAGTCCTTCAGGTGAGATGGGAGGAGGGTACAGGAGAGACTTACAGGAAGCTGGCACACATAACTTCTAGTTTCCTATCTGTTGATGGGATAACAACTTGGGGAGGACAGGGTTTATTTCATCTTATACTCCCAGGTAACAGTCCATCAGTAAGTTAGGGCAGGAACTTGGAGGCAGGAACTAAATGACAGATCACGGAACAATAGAAAAACACAGTGCTGCTTACTGGCCAGCTCCCAGGCTTATGCTCTGTCCCTTTCTTGGCCCTCACAGGACCATCTATCCAGAGGTAGCACTGCCCACAGGGGCCCTCCCACATCAAGTGACTATCAAAAAACTGACACACAAATGAGTGTCTCATACAAGATAGAAGACAGAAGCGACCCCCAAGGTTGACCTCAGACCTCCACCTGCATGCCATTGGTACAAGTACACACCACACCACACACACACACACACGTACACACACACGTACACACACAGTGGAGGGGGAGGGAGGAAGAGAGAGGGAAGGGTGATTTTAAAAAGAAAAGAAATTTCCAGTTGGCTCTAGAGGGCCTGCGGGGCTAATGAGACTCTGCTACGCTCACAGCTCAGCTGTCTTCTCCCGACATGCAGTGCAGGGCTCTTCCCCTCCCTTCCATGGATGTTCACTCTTAGCCAAGGTCCTACAGTAATATCCTTATCCAAGTAAAACAGCATTCTCCCTTATTGTGAGAGCCATTAGAGAACCCAGCTTGCTTTGCAATCTCAAATTGAGAGAACTTTATTAAAAAGAAAAGTACGGGGTCTCCAGGGGCCCTAGCCCTGTCTGCTTTCTTAGAGAACTAGGGCACTGAATCGGAGTGTAAAATTAAAGCCTGGAGAGCCATAGAATGTGCGATATAGAGATCCAGCGGGTTATCCGAAAGGAACACACACTGAATGTGGAACTCAGTAGCAGCTTAGGTGATTGGATACAATAAAGCCGGGGAGGGGGTGTAGTTCAGTAGGCCGAGTGCCTCTCTACTGTGTTAGGTAGTTTGGTTCAACTTGAAACAAACCAGATTCATCCAGGAAGAGGAACTGAAGAATTACCTCCATCAGAGGGCCCTGTGGGTATGTCTGTGTGTCGTTTTCTTGGTTAATGATTGATATGAGAGGGCCCAGTCCCCTGTGAGCGCTGCCATCCCCTAGGCATGGGGTCCTGAGTTGCAAGAAAAAGCAAGCTGAGCAAGTTATGGAGATCCCCCACTGCTTCTGCTTGGCTTGAGTTTCCTGCCTTCGCTTCCCTGATAATGGAAGGTTGTCAGGTGTAAGACGAAATAGACTCTTCCCTTCCCAAAGTTTTATTTGGTCATGATGTCTGCCACAGCAACAGAAAGCAAGGCATGTACACATCTCTCACGCCCATCCCCAGCACCGCACAAACCAGGCCTAGCGGTACTCTCCTCTAATCCTAGCACCCGGGAGGCAGAGGCAAGAGATTAAGCGATCTAAGGTTATGCAGTCACATAGAGAGTCAAGACCATCCTGTGATACAGGAGTCCCTGCGGCAAAACAAACACAACACACTGATATCCGCGTCTCAAAACATAAATAGGCCTGAAGTTGTTTTCTTTTTATCCAGCTACGGGACTATGGAGAAGCTAAAGAAACCAATGAGCTCACCGTGGCTACATCCATCTACATGGTACAGGGAAAGCCATATCCTGATTCCCTGAAACTCAAAAGACC
Source organism: Microtus pennsylvanicus (assembly GCF_037038515.1). NCBI lineage: Eukaryota > Metazoa > Chordata > Mammalia > Rodentia > Cricetidae > Microtus > Microtus pennsylvanicus. The sequence continues at coordinate 21,775,396 of NC_134588.1, forward strand.
AACATCTTCCCTGCTACCCCTGGGGAACCATCTGCTCACCCATGGGTTTCCACTAAGTGGGAGCAACTCAGGTCAGGCTGCTTCTTGGGGATGGATTTTGAAACCCCAGTCTACCTCTTGCCTCTCTGCAGGAGGGAAATAGAAAATGATGTTGATAAATAAATATTTTAGAAACCCTACATTGCAAATTATTCATGCTCCACGCCTTTGGTCAAGGAGGATTTAAATGCTGGTGCCTCTGTTTCTCTGAGCTCTGTGTATTATTCAGGCTGTGGAAATTGAACCCCAGGCTAGAGGCATGGGAAGGAAAACAGCTATTTTCTCTTTCGCTATAGAAACTGCACCATGGGGTGCTGAGAAGAAATGAGTAGCCTTAATAACTTCGGGGGACAGCTGCTTCTACCTAGCCAGTGTAATGGAGTTATGGCACAGCATAAATCACGGGCATCCATAGGAGAGTGTCTGCTGGGAGCTCAGGGAAGCCTGTGGCCCCCTTAGAGCAAATCAGCATGGCTTTATTCCCTAGACAGACGAAGCATTTTCCCCACAAGCTTCGATCGCCTCTGGGTAGCCCTTCTGTGTCGGGGCGGATTTGTGGACAGACTCTGAGTTTGCCCATGATGCAGCTATCCTGAACAATCACCAGCACAGAGAACATTTGTCACTGCTTTCTAAGACCCCAGACTCACACGCAAATACATGACCCAGGCAGGAAGATCATGAGGGCCAAAGCCCGGTCGTCTCTACACAACTCCTCTTAGAATTAACCTATTTGTTACCAGGTACTAAAAGACTCACCTGGGTCTGGGAAGAAGGCTCAGCTGGTAAAATGCTTACAGCACATGCATGCAGATCTGAGTTTGACTACCAGAATGCAGGTAAAAAGCCAGAAACAGTGGCACATGCCTGTACCCCAGCACTGGAGGCAGGAGACAGAGACAGGAGGATTCCTGGGGTTGGCTGGCCAGCTAGCTAGCCTAATTATTGAATTTCTGGTCCCATGAGAGATACTGGCCCAGAAAGTAAGGGGGAAAGGGATTGAAGAGGACATTTCAACAGTGACCTTTGACCTCCACATGCACATATGTGCACACCCTGCCCTCCCCCCACCCAAACTCAATGGATCCCCGCTTCTTTCCTGCTGTCATCCTCTTCTTCTAGTGTGGCTGAGGGAGAGCACAGTAGGATCCTCCTTAGCCCCCACCACCCACTGTTACCCAGACTCTGTGTCTGGAGGCATGAGCTCATCGAAGACCAGCCTCCATTGCTCCTAAAATAAATCCGGGCTGGATGGTGGCATTTCTTTCTAGTTCTTCAGTATGACTTTTTAAAGAAAAGCTGCTTAGAAGTAAACTCGGGAAGGAAATGTCTTGATTCTGTTTGGGTCCCCAGTGAATGATATCAACAGGTTTGTTCCATGCTCCTCAGGTCTCGCTAAGAGATGGTTATCTAAGTTGATGCCAGCACCTCTTCCTTTCCAAGTCCATTTCCTGGTGTGGGTGTTATTCTTACCATTGCGACCCTAATTTCTAGTTAGTGAAGGCCCTACTGTTCCCCAGGTAGATCCTCATCGGCTGTCGTGAGGCCCAGATGTAACTTGGAAACACATCTGGCCCTGGGTCCTTGGCAAACTGACTGTGACAAGTTTCCCCAACAGCTGCAGTGGCAGGGCCAGGCTTCGAGGTGATTAAATCCTCCTGCTTCCTGACTGCTCCCTGTGTTTGTGTTGTAGCCATTTCCCTGGAACCAGCCTCATTCCAGCAGGCTGTCTGCCTCATAGAGGCCAACTCTGCACCCATGGGTTGAGCTCGCCTCTGCGCTAGTGAAACGCCTCCTTGTGTGAGCCACGCCAGGCCAGAGTGACCACGGATGAGCATGTGGAAACACACAACCCCGCTCCCTGCCTCTGTCTGTCTGAAGTGGGGTTGAGGCCTCACTTCTCATTGAAGATACTTTTTAGATTTGATGAACTTTGCTTTGAAAAGCTGAGGCCGAAGGATATTCTTTCCCTGTCGATAACACCTTTGCGATGCAAGTCTAACAACATGTGTGCACCAGGTGAAGATGCAGACGGAGCAGAGAGGCATGGAAATGCATTTGCAGTTTTTTCAAAGACGTGACGCCATGCCCTGGAGCAATAATTACAAGCGTGCTTTTAAGTGAGGCTTACTGTGGCTGATAAGCAAATCTCAATGACCTCCCATGAATAAAAACACAAATCCATAGCAGGCGGGGATTTCATTCATGTTGTGTATATGTGTGCAAGCTGGTGGGTGAGTGGGTGGGTGGGTATGTGTGAGGGCATGCATGTGCATGAAAAGAGCAACTTTGTGTGTCATTTTCCAGGTGCCTTGTACTTTTTGCTTGAGACATGGTCTCTCATTGATCTTGATCTTGACCAAGCAGGCCGGGCTAGTAGGTCAGGAAATTCCAAAGAGCTGCCTGTCTTGACCTCCCATCTCCCAATTAACAAAGTCACACCACCTAGTTTTTTATGTGTTCTGGGAACTGAGCTCAGATCCTCATTCTTGTGTGGCAAGACCGTTACTGACCAAGCTCTTTTCCCCAACCCCTAAGTTAATTGTTTTCCTAGTAAAACTTGCTACAAGAGGAGGCTATAGAAGGCTGGTGGTATTCATCACCACTGGGAACCTATTACAAATGTTGATTTGAGGGTTAGCCTCAGATGAACTGAACCAGAAACTCTGTGGGTGAGCCTAACAATGACCCAACCACCTCACCACTTCAGGGGAGCTGATGCACCCTTGGATTTCCAAACAACTGTTCTTTCACTATCTAGGGCTTGATCTAGCTGGAGGAGACAGAAGGCCGCCCTGGAAAATTCCACAATACACTTCACTAGATTCCACTCTTACTTCCTTCAGCTGAATCTAGACTGCTACCCTTCTCTCCTCAGATGCACTTTTTGCCAGCTAACATTAGTTAGCTGCTCTTCCACAATTTGAATGCCCTAATCATAACCACAGCAGTAATCAGCCCATGGCTTGCAGTAGCATGTTGGGCTCTTTGTAGATACACAGTCAAGTCATCTCATTGTTAGATCAGACTTCAAATATTTCCAGGGGATGTATATAAGCACCCCTATTTCACAGATGGAGAAAACTTAGGTTTTAAATAAGATGACAGAAGCATAACTCGGGGTTCACCCTTTGTTGTCCTGAGTCTCTTGTCCCGCCAATCAGATAGGACATGCTGGACATCTCAAGACACTTCTTTTCCAGGCCTCCTTCCGTCTTGGCCAGGTACAAGGGTTGAGTATGGTTGTATTGGGTTTGATTCAAGATGTCTCCAGTAATGTCATAAAAATCCTCAGACAAAATCATCTTGCAGAACAGAATTGGTGATACTGACCAGTATTTTTGAGGCTTAGGCATACGTAGGTGTTTTCTTCAATACTAACAAGATTTGCAAATGAAGTTTCTGGTAAGAAAATTGTAATATGATTTAGCTCTATGTTTGCACAGCTTGGAATTGACTAAAAGCAAGTAGTCGAGAGATGGTTAAAAAATTAAGATATAAGGAAGTCCCCCCATAACATTTTATATAAAAAAAATTTGCATTTCACATAAGAGGGCAGCTTAATAAACTAGCTCTGTAAGACGTTCTATAAATAAAGCCATCCATAAACAGGCTTCCCCCAAACAGATTCCTAAACAGTGGTCACAAGTCAGGTGGAAACAGCAGAGTGTAAAACGTTTTAGATAGTAAGATCTTGTTTAATTTAAAAACTGTGAGTTAGCAAACAAGTGTGTTTGTGATACACATATATATGCCAGCAAGACATATGCTGGAGGGGATAGAAACTGCCAATATTTTAGGAATGATTACATGAGAATAAATGGGTATCAAAGACTAATTTTTATTATAAGTTATTTATTAACATAAGGGTAATAATGTGTATGTGTGAGAGATAGATGATAGATAAATGATAGATAGATAGATAGATAGATAGATAGATAGATAGATAGATAGATAGATAGAATATACATATGAAGTATACTGTATGAAGGCCTGAGGTCAGTGTCTGATATCTTCTTCCTTATTTTACGGCCTTACTTTCTATCCACCTTATTTGTTTGAGAGAGGCTGTCATCACTCACTCTATTTTACAAACAAGGAAAATTAAAGGGTTCATCAGTTCTGCCCTCTCCATATAAGTACAACACACTAAAGCCAGAATTCAAACTACCAAGTCTGTATTCTTTCTGCATTCTGAAATATCTCCAGAGAAACACACTCTCCCAACTCCTTCCATTGCTCCCCTTCAAGCATCTATGTTTTGGCATTAATGACGTTAGCATGGTGCTCATCATCTGAAAAGCAGTGCGAATAAGGGCTGTGGCCCAGGTGAGCAGCTGGGGTGGGACATGTGCAGATTTTACAGGGGGCCAGCTTGGTGTTTGCTTCTTAACATTTTCAGCATAAGGTTCATTATGAGCAGGGACTTTCAATAGTAAAGATCATCCAATTACATTATCTTAGACTTCAGTAGAGCCTCGTTAAATACTTTGGGCATTAATTGCCAACTGAGGCCAAGCTATCCCAGCTACCTAAACATGGTGGCCTGGACTGGTCTAGCAATCTGCCAACACAGGTGCCATGTGAGGAGCCAACCAGCACTGCCCATCCTGAAGCTTCACTATAATGCCCCTACCTGCTGGCAGTTTCTGGCCAGGTCCTGCACCCATCTGGTCTTGACTTTGGCATTTCTCTCCTTTTGCTCACTCTCTTCTGACCTGAGGCTGGGTACCAGTTTACCACTGTGCTAGCTGCATCATTTTTACCCACTCTTGCTTGTTCTGAAGACACATTCATGTGTCACCCTCAGGGAAAGAGATACCATCTTACGCCTCATCGGGGAGGTGGATCCCATGGCTTCTCTCCACTAACTGAAAACCAAACCAAGGGGAGAATGCTAGCTAGTTCACACAGCTTATCGTGCATGTGTGTCTATGCGTGTGCATGTGTGTGTGTGCGTGTGTGTATGCATGTGCACAGGTGCAGGTGTGAAATCTAGCAAGGACAATGCTGAAAGAGAAGACACCAAGGGAATTGTCAACACTTTGGGGTGTTGAGACATCTCTACAGTGTTGAGAATTCCCTCATGTTCCCAGTGTGAAGCAAGGGCCTGGCACCGTTTTCCTTACAAGAGTGGCTCATCAGAGCTTTTTATGAGGAGGCAGTGAGTAAGACTCGGGACTCGAGAGCCAGACTGCCTGGGTTGCACTGCTGGCTCCACCATTTACTGTAACAGCCAGGTGACTGTGGTAAGCCACTGAATCACATCTCAGAACTATAAAATGTAATGGTACCACAGTCCTTCCCCAGGGTTGTAAATCACTCAGAACAATGTCTGGTCTATAATAAAAGCTCTGCATTAGGGTGTATTCATAGTGTGGTCACTGGGAGCCTCAGGCCTACTTCTGAGGAGACCTGAGGACACCATACCTGGTTTGGCAAGGGAGTAGAATGGAGAAATACAGTCAATTAATCTTTCCTGGAAAAGCATCTATGTGACAGCAGAGGCATGGCTAGGGTTTGTGCACACGACCACCACCTGAAGATGAGGAGCAGAAAGGCCTTGGGGACGGTACAGAGGCAGCTCAGCCTTGAAATCCAGCTTGGTCCAGCCCGAAACACAAACAACCAAGGGTAGAGCTTGACCTTGGCCACTTTCCTGTACTGAGAGGAGCAGGTGAGATATCCCTGGTGTCGTTGTCTCAGACATCTTCCCTAATGGGACAGTAGTTTCCAAACATTGCCACCAACAGCCAGTGTCCAGCTCATACCTTCATCTCCTCAGGGTGTCGGTGAGAAGAAAACAAAGACTTCTCCTCCATGATTCTAAGCCAACACCAACATCTAATTGCAGTCTTATTTAATTAAATTTCAGATCAGTATCTGGAACCAATGACACATTTGTATTTTAATCTTTATTCTCTTTGGGACCTTTTATTGCCTTTACATTGTATTGTTTTGGTTTTGATTTTGGCTTTTTAAACTATGGTTTATCACATTTAAACAGTTTAAAGCCAGTGGAACAAACACTCTGGTTATCTCCTAGGTATTGGGGACAATGGCGAGAAGCTAGAACTTCAGGAAAAGAACGAGGAAAGTTGTTTTTACTGCGGAGCAGTGCGGTGATATGGGAGAGACCAGTTCATGGGAAATCAGGGGCTGGTGCGGGATATGTAATGAACACGATGCCTCCTAAGCATCTAATAAGAGCTACCTGATGGACCAGTAGACACACAGTCTAGGGATTCAGTAGAAACCCAGGATAGAAATAAAAGCGGGGGAGTTGTTCATTCACAAGTAGTATTTAGAGTCAGGAGGCTGATGAGGTCACCAAGAAAGTGCACATAAATAATGAAGAAAAGATATTCAGACAGTGAGGTCATGGTTAAGAACTTTGTGATCTTATCATGCCCATCAGATGCTCAAGGCCCCTTAATATGGATGGAGGGAACCATCCAGAACCTTCTGGACATCTCATTAGGAGCTGCCATTCCTTCACTCAATTCAATCTTTATTGACTGTCTATGGGTACCAGTTTCCAACCTGAGAGGAAATAGGGGGAAAAAAAGATGACCCATGGAAGGGAAAGAAGAGTCTCCCTGGTGTCTGAAAATGTTACAACTGATAATATTTCCCCACTCAAGAGACATCCGGTCCAGGCTCTTTGTTACATGAATTAGACTCAGCCACATCACTCTGGGTAGAAGACATCTCCAGGCCAGGTTTCAGGCCTTCACAACACCTCTGGGATTTGTGACAAAATTTAAAAAAATAAATGAACAGCATATATCCTTGAAGTAACATTGGCTTTCATTTCCAGCAGTGCACACACATAAACACATATGAGAATATTTAAATGGCAAAAGGATGGCAAAAACTTCAATCATTTTTATTATGAGCCTTTTACCAAAGGCACCAGTGTTTGTGCCTAAGGACTGGATACCGTGAGGTGGCAGCGGATCATGTATGTTCATTGCGCCGCTTTCCAGCTATGCAGACGCATGCAGGCTCTTTCACTTCTCCTAGCACAAGGTTCCCTGCCGGGACACACATAACTGACAGGACGATAGGACTTCCTTTATGAGGCAGGTGTACAGGTACAGCGTGCTTTGAGGAAACCACAGATCATGGGGCAACAGGACTACATCAACCCTGGTCTTGTGCCACGTTCCCCTGCCCATGCGCCTGGAGTCTTCAGCCCTGCAATTAGGTCCTCCCCCCATGGTCCAGCCAGGAAAGCAGAAGCAGCAGGAGACTTACAGTGAGGGGTGGTAGTAAGTGCATGTATTTTCTTCTCGCTAAAGTCGTGTACAAGGCATAATGACCAGCCATGGCTTTCCTTCTCCAAAGCCTCCCTCTGAATTTCACTATAATCACTTCCCGACTCTAGCCCTCCTGGAAAAGTGGGAGATGTTGAGGTGAGCAGTGTTGGGGCCTTGAGCTCCTCAAGGAGCAGGTATCTGTTGGCCTTCTGTAATCTGGGAAGAAACATTTGCTTGATGAGAAGATCTCATGCGCACTTTTGCTCTGTGACTGGCTAGGTCTCCCTCCTCTTTCATCTTTTTTTTTATCTTTTTTTTTAAATTTTTTTTAATTTATTTATTTATTAAGGATTTCTGCCTCCTCCCCGCAACCGCCTCCCATTTCCCTCCCCCTCCCCCGATCAAGTCACCCTCCCTCATCTGCTCGAAGAGCAATCAGGGTTCCCTGACCTGTGGGAAGCCCAAGGACCGCCCACCTCTATCCAGGTCTCCTAAGGTGAGCATCCAAACTGCCTAGGCTCCCCCAAAGCCAGTACGTGCAGTAGGATCAAAAACCCACTGCCATAAATAAAGGACATTGGGCTTATAATGCATGTTCCTAGAGAAGCTAAGTAAGAAGGTGAACCCAAAGACAAACACATAGGCATCCTCATGAATATTAACCTTCATCAGGCAATGAAAGGAGACAGAGACATAGGAGCACGGGACAGAAATCTCAAAGTCCAAATCAGGAGCAGAAGGAGACGGAGCACGAGCAAGAAACTCAGGACCGCGAGGGGTGCACCCACACACTGAGACAATGGGGATGTTCTATTGGGAACTCACCAAGGCCAGCTGGCCTGGGTCTGAAAAAGCATGGGATAAATCCTCTTTCATCTTTGAGCATGCTGCCATGCCACTATGAGGACCCAGAGTCTAGTATACTGTTCTCATCAGTTAAACCCCAACTCCAGGAGTCAGGTTGGGACTTGTTCGTTCTGGGACCTTTAAAGTCAAGCTCAACACCTGACACTAGGGAGGGGCACAATCCTGTGATGAAATTGACCTGAAGGTGTCATGTGGTCCCATGGAAATGGGATGATTGCTCAGGGTCTGACTCCTGACTTCCAGGGCCATTTCCTGCCAACTCTGTTCTCTCATCCACATCCCAGCTACAAATTGGAGACAACCCTTCTTGCCTGCCTTTCCTTCTCTCAAGAGGAGAACAAGGTGAGCTGGTTCTAAAGAGACTTTGCTGGAAGAGTTGAGAAATAACACACAATGATTTTAAGATGATACAAAGGGGATAAGGAGAGGGTGCATCCCTCATGCCTGGGTGAGCATTTCCTGGTGCTGTGGAAGGGTTGACTTTGTTCCTTTTCTCATTATTCTATGCACTCATATCTCTTTCTCAAGTGTGTGTGTTTTATGAATTCGTGTATGTGCAGAGATACACACTTGTTCGTGGAGTCTGAAGGACATCTGTTGTCTTTGTCCATCATACTTCACCTTATTTTTCTAAGAAAGGGTTTCTCACTGAGCCTGAAGCTTAGGGATTCAAACTTATGTCCTCTTGCTTCCATAGCAAGTGCCCTCCCCTGGCTGAGACATCTCCTCCTGACCACACTTTCCCTTTAAATGCACGTACACCGAACTCCAAAACTGAATAAGACATTACCCTACATTTAAATGCTAGAGTCTCTGAGAGAAAACCCAACTGTGCTACTAAAGCAATGTAGACAGAGTTATGTGCTCACAGGAGAGCACCTGACAAAGTTCACCATCCATGGTGGCCAGGAAGTAATGCCTGGGGCAAGGGCAGGAGCCAGTCAACCAAAATGGGAATGAAAACCACTGCAGGAAAAGGAAGCTAGGTCAAAAACACAAGGCAAGAAAGCTTGTTCTGATGTCCTGTGGTTGAAAGTGCTTCTGTCTTCTACTGCTTTCTTCTGCTTTAATGAAGTTTTTAGTGGATCCTGCATGGTCCAGCTCACTAGAGAGGTCCGGCTCTTTTCTCTATTGTCTTCTTCACCGCCTTTTCTTTTTTACTCTCTTCCTCCTTCTTTTCTTATTCTTCTCCTCTTTCTCCCCCCCTTCTTCCTCATCTTCCTTCTACTCCCCACTTTTCTTTTCTTCTCCCCTCATTCTTCTTTCTCTCTTTCCTCCTCTTCCCCTTCCTTTCTTCATTCTCCTTCACTTTCTCTTCCTATTTACTCTGTTTGTTGTCCTCCTTTTCTCCCCCTTTCATATTTTCTTCTTCCTTCCCTCTTTCTCCTATTTTCATGCCCCCTTTTCTATTTCTTTTCTCTCTTATATTCCTTTTTCTCTCCCCTCTTTTCTCTTTGCTGTCTCCATTTCTCTTCATCCTCTTCCTTTTCTTCTCTCCTCTCTTTGCCTTTGACCTCCTCTCTTTTCTTCCTCTTCAGTGCCAGTCCAGTAAAGCAGGGAGTCAGGGGTGGTGCACTGGTGGATGTTGGTATGCGACAGATCTAGAGGTTTTTCACAGCCATGTGAAGGGCTCTGAACTCCATTCAGAATCCCAGGGGCTTCTGAAAAGCCCATGTAGGGTCTCAATTAAAGAATTGACCCACTTTGTAGACTTTGTTGGGTCTTTTCTGCAAAGAACTAGATAGGAACTCCTTTCGACCCTGTGGGCCATATAGTGTCTGAGTAGCCACACCCCCCAGTGTAGTAGTAGGAGCGGTGGGCTGAGTCCCCGCACCCGGCCGCCTGAACGGCTAGCTTTACCCGAAATAATTACACAGAAACTGTATTCTTTTAAACACTGCCTGACCCATTAGTTTCAGTTTCTTATTGGCTAGCTTTTACATATTGATCTAACCCATTTCTATTAATCTGTGTAGCCCACAAGCTGGCTTACCAGGAATGATCTTAACCTGAGTCTGTCTGGAGTGGGAGAACCATGGCGACTCCTTCACTCAGCTTCTTTCTCCCAGCATTCCATTCTGTTTACTCCGCCTACCTAAGGGTTGGCCTATCAAATGGGTCTAGGCAGTTTCTTTATTAATAAGAAATCACTCCCACACCCCCCAGGAGTAGTGTGGAAGCTGCCACAGACAGTATGTAAACTCCTTCGCTATTTTCCTTCCAACCTTTATCTATAGACACTGAAATCTGAGTCTCATGTAATTAATCACATGTCACAAAAATATCTTTCTATGCCTACCCTTCTAACCACTTATAAATGTACAAACCATTCTTAGCTTGTGGGCTGAACACAAACAGGTGGTGGGCTGGATTTGTCTCCAACCTTTCTGTGCCTGTCTCCATTTTCCAGAGATCTGTCTGAGGGCAGTGGAGAAGCTGGAGGTGAGGTAGCCGTGCTGAAGGTGGAGGACGATCCACTTAGCAGGTAGCCAAAAAGACAAAGCCAAGCATGACCCAAGCCTTGGGAGGAAAAGGGGGGCAGGAATGAGGTTACAGAGGATGTAGGGGATACCATGGTGGAAGAACAAGTTGAGGGGACTTAGCAGAGAGAGAGGCCTGAGACTGACTGGGAAGGTTGGGTCCTAGGAAGCATCTAGTCTCCTTCCTCAGGAGCCTGGAGCCCCACACGAGATGCTAAGATCATCATCTCCCTGGGAATACTGTCCACTGCCTAAGAGAGCACAAAATTAGAAACGGCAAGGAAAGGGCTCCCCCAGTACCCCTGGGAAATAATCCAAACTACTCATCATTACCTAGTACACCCCCAAGAATCGCTCTGTCACACACCTCATGGGTGGGGAGGGGGCGGAAGGCCTGAAGACTTCCCTGAAAGTGGGAGCAGAGACTCGGTTTAAACTACCCCGTTTGGCCACCACTCAGTCACAAAGATTGAACCCTGGTTATGCACGCCTACACGAAGTAGAGATAGCTTAGGAAATTCATCTGAAGAAGGGTGGGTTTTTCCATAGCTGGATAACATAATTGCAGTCAAAACTGGGGTAAAGGAATGAGTTGTTCCCTTACAGTCAGCATCTCAGACAAAACATCCTTCCTGAACATTTCTTTGCTGAGAGGTTTCTGTTCACGTTTCCCAAGACCTAGAATATGGCAGAGAGAGAAGGTGAGAGAAAGGGGGATGGAGGGAGGGTCTCTAGGGAGAAAGAGACCACTTTACCACTTCAGTCCTGGCCCACGTTACAGCAAGCACACAAAACACGTTTTGTTCCAAAGCCAATAGCTCCAAACAATGAGCCACAGGGCACCTTTGAGAAGCGTGCCCACTGGAGCGGAGCTGACTACATTAAGAGCCAGGAGCCCAAAAGATGTCTGCAAATTGGTAAAAAGTACCAAGTCCCTTAAGGACCCCAGCATGGGAGGTGTTTCGGTGCCCCTCCTTGAGAGGCGCCGCTTCCGCCCTTAATTTGAAAGAAGGTTCCATTCTTCTGGCAGTTGAGAGAAAAGTCTTTTCAAGCGCAGCCCTCCTGGTGGACCCCTGAGGTCTGCAGTCAGGTGGACAGACTGTGTTGTGAGCAGCAGCGGCCACTCCTAGGCGGCACAGATAATCAGTGAATGCAGGGGACATTTGTTCTGGTGGGGCCTCTGAGGTATGTCTGGCTCACCCACAGAGTTACTTTCCTCCCAGTCTGCCCCCAGTCCGCTACCACCACTGCCACAAGTGGCTACACCAGATTGCTAGCTGAACTCAGTCACTTCCCACATCAGCGTTCTGAGTGGCTTGTTCGGAGCACATTCTCCTGACCTCCCCACTCTGGGCATATTTGTGTGTGCATGCGCACGCATATGTGGAAGCCAGGAGACAAACTCGGCTACCGTTCCTCTAGCTCTGTCTACTTTTTGGTTTTGTTTGGTGACCTCACTGGCCTAGAACTCGTCAAGGAGACCAGGTTGACACAGAGTCATCCACGTGTCTCTGCTTCCCTCGAGTTGGGATTACAAGCACTTACCACTATGCCTAGCTTTGTCATGGGGATAAAGCTTGGTCTTTACTGCAAGTACATCGTAGACTAAGCCATGTCCCAATGTGTGCTCCAGTTGCTACTGCTTTCTTGTGGAAGACTGGAGTGCAGCTTCACCTCTCCCCTGACCCTAGCCCCTGTCTCTCCATCAGCCCCCCCCCCCCCGGAAGCTAACATTATGCCTAGTAAACTAAATCTGATCTAAGGCCTGTGTTTGCAAATGACATTTGATTGGAACAGAACCTCACCCCTTTGTTTGTGTGCTTGTCTATAGCTTCAGAACTGAGTGGCTGTAAAATAAAGCTTGCATCTTGCAAGGCCTAGGATATACAATGTCTAGCCATTTACTAAAAAGGTTTGTAAGTTCTGCTCCATCTTTTCTCACAAGTTTCTCCACGCTGCTCCTAGAGAGATACTGTACACAGAACTCCCAGGTGAACGGTCCCACCAGTGCCTAATAAAGGACAAATGCATTGGCCCAACATTCAGCCCTTCACTATGTGGTAGGGGTAGTCACGGTGTCTTTAATTCTCCCTCTAAATCCTTTTCTGCACCCACATGGGTCTCAAGAACCAAGAGGAGAGAACCTCTGCTTGGTTAGCTAGATGCAGTTGATCAGAGAGGAAAGGGGTGCCCTGCAGAACCATGCGGCCTCCAGTGTTTCAGCTCACGATGCCGGGGACTTAACCTCTTGCACAGTGTCCCCCACCTCCCATTCAGGCCCTGAAGCAGTAGGCACCATCCAGTTGGCTGAGTACTAAGCTATGTGACTGTGGTCCAGGTATGCAGAGGGCCAGGAAGACTGGGAGGCACAGCAAGGTCTGGAAGGGTCGCAGGAGGGTTCACTTGGTGCCTGGGGAAGGATGGAAGGAGGGAAGCAAATGAGGATGATGATGGGGGAGAGAAGCCTGCAGAATTAGCCTAGTGCTTCAAGTGCTGGCTGGACAAGCCCAGAGACCCGTGTTCAGTCCCCAGAAACCAAGTAAAAGACAAAACAAAAGCCAAAATCCAAAACAAACAAGACATGGTGATGAACCCTTGTAATCTCGGACTCTAGAAGAGTCAGGAAACCAGGAGCTTCTAGAGGTCAATGAACTTAGCCTACTACAAGTTCTAAAAGAGTGAGACACACTCTCAGACATCAAGATGGACAAGTACCTAAGAACAACAGCCCGATTTGTTTTCTCCAAGTGAATGTACACATGCGCATACACACGTACATGTACACACACATACACACACCAAGAAAACACACATACAGTCACACAAATATACCACACACACATACACCACACACACACACACTGGGGGAAGGGGTGGTGCAGAGGGAGAGAGACTGATTAATTTAAATTACTCCATAACAGTAAGGAATGGCCATTACAAAGACGCTCTCAACAAATATCTGAATGTCATGTAATTAAAATTAATATTCCTAAGGAAATTTGGACTGTTTTTCCTTTCTTACTTTGTATATCACCAAGAACAGTGTGACAGCAAGTGACCCAGAGCAGCAACCAAGTGAATGAATCCCAGACAGTACTGACCTTTCTACTTAAAGCCTCTGGTTCTGTTTGCTCTGGAAGGGGGCTGATAACAGAGCCCTTTGCATGGCATGGCTGCATCAGTAACAGGTCCACAAATGTAAAATTAAGACAGGCATCATGTAGGACACCCTGAGTCAGGACCCAAGACTGATCTCCCTCTGTCTACGTTAAGTCACAGCAACGGGGACGTAGGAAAATTCGATGGAGGTGAAAGTAGGCCCTGCTCAATAAAGACCATTCCCCCATCTCTTCTTCCTCAAGGGGCAAGACAGTAATGATAGCCACCATCATGCCCTTCCCTCCTCCAGCACCTTCCTGCAAATATTTTCTTCTCGAGACTGAAACAACGCAGGTAGGGAACATTTCACGGTTTTAATTAATACAGATTTATCTACCTCCCCGGGCTGTTGGCAGGATTAATCCCTACTCAGGGTTTAAGCTCCTTAGCAGACAGACTCTGTGTTCCCACCAAAGAGCCTGGCCCCTCAGTCTCCTAGCCCGATTCACTCAGTCTTGCCCTCTGCTTCACAGAACAGCCCCCTTGCTCCCTTGAAATTGGCTGCTTGGTCCCTGTGAATTTGACTTTATCCTCTGTCTGATGCAATTAAGTGTGAAAAATCTTTGATCCTTGCCTGCGGCCATGGGAGGTGGGGATGTCTGTGTGGTCTGGGGAGGACACTGAGCTCCAGTTCAAATCCTGAAGAGACTGTGACAGCTGGTCCTGCAGTCCTGACTTCCAGGCAGAATCTCAGAACACTCTTGATGGGTTGAAGACGTGGGGGTGGGGCAGTGGCACAGAGTGGGTGGGGGAGGGGAGCTGGAGGGTGCTGATGGAGCTCATAGCTAAACCTAGAGATTCTGAATAAGTCATAGCGCCCTGCTTAGAAATTGGCACAAGAAATCACATTGCCCATTGATTTGTGAAAGACTGTTATATGGGGAAAAAACTTGCATTTGAGGCTTTGCCCAGCCCAGTGCTTGGCTTTCGTTGATTTGATTTGTTCTTATGTATGAGTCTTACTCCTTAAAATAATCCCCAGAGAACCAAGCGTTGCAAGCATATGTTTCTACTCTCTGGGCATATTTATAATTTCATTCCTTCCTCGTTCAGCACACGCTTACAATGACCTGGCTAAACCAAAGAGAAAGAGGCGGCAGGGAGGCTTCCTCTAGGGCTCCATTCATGCAAGAACAATAATATGTTAAAATAACACCAAAAAATACATTCATTAAAACCGGAGCAAATGTTCTCCTTGCATCCTGCATAATTATGCAGGTTAACTCACTGAGTGAGTTAACCTTGGCCTCACCCTGGCCTTGCTAGGTCTGACAAAATCTAACTCAAACTAGACCCTAATGCAGCCTCTGGATTTCTCTAGAGCACAATTTTCTGAAGAAAGTGACATTTCTTTCCATGTGACATGCTTCCTGGGGAAAACCTCCCATTCCTAAGTGAGGTTTGTTAAGTATTCCATATACTTAAGAGGGCTGGGGACACGGCTTAGTTGGTAAAGTTTGCTCTACACCCGTGAGGACTTGCATTCAGCTTCCCAGAACTCATGGATCAAAGCTGGGGGTTGTAGTGCACACATCTGTAATCTCGAAGCAGAGACAAGTGGAATCTTGGAACTACTGGACAAAAAGCCTAGCTTAAATGGTGAGCTCCAGATTCAGTGAGAGGCCCTAGATTCTAAAATAAATAAATAAATAAATAAATAAATAAATAAATAAAATGCATGAGTTCCACATGCATACACGTGCGTGCATGCGCGCACACACACACTTAACACACACATGAGGAATCCTGTTTTTCCTTCCTTTTTTCTACACCTCCAAATTGGAACCTCAAATACCACCAAAGCCTATAATCTTTTCATTAGTTTTTACAGTTTTATTTAGTACACATGCTACATAGAAAACTTCCATTGTCTCCACTGCCTATAATATGCCATGCATTTCTCACTGATGAATGAAAGCCAAGTCTATTTCTAGGTAG
This sequence comes from Microtus pennsylvanicus, assembly GCF_037038515.1. Classification (NCBI taxonomy): domain Eukaryota; kingdom Metazoa; phylum Chordata; class Mammalia; order Rodentia; family Cricetidae; genus Microtus; species Microtus pennsylvanicus. Next base: position 21,791,141 of record NC_134588.1, read on the forward strand.
CCTGTCTTCTAATCTGGTATTCAGGGTCATTAAAAAATTTTCTTTGGGCACTGAGTCACAGAGGTGAGCTTGCCTCTTTCTTCTCCTGTGTGGTTGCTTTCATGGCAGTGCCCACTGGCACTGAGTGTTGGGCCTCAACTCAGATGAAATGAATCAATGTATGTATGTATGTATGTATTATATGTTATAATTATTGCGTATGTCTCTCTCTCCTCCCCCAATCCCATCTCCTTTGAATTAAACTAGATCTACACATTCATTAAAATCACGCAAGCTGAAGGAATATCACACTTAGACTGGGAGCCCAGGAGGGAGCTCCAGAGACTGAGGAAACCAGGCTCTTCGAAGGAACTTTCCCACAAATAGATACTATGAATTATGAAAGTCATTTGATGCTGTCCTGGAGAGATTTATGCTACCAAAAGTTTAAATTTAATAAAGAATACAAATGTTAGCATGATGAAGACTGATCTTCAGCTTACTAAAAGAGTCTGGAAATGTCTACGCACTTGCTGAGTAACACAAGGTAGCTCAGGTAAAGGTGATTCAAACCCCACTGGCCCCTCAGACAGTCCTTTCTTACCTAGCTGGCTGTGGTGATTTGAATGGGAAATTTCCCCTATAGGCTTGGGTATTTGAAAAATTGGTTCCCAGTCATTGGCGCTGTTTGTGGAACTTGCAGAACCTTTGAGAGGCGGAGCCTTACTAGAGGAAGTGCATCACTGGGGTGGGTTTTGAGCACGGACAGTTTTACCCCACTTCCTGTTTACTCTTCTAGTTTACATTTGAAGATGTGCGCTCTCAGCTTCCTGTTCTTCTTGCCATGTCTGCCATTTGTTGCCAATAGTTCCTGCCATGATGGGCTGTTATCCCTCTGGAACCGTAAGCCAAATTAAACTCCAAATTGTACTTCCATTGGATGGGGTGTTTTTATCACAGCAACAGGAAAATAACGAATATAGAAGACATGAGGAAATCCCCACTTAGTTATTAATCTGAGTCCCAAACGCATAGTTGCAGGTTTCATCTCGTAACAGGACAACTTGACACTGATGGCCAACAAATGCGATGTTAACTCACGCTAGCCAGAAAAGTCCTATTCCTACATCAATGATTTGGGAAACTTTTGTTTTTTCAATCTGTGGCTCCAACTAATGTACCCTTTGGTGTGAGTCTAACAGTCTATTTACTTCCAAGATAAAGCCGCTTAATCTTTTAGAAAGCATCCATTTTAGTTGCTTTTATTCTCATGAAATAATTGGAATAAAATTTTGTCTATATGATTCTTTTCCTGAAACTTCTGACTAGCTTTCTGTTTGACAAGTCACCTCAAAATCTATCATCTTGTGGGTTTGTAAGAACTGCATCTGATTGTGTGTATGTGTATGCGCACGCATGCATGTGTACATGTATGATACAGCGGCCTTCATCAGGCATTAGTCTTCAATCGCTCTCTGCCTTATCCAGGGTCTTTCACTCACTGCAGGGTTTGCTGATTGCCCTGTCTGCTGTCAAGTGCTTCCCCGGGGCCTGTCTCTACCTCTTCAGCCCTGAGATTATAGATATGTGCCTCCACATCCAGGTTTAACCTTGATACGAGGGGTCCACATCATTTTACCCACCGAGACATCTCCCCAGGCCCTCCCCCAAACAAGTCTTTTCTAATGATCAGATAGCTTCACTTTCGAGGAATGTTTCAACAGTTTGAAATATTTTTCACCTACCATGGGACAGAAGAGTGTGAAGTTTAATAAACCAATGTACTAACTTAGATATTTTCTGTTAAACCACTTAGTAGAGTACTCATAAAATTGATAACTTTCAGTCTAAGATATTTTATTAATAAGGAAATTCCAGTTGCAGAGATGTTCAAACCCCTATAACCATTAATAGGGATATGACCTGTGTGTTAAGGATACAAGCATTTAGAATGGATTTGAGCATTTATGGCAAGGCATTTGATTCATAGAAGTAAAATAATAAGGGCAGGAAAGCTGACTCAGTCCATGGGACCTAAGTTTGATTTCCCAGATGTCATACAAAATAGGATGTGTGTTTGTAATCCTACCATGGGATAAGACAGGAAGATGCCTGAGGTGCTTGGGCTATCCAGCCTAGCGTATGAGAGACCCTGCCTCAAATCAAAGGTGAATGTTGCTTCAGATCAAACTCTTGCTTCCTTAGGCAAGTGAACACATGTAGGCACACACATGGGCTTTCACATGTACTGTTACACACACATGTGCACACATACACACATGCTCATAAACAGAATGAGTCTGGCCATTTATAGTAAGAAATCTATTAATTCAAAATAAAGTGACAATAGTAAATTGTCTTATGACAAACATTTATTCATAAGAACCCAGTATTTCTTGGTGTGAATGTCTGTGAGTCAAGAGCAAATAGCTAGAGACCCCATCATAATGAGTAGATGGCAGAATGGAACGGGTCTTTTCTTATCAAGACCAGGTGATGTCACCAGCAGTGGCAAGAATGGACTGAAAAGACAGTTTCTTTGGGTGGGGGTGGCCGGCTGTGTGTGAATCTGTGTGGTTCTATGGGAGAAGCTCCCCTCTCTCGATAGAGGTACCATAGTTACTCTTTAGTTTTGTTCAGGACTAAGCCATCCATTACAAAGATCATAAAGTAACTGATGTTTCCAGTCTCATCTCAAGCTTTTCCGAACCGCTTTCAGCATTATCTTTCCTGCACAGCAGTTGAATCGTGCTGCTGTGCCCTTCAGACTCTTGTTGTCTGGGGAGTAAAGACCAGGCTGCCCTCATTTCGAGCTCCTTGGTGATATACGTGTTCCCTTGCGTGCCTGTGTTCTCAAAACAACCCACTGCATTCATTGGCACTTCACAAATATTTCTTACATGTGACTATCTGGGTCTTTACATAACCTAATCCGTGTCTGACAACATCCTGCTCCTCCCACACTGTATCAGGTCAAAGGTGACATTTGCTTAGAGAGACTTCTTTCAATTATAAACTGTTTGGGACTGGGAACCAGAACTGAGTAATTCTCTTTTCCCTACAATGTATTTCTTTCTTTTTTTTAATTTTTTTTATTTTTCTTTATTTATTTTTTATTGAGAAAAGGAAGAAAAAAAAAACAAGTTTCCACCTCCTCCCAGCCTCCCATTTCCCTCCCCCTCCTCCCACCCTTCTCCCCCTCCTCCCACTCCTCTCCCCCTCCTCCCACTCCTCTCCCCCTCCTCCCACTTCTCTCCCCCTCCCTCTCCAGTCCAAAGAGCAGCCAGGGTTCCCTGCCCTGTGGTAAGTCCTAGGTCCTCCCCCCTCTGTCCATATCTAGGAAGGTGAACATCCAAACTGGCTAGGCTCCCACAAAGCCAGCACATTGCGTAGGATCAAAACCCCGTGCCATTGTCCTTGGCTTCTCATCAGCCCTCGGTACTAACTCAAGCCTGTTTCTAGTTTTTGTTTGTTTGTTAATTTATCTGTGTGTCTTAGCCTTGAGACTGGGAATGCTTTGAGATCAAAAATTCAGCTGGATAAATGTCCCTTATTTGAAAATATTATGATCAGAAGTGGTGTGTGTGTGTGTGTGTGTGTGTGTGTGTGTGTATGTGCAAGTATGTGCATGCATGTGTGTGTGTATATACTTTAAGATGTTAGAGGACAACCTAGGTGCTGGTCCTCCGGTATTCTCTCTCTTTAGTCTGAGACAGGGTCTTTTATTGGCCTGGAACTTGGCCAAACAGACTCAGCTGCGCAGTAAGTTCCAGGGTCTACATGCCTGCCTCCCTGGGCCTGGGATACTGTGTGCACACCACTCCACCTGTTTTTACATGGGTTCCAGAGATCTGAACACAGGTCCTTCCACTTTACCACCTGAACTTGTCTTCCCATCCCCCAGAGTTTGGATTTTTAAAGAACATTTGCTTACCCGCAAGGAGATAAACCGGGGAGGAAAACCAGAAATATTAAATCCATTTCTACTCCATATACATATACTCCTGCCCAGAAGGCCACATGCATTTTGACTGACACTTGTCACTGGAAGTCAGGTGTGGAATTTTACATTTTCTGAATCTGCCAGTGCTCGGGATTTTGCTGATGTTTTAGAGTTTGGAATTCCAGTTGTTTGGATTAAGGACTCACAACCTGTCTGGTTGCACTACCACTGGAAATGCTGTTGGAGTGAACGGACAGGGCTGGATCCATCTTGAAGTTCTTTGGGTTTTGCTTTTAGGTTGTTGCATGAGCTTAAATGGTCCACATGATCTCTGAATGGAGGAGGGTTTCCTTCTGCCTTTTTCCCTTCTCGGAATAACTAGTGACAACTGCCTCATACGGAGGTCTGGGGTCTTAATTACTGCCAGTTAGAAAACCATGCTCTCCTGTTCTCCCCCCCACACACACACACACGTACACACTACTCATTATTATCTCGAAACCATGCAAGAGGGGCGGCATTAACAGGATGTTTGAGCACCCTCAGTTGACCCCAGAAGATAAGGGGCTTCCAAGTTTGTGTCCAATATGACCTCCACTAAGTGGCCTGTCATCTCTATCAAGATGGCCTACCATCCCTGAGAGCTGGGCCCCAAACTTTGCCAAAGAATAAAGTGGTAATGGAGAGGCAATGCAGTCAGCAAATTTCTCACTGCTCAAGCATGAGAACATGGACATGGATTCTCAGAACCCACATAAAACCTGGTGCACATGCACCCCATGAACACACACATGATCTTGTACACACACACACACACACACTACAGGAATAACAGAGGTGGAGAGACATGCGAAGCATCCATCAAAAGGCTCAGAGACGTCTCTCTGGTGTGACAAAGCCTACACATTTGGAGAGGGTGGGGGAAGAGTGAGTCAAGCAAACAGCAATAACAAATGAGACAATCGGGGGCAAAGAAGGTACCACCCACGCAGGGCAACTCCAGAGGAATTTCTATTTAAAATCCTGGGTCAGCTTTGTTCTGTAGAAATGGGGGAACTTTTTAACTTTTAAAAGTCTGCCTTCCTTCCCAAGAGCAGCAGCTGAGCCGGGGCAGGCAGGCATCTCTTCCTGCTTTCTTGATTCTCTCACTGTCAATGCGGGTGTCGATTTCAGATGCAGAATTCACCCTGAGTATAAATTCTGACTCAAATCATCTCATCTATCCCCTCTCAGGATGATAGAGGAAACTCACAGGGTGTTTTTCGTTTTTGTTGTTGTTGTTGATTTGTTTTGTTTTTGTTTTTGTTTTGGTGAAAGCCACAGCCACATAATTACACATGGCTACCCAAAGGCAGATTTTTCTGTAATAGCCAATCTCACAAGAGCCCAGGGAGCCCTGGAATTGATGGGAGCGGGAAAACTGGGCTGGGACCCAGAGGAGCTGGTGAAGCCTCACGTGGAGGGCAGTTTCTTAGGAATGTACTCCGAGAGGGAGATGGGCCCTCAGTTCTCACTAAGCCCCCAACCTTTGTTCTCCCAGTTCCCACAGTGTCTCTCCCAGTCTCTCTTTGATCATTAGAACAATCAGAGACCTAAGAAGGGATTCATAAGGGGAACATGGCTCAGTGGGTGGGTTCGAGTGCTTGATGTCCATGAAGACCCGAGTTCAGCCCCGAGTGTCCAGGTTTGGCTGAGCTGCCTATAACCCTAACACTGTAAGGAGCAGAAACCTGAGACTATGGGGTACTGGCCACAAAACTAGTTCCAGTTTCAGAGAGAGAACCTGTTTCAAGGGGCTGAGGCAGAAAATGATAAAGCAGAGCATGCCCAGTGTCCCACTCCGACCTATGCGCTCCTGGACACATACATATATGCATATATCTAACACAGATATACATACACAGGCATGAATACACACGCACATGCAGACACACATATATACACACGTGCACACGTAAGAACAAGAAGTGGGCTCTCTCCTCTTTGACAAAGATGGAAAACACAAGAAGAGTTGGAAGTTCTGGGCTCCAACATCCACAGGAAGACAAACTAGTCTTTTCCTGTTATGAAAATGGAGCCCCCCCCAAACAGTCTCTCCAGCATTATTCTACCCGTTAAAATCAAACACACACACACACACACACACACACACACACACACACACACACACATTAAAAAATAAATTCTAAAATGTAACAATATTCTTCGCATTTGTTTTGAGCAGTAGAACTATGGGTGGTTTTTAAATCTTTTAACTTATCTACATTGCCTATAAATTTGTATTATTTATCAGATAAGAAAAGTATTATACGGGGGTTTACTTTTTGCCTTTAGTGATTTTTTCCCCATCGACAAAGATTTCCACAAAAATGCAACTTGAATGGCCAGACGGGCCTGTGTGGCTACCAAGGTGCTGCAGTGGAAGGGAATTCTGCGGGCTTTGTTTCAGTCTTTTGGATGCTTCCTTTTCTGTTCTTAGAAGGAGAGCATGACCTCCTGCCCAGAGAAATGACCTTGGATTTAAATGTGAAATGCCAGCCCAGTCTGAATGCCTAAAAAAGGCATTTAGCGCCAGACCGAGAGGCGAGGGTCACTCTGTTCTTTGAGACATGTGATGACCTCCGTTAGATCACTTGCCAGAAGTGGGGTGCTGCATCTCAGACACCCCTGCAAGTCCTCTAGCTGGGAGGGGCATTTTTGCCTTTCGCTTTTCCATCAAGCCCAAGGCGTAGGCAGAGCAATGCCCTGTGTTGCCCCAGCTTATCATCCAAGGCACCTTCCTTAGGTGGTCACTAAGGAAGAAGTCAACCTCACACTGCCTTTTCCTTTTAGCTTTCCTAGAATAAGGCAGGGCTGTGGGACCCTCCAATTCCTAGGGGTTGCATTCTATGTTCTTACTTTTTTCCTTGGCTGTCAGTCAAAGACAAAAGGAATGGCCCCTGTGAAGAGCTTGCTATGTGTTTGTGCTTTTGTGTGCTTGTGTATGTTGCTGTTAGTCTGTGTTGCTGCCTATTTCTATTTAAGGGTTTGTACTTATGTATGCGCCTGAATTTGTATATTTGTGTGCCTATGTGTCTGCGTATGCATGTATGTGGTAGTGTTTGTGTGTGCTTGTGTGTTTGGATATATGTTTACATGTAGATGAGTGGTGTGTGCTTGTGTTCGTCTGTGCTTGTGTTTCGCCATATTTATGTGTAGGGGGTATTTGCCTATATTATTTGTATATTATGCTTAAATGACTTATGTTTGATGTGGGGGGGCTACTATTTTTAAAGACTATGTGTGTATTGGTATCCACAGAGGCCAGAAGAGGGTGTTGGATCCTCTAGAGCTAGTTACAGGTGGTTGAGAGCTGATATGAGGGCTGGGAATTGAACCTGGGCCCTTAGAAAAAGCAGTAAGCACTCTTAACTTCTGAGCTGTTTTTCCAGCTCCCTGATTTATTTTTTTAATCCTTAATGATATGGCAAGATTTCTTGTCCCCATATTGCAAAATGATGCCAAGTTGGAGAGTTCTCTAACAAATATGGGGCTGGAGAAATGTCTCAGTGGTTGAGAGAACTGGCTGCTCTTTCAAAGACCCTGGGTTCAATTCCCAGCACCTGCATGACCCCTGCCGATCATCTATAACTCCAGCTCCAGGCTACTAGACACCTGCTTCTGGCCTTCTTGAGCACAAGGCACATGCGTGATACACAGACATATATGCAGGCAAAACATCCACGCACATAAAATAACACGATAACTTTAAAATGTTTCAAAAGCTGTTCTACCAAACACGAAAAGGAGGCAGAGGGAGAAGTGATCAATAAAATCTCTTCCTTCAGGACCTGTTAGCAGTCCCTGCTCTTTCCAAAAGAGAAAGCATAAGGTTCCCTTTCTTGTCAGACTTCTGCTAAGTAATCCTTTTTTATAGTTACTAATCTTTTCTTTCACAGACTAGACAAAGTAGTGGGGTCTGCTTGCTTAAAAAATTTTTAGTATCTTTTATGGAAGTATCTAGCCAAACTCTGTAGCATTCACTCCCAAAGCTCAGCATTGTAAGGGGTATGCTAGCTCCTCTGATGTTAGTTTTGCTAACACGTGAGACAGTAGACTTCTGTCTGGAGATATTCTCTGACTTAGTCCTCTGTCATCCTGGGGATACAGTTGTCTGCCTGGACTGTTGGATTTCCATGGAACAATGCTAACCTGAAATTCACAGGGAAGAGAGGATGAAAAACTGAAGCCATAAAGATGCCAAAGGCCTTTAGAAAACATGTTCCCAGCTTAAGTAGGGAAACAAGAGCTTGCCTTGTAAGAGAGAAGGAAAGAGGGTACAAAATATGCATTTATTTTCAGAATACAGAACACAACTCATTAATTCCCAAAGGAGAAAGAAAACTAAAGTTGGTTATAGCATGTAAATTGCAGGGGCGCAGGGGTGCACAGGGTGGTGGGGGAGGGGCAGGAGGGCAGGACTGAGAAACAGCTCCAAAGCTACTTGTCATGCAAGCCTGAGGACTTAAGGTCAAGCTCCAGAACCTACTTTAAAATGCCAGGTTTTGCTGCACTTACTTATAATCTTAGCTGTGGGAAAGCTCACTAGTCAGCCAGCCTGCCCTACGAGGAGAACTTTGGGCCGGAGAGACACTGTCTCAAAGGACAGTTTCTGAGGACGCACCCAGGGTTGTCCTGTGCCTTCCACATGTGTGCACACACATACATGTGCACCCTTGAACATGCATGCACCCATATCCATACACACATGCATAAAAGGCACAGAATTCTATATCCAAAATAAACCTTGGTTTCAAATATTAAAAACATTGTTTACTAGAACATGTAATAGCCTAGTGACTCATCAAATCATTTTTTTTTTGGGTGTTCCAAATGGCACACATAGTCAAACACTTTCTGAACTGAGCGATGGAGAGCAATGTGAGGCTCCATGATTGGGAGAAGCCAGTTAGGTTGTCTGGTCATAGTTCTTCCTTTTCTTCCTTTCCTTTTTTCTTTCTTTCTGCATATATTTTGTTTTATTTTATTTTGGTTTTTGGAGACAGGGTTTCTCTGTGTATCCCCGGCTGATTCTGTAGACCAGGCTGGCCTTGAACTCACAGAGATCCTCCTGCCTCTTGCTCCCAAGTGCTGGGATTAAAGGTGTGCACCACCACTGCCTGGGCCATTTCCTTTACTGATTCTGTGTGCTGCAGGGTGCACATGTCCACAACAGAGGTAACTTTCAGAAGCTGGCTCTCTCCTTCCACCATGGGAGTCCTAGGGATGGAACGCACATGTCAGGTTTGGCAGCGAGGACCTTTACCTGCGGGGCCATCTTGCTGGTCTTTTTTAAAATCAAATTAGGCATTCTCTGAGGGTGCCTGTTTTCCCTCACTGCCCCTTTGTTAATAGATTGGTTTTAGAAACAAAACTTTTAAAAAATAGAAGACATTTTTTTTGTTCATGTACTTACCACAATAGAGCACTGTGGGCAGGCTCAAAGGGCAAGTGGATAAATGAACGTAAGGAATGTCTGCTTTGTCTACCTGACCTTTTAGGAATACTCACTGGAAGCCAAGCCTTTTAAAAACAGTCTCTAAGAGAGCTCGCAGTAGCAATCACTGAGAACTGACCTACCACACAGCATCACTAAGTATCAGTTACAGAGAAGGAATTTCTCAGAATGAATGATGTAGACAGGTTTTCAAGATGCGAACTTGTCTGTTTAAGGCAGAGAAGAGGTGGGGCTGAGAAGATGACTCAGTCTGTAGAGTGTTTGCCTCGCAAGCATCAGGATCTGAGATTGAAACGCAGAATTCCTGTGAAAAGCCAAGAATGGTAGCATGCAGTTATAATCCCAGCCTAGGGGAGGTGGAGACTGCTGGAGCCCTCCTGGTATTCACTGGCTAGTCAGTCTACTTGAATCTGCAGATCCATTCTGTCTATTTCATTCTAGTCTTCTATTCTTTTTACTCTATTTGTCCTATGCTATCCTGGTCTGTCTATTCTATTAGGTCTACCCTGTTCTATGTATTCTATTCAATCCCATTCTTTTGTTCTTTCTGTTCTGTCCCAGCATAGTGCATCACAATTGTTTCTCTAGGTATGGCCATAGCCGTGCTCTTTGGTCTGTTCTAGAGCAATTTATACTCTTCTTGTGGCCATATGATAATTGTCCACCACTGCTCTCTCTAGCCCACCTGGGTTCTACTGCCATGTGAGACCTCTTTTGTGATTTCTTCCTTGTTCCTGGGTGGGTAATCCAACAACCCTTTCCAAAAGTGAAAATGAAACTCTCACCCAATCTTGTGCAGCATGTTTTACTAGAGCTAGAAGTCAAGACTAAGTTGTATCATGGGATGTTAGTAGAAATAGTAAGAAATTACTCTTTCATTTCCCCTTGTCACTCTTAGTTCCTGAGGGAGTCCTTGGAGAGAGCAGCCTGAGGTAGGATCTCTGATGACCCAGGCTACAGAGCCCAGTCTATTTCCAAGCGTTCATGTCTTGTGAGTTCCCCATGAGCCTAAAAGTGTCCCTCTTCCAAACCTGACTGGAGTTGTACCCTGGAGTTCCAGGCTCCTATATACTGGAGAACTATAGAGCTCCCGTGCTCCTTCTTGGCTCCTCTCTGGCTGTATTTTATTCAGGGATGTTTTCTAACTCTAGAATTTTGGCAGCATGGTTGAGGGGGTTAGAAAGCTCAGAACAACAGTAAACAGGCTGGCAATGACTGCAGGCAATTGCTACCGGATATCCCACACTGGAAGAGCATTCAGTTAGTGGGCCCTACTTTGGTATCCCTTCAGCTCTACTTGGCTAGAACCACTTCCTACACTCGCCGTCCTTTCGTAGACTCTGGCACGTTCCCACACATGTGATGCGTTTAAATTCCATAGTCCATATGTCATATTATTTGGATTTAATGTTCCGACTATGAAATACAGCTGCAGGAGGAGAGTTTCAGATTAGGAGGAAAAAAGACCTTTGCAAAATGATCAAACCTTAGCCCTCCCTAAACCACTGAAAGCAAATGAAACAAAAAGCCCATGTCTATGTTGGTGCCCCAATGTATAGAGGACTCAGCAACATTCACCAAGTGGTAGTGATGGTCTCTAAAGCAGCACACATGCTCACACCTCCCAACCCTCAAAAGCTTTTTACTGATTATTGGGAGATGCTTGGCAACTGTTCTAAAAGGATCGCTGTGAAGGAAAACTAATTATTTTGATATTATTTCAGACTGAGAAAGAAAGATAGGCGTAAAATCAATATTCCTGTTAGGAGTCTGTAGTCCCAAGGGCCGACGAGATGGCTAAATAGATAAAGACATCTGACACCAAGCCCAAGGACTGGAGTTCAATCTCTGGAACCCACAAAGTGCAAGGAGAGAACCAATTCCTGCAAGTTGTTCTCTGACCTCCATAAGCGTGTGCGCATGCACACACACACACACACACACACACGTAAAATTTAAAAAAATATGTCTGTAGCCCCAAATGTGAACAGGACATATTTTATCTTTGAGATAACATGTATATCCCATCCATGCACATCACATTAATGCACATATCTTTCCCATTACACACACAAGTTAAAGATGGAATGATATCATATGTGAAGAATCTGAATAAGAGCAAGAAGCCGTGACCAAGATACCAGTAATGAGCCTCTCTAGAACTCCGGCTGGACTTTCCTCATACTCACTTGTATAAAAAGAAACCAGGATTCCTTGAATAAATCAAGTATCACAGTGTGAAGCCTGCAGTATACACCTCAGAACAGCCTACCACACCCAAAGCCAAGGAAGCTTTCAAAGAACTCAGAGTTGGAGCTAAAGCGATGGCTCAATGCTTAAGAATGTGCTGCTGAGTCTGGCTCACATCACCCACTTCATGTGCCTTAAGACCGCCTGCAACTCAAGCTACAGGGGGCCTGGCATCCCCTTCTGGTCTCTACCAGCACCCACACTCATATCGCATACACAGGGCACAAGCATCATTAAAAATAAATTAAGTCTTGACAAGAACAAAAAAAATATTCAAAGGCCATGCCAAGAGGACTCTGGGCAAGTAGAAGACCTGCTGACTAGAGATAGGAAAATCTGAGAAGAGATTAAGAATAATAACTGCTAAAATGCAAAACACATTTTAAATACATAATTTTGTAATAATTCTAAAAAATGAAGTCTTTAGTCACCATTGGAGAATGCTAATAAGCTACTAACTTACTATATTAGAAGCAATAAATAGTAGCAAGGGAACATTTATAAACATTTATAGATTGTTTCACAGGTAGCCAGTGGGTTAGGGAACTTTTTAACAGAGTTAGTCCTCTAATTAAGTAAGGTTAAAAGGATAAATTAGACTATTTCCACAAGTTTTGGAATTTATCAATAAATTCACAAAATGGACATTTATTATGGCTGTCATCCCCTGTTAAAGATTGTTATTCCCTCCAGTTCTCCCTTCCCTTCCCCTTCCTTCTTTCCGTTTTCCTTCCCTTCCCTTCCCTTCCCTCCCTCCAAACCCTCCCATTTGCTCTTTCAAATGTATGGCTTCTTCTTCTTTAATTCTTGTAAAATATATATATATATATATATATATATATATATATATATTCCTGAATATATAAATACAACCTGTTAAGTACATATAATGTAATTTGTACTCCTGTTTTTAGGGCTGACCATTTGGCATTGGATAGCCAGTTGATGTGCTGTCCCCAGCTCTCAGCATTCCTTAGTTTTCTGTAGTTCTTTATCTAGGGTTGAGGCCTCCTAAATGTTCCCAACCCAATTGCTTTGTAAAAGGTGAATTTCCTAGAGGTGCTTAAATCATGAACTGTTGCCTCAGGAATGGGGTGAACATCACTACAAAGAGGAGAGGGCTCAATCACCTTCTCCTTTTACCCTTCTGTCATACAATGAGACACTAGGAAGGTTCTCTACAGACGCCTACAGGAATAGACTAAGATTTGTCACCAGACGCACACACCACAGATTAATGTTATTCTCAACCCTGCCCATAGTCACATCTTTTTGTATCAGTGGTTAATCCAGAATCTTACGACTGGTTAAAGTGCTGAGAATAAAAGCAGCAGTTGAGTGCTCAGCTTAAGTGGGGGCAGCTACGTCAACTCTTTCAAGGTTCCGGGGCCACTGGGGAGGAGAGAGCAAAAGGAATTGAGAAGCTGGAGAACAGGAAGGATGCTGTGGGATGCTGGGCTCTGGACACTGCACGGCAGTTACACTTGTGCACTCAGGGCAGCTGCTGCAACCTGCACAAGACCTGTACAAGATCAAGCCAGGCAGCATTCCAACATGATTGGGGGAAGGGACCCCTAGCCCCACCCCTAGCTGAGGTACCATTAGCATTTACTGGCTGTGGGGTGGTGGGGATATGGGGAAAGGAGACATCTTCCTTTGGGGTGGAGCCACTAATAGGTTGCCCATGTTCCAGAGATGCCTCCACAATCATGCACATGTAAGCTGTGCTAACTGGACTCAGTGGGTTATTAAAAAATAAAGGGGGGGGTGCATGAAGGTGTTAAGGGCAACCATGTTTGGAAGCAGGGAGTGGGAGGGAGGATCTAGGTTGGATATAATCAGAATATAATGTAATATGCATAAAATTTTCAAAGACTATGCTTAAAACTCTATGTTGAAATATTAGAAACTAGACAATTTTTTAATGTAGATGAAAGGTATGTATGGATTAAATGTATTTTCTCTAATTTTTCAGAATAAGTTTTTAAATAGGATGCATATTTTATATGAATTCAAAGAAAGATGTGGGGGGTATATCTACTTATACCACAAACCAGAAAAAGGTGGAAATAAATTTAATAGTTAAATTTTTAAAAAGGGTTTTATATAAAAAATGAAAAATGCCTAGATAAATAGTATTTTTCTCTTGCTAATAATAAATTCCACAATGATAGAGGAAGGTGCACTGACATGAATGTTTAAAATTCATATATCTTTAAAAACAAAAGACAAAAATATTTGTACAAATTGTGACAGATTAATGGTTCTTGTTATTTCAGTATAACAAGAAAAAATCAAAAGAACTCTAGAAATTGGGTATAAAAAGATAATTTCCTAAAGCAGAGAACAGAAAAGCTAAGAAGCACGAAAATATTTAACCACCATGAGTTGTTAAAGATGGGTAAGTGAAAACAGAACATGTAATTACCATGTTTCAAAGCTCATGTAATACTGGCATCTAATGTTTTTTATAAAGGCCTGAAAATAGACCACTGTGGAAATATAAATCATCGAGCAGTCTCTGAAGGGCAAGTTTGAGAAGGTGAATAATGCAGATGGAACTACGTTTTAGGGCTGCAGGGTTAGCTCAGAGCACACTCTGCTTTTACAGAAGACTCCAGTTCAATTTCCAGCACCCACATCAGGTAGGCAGCTCACAACTGCCTGTAATTCCAGCTCCCAGGGATCCAACCCTCTTGAGGCTATGAGCACCTGCGTTCACATGTGTACATACTCAGACATATGCATAACTAAAATTCAAAATAAAATCATTTTTTTCACAAAAGAAATATCAAAAACCAAGTTAATAGTCTGGAATAGTCATCACACACCCAAAATTTCAAGGACAGCATAGGAATCTGCATGCCAAAATGGAGCAGCAGCCACCATCCCTGGCTGTGCATGTCGAGGCCTTTTCAAAATATCTCTGCATCTTTGCACACTATACACCTTCATAGTGGGGTCTACTTCCCCTTGCCTTGAGCTTTGCTTAACTGTCATGCTTCTCTTGGTGAGCTGGTCTTGAGAAAATGTGGCATGACTCAACTCAGACATGAAACATACAGTGAAGTTTGTTTTCCTCTGATGTTAAGGAACTTCTTCCATTATGGGTAAGATTAGGCTAGGTCCTGGAGAATGAGGGACCAGATGGGTACAGTCCCAGGTCCCCCATTTGCTCCAATTATGTGAATTAGGTCATTCCAAGTGGGTCAGTCTTGCAAAACCAGCACAAATCAGGGGCAGCTGGTTCTCTGTTAACCTCTTCAGCCCCCAAAAGTTATATGTCTGTTACTATATGCAATATACTTTGAGAAGTTTGAATAATAAAAGTTGACTTATTGAAAATGATCATAAACACAGACAATTCACAAAGATGTTCATTTTCAAATCAATTATATTGATAAAGTTTGAGCAAACTAAATACCTCATAAGAAAGAGTGCTTAATTATGTTACCTGTAGACTTGAAGATCAGAGAATTATCATTTTATATTTAAACCAATCTTATTACATTTGTTTATTTACTTATCTAGTGGTGTGTACATGTGTGTGTGTGCATGCACACATGAGTGCGTATATAGACATCCATAGCATACATTTGGAGGTCACAATACAACTTGCAGGGGTCCATTCTTTGCATCCACTATGTGGGTCTTGTGAATGAAGCTCAGGTCATCAAGCTTGGTGGCAATCACCTTTACCCACTGAGATTTCTAACCAGTCTGATAAAACTATTAAAATCCAGAACTTTGAGATGGATGTAATCACATGAGCCTGGGATTCCAGCCTGCGTGAGGCAGAGGTAGAGAATTTTCCATGTATTTGAAGCCAGTCTGGACTATACAATAGGTTTTCGGCCTCTTCTATCTCCTGCCTGGAACAAAGATGTTCCCCCATCTACAGCAGACCCCAAACGTAAAATGATTCAGATGAGTCAGAAATGGCATCAGGAAATGTTTGCTTTTGGGAAGCTGCCCAGTATCCAGGCTCAGTCAGAGCTGAGCCTAAGAAATCACAGCAGATAAGAAAGAATAAAGATAGATCCCGTGAAGCAGCTAATAACTCCCAAGTTGTCTGCCTTTCATAAACTCCATGACTCTACTCCATGAGCCCTGAGAGGAGAAGAGTGCCAGCAAGAGACAGGGATAGGTGGGACTGAAACCCAAACCAGGCCAATTAGAAAACTCACTTTCTTTGGCAGATGCCAAAGACCATGCATCTAAAAGCCAAATACATTGTGATGAATTGGGCTCTTGACTATATCCATCTTTCCCCTAAATCACATAATCACTAAACGACTACATTGTCCAGAACTGGTCTAAGATAAGAGACTGTGGTTAGCTACCTCATCCCCAGCAAAGAAGGAATCCTAAGAGCAAGAGCTCTCATCTGAACACGGTAGATCGAGAGTCTCAGCAGCCACCTCGGTCTCACTCCATCACAGCCCAGTGCCTCTGCAGCCTCCCTCATACTCACTAAATATTTCACACATGAAGTAATGGAACACAGAGCCAGGGGCGGTGTGCTAGCCTTCGGGTTCCCATTTAAATTTACAGCTCGCTGCTTGAAGAGTCCCCGGGCTCTGGCTAAGGTGGTGATTATGCCGTCCATCAATTACCTTGCATTTCAGCACAATATTTGGGGCCCCTTTCCACTCCCTCATAACAGAGAACTGTTTAACTCAACACACACATGCATGAAGGTTCCAGGACGTGTGTCACACAGATGTGTCCGCAACAATGTGTTCCTTGTACTGAAAGAATTACCAGAAATATCCTTCGTGCTAGTAAACTTCTGCAGCAGAGACCGGTTGCTCACCACAGGACCACTTTTTCATCCACTGTCTCGGGATTAATTGTCCTGTCTGCACGTCACATCTATCGTGACACTTAACGTCACAAGCTAGTGAATCTCTCTTGGATGGTTTCCAGTGAGAGCTGCTTTTAGATACTCCTCACTTCTGAGTGTGGGAGCCCTCTCTGAACTCTGTAGATGGCTGTGATAATAGAGAGGGAAGACAGTGGCATACACTAATATCTTCTCACCCTTTTTAAACCTGAAATTTGAATGAAATACACAGCTGTGAACAGACGGGGGAGAAGTCGGGTCAAACCCGTACAAACTGGGCTGCAGAGATGGCTCAGTGGGTAGAGGCACTTGTTGCCGAGTACACTGATCTGGTGGCTGCTAGAACCCGCATGGTGGAAAGAGAGAGCCGACTCCCATAAACTTTTCAGGTCCTCTACATGCACGCCATGACATGAGAGCACACACATACACCTGCATTCATGCACTATTTTCACAACCTAATACCTGCAAATTAATATGTGACAACCTAATCTGTTAGGACAGATATGTCACCTATCTCTCTTTCATGTTGTAGGACAGCTTTAGAGAGGGGAAGATAGGGGTTAGGAAACTCTAACATGCCTCAGAAACTAGAGGTTTCTGGTGTTTTCATGAGAAGGAGGACTCCCCATGGGATACGAGAGTCAGTTATATGGCATTTGATGGCATTAGCCTGCTAGAATAGTCAAGGTAGAAATAGGACTCCCATGGTAACAGTGGAGATTAAAGGAAGCATCCTTCAAATTTAGCGGTGAAGACTCATGCCATTTATGTGACTATAGCAATTACCCATACTGATCTTCTTTGATCATTTTTTTAATAAAAATCCAATCCTGTTTGATTTCATATAGCCTTAAATCCAAAGATATGTAGTTTTATTACTTTCATTTTAGTTATTTGTTGTATATGCGTATGTGCACAAGACACAGTGAGTATCTGGAGGTCAAAGGACAATCTGATGGAACCAGTTTTCTCTTTCCACCTTCTGGGTCCCAGGGATCAAACTAGTTGTCAGGCTTGGTGGCAAGTCCCTGTACCCAAAGAGCCACACACTAGTGCCTACAGAGAGATTGAGGGCTGCCAAGTATTTATGCTAAGCTCTGAAATAAGGCAGCAAGATGAGGATTGTTTGCATGTGAAAGCTTAGAATAAA
Source organism: Microtus pennsylvanicus (assembly GCF_037038515.1). Classification (NCBI taxonomy): domain Eukaryota; kingdom Metazoa; phylum Chordata; class Mammalia; order Rodentia; family Cricetidae; genus Microtus; species Microtus pennsylvanicus. The sequence goes on from NC_134588.1 coordinate 21,808,809, forward strand.
AGACAAAAAAATAGCATGTTTTTACCTTTCCTCTTTGTTTTCTCTACCAGCTTCTTCCTTGGCTTTACCTGGTTCTGTTTTCAGGGAAGGCTCTTGAATGTTCAACTGTAATCATAGCCACCCATGACAGACCAGTCAAGGAGCTAGAAGGACTCTGTGAGTAGGATGTCGGAGGTGAGCCAGGATCAGGGAATGGCTCCCGTAACCGTGACCAAGCCCTGCTCTGGTCTGGTTATGTCTAGCGCTAGGAGCCCAGGAAGGAAAGCAAACACTTGGGTTCAGCTTCCTACCAGGGCAGAACTACCTTCTGGCCATTGCTGGGAGAGAATGCTCTGGAAGGCTGTGGTTGTAGTAATATGAGGCGGCGGTGGCAGGGTTGCGTCCCCAACACCCCAAGCCGCCTGCCCTGCCCGGCTAGCTTATGCTCCAAATAATTACACGGACACTGTATTCATTTAAACACTGCTCTGGCCCATTTCTAATAATCTATGTAGCGCCCCTAGGTGCGCTTACCGGGAAGATTCTAGCCTAAGTCCATCCTGGGTCGGAGCTGGGGCATGGTGTGCGTCTTCCCTGGAGCAGGTAGCATGGCGTCTCTCCTGCGTCTGCTCCGGAGAGAAGAGCTGTGGAGTCTGACCTCACTTCCTCTTCCTCCCAGCCTTCCCTTCTGTTTACTCCACCCACCTAAGGGTGGGCCTATCAAATGGGCCTAGCAGTTTCTTTATTGCTTAAACAATGAAATCAACAGATTGATATGACACTCCCACATCACTTCCCCTTTTTCTGTTTAAACAAAAAAAAGGAAGGCTTTAACCTTAACATAGCAAAATTACATATAACAAAACAGTTATCAAGTAAAAGTTACATCAGAAACATTTATACATATAACAAAATTGACCGTAAATCTCTATCAATAAAGCAAAATCTATACTAATGCAAATTATTCATGTCTATATCATATCCCCCTTTAAATGTAAAAGAACATTTATAAACTATATTTGGGAACATGGGCGCAGTTTTTTCTCTCCAAACTGCTTCCTGCTGAATGGGGGCATCGTTAATTAGGTCTTTCATGGTATAACCTGTGTGCCAGGGTCATCTCACTTGGCAGTTGAGCGAAGCAATTTTCTGAAGATGTTCACAGCAAACCTTCAGGAGGTCGTGGTCCATCATACCAAATCGGAATAGAAGAAATGAACAGGGTCTCATCCTCTGTGAAAACAAAAGAAGACTCTCTCCAAAGCATCATATCCTTAGACCCAAATTCTGAAATCGTAATACTCTTATATCCATTCTGGTTTAGCTTGGCAGCCCATGTAATGAAATGTCTCTCTGTACTTAGCTCCTTCACAGTCAAAAATTTTAAAGAAAACACAATGTACATAATCCAGACTCTCTGTGAATTTTTCATTTTTTTACGTAGCTTATTTTTCTTTATTTCTTTTAATCTCTTAACTATCTGTACTCTGTCTCTTTAAAGACTTTACCTTTTTTTTTTTTAACCATTAACTTTATTCTCTATATTCCTTTTCTTCTCTCTCTCAAGCCTACGTACATTCATCCAACAGTGTGACTCGTTTAGCGGTCTGAATCTGTCCTATTGTGAATCTGTAATTTTTTACTATCCAGGAGCACTTTTGATTTGCGCCTTTAAATCACTAGGTGCTTAAGAATCTAAGCTGTGACATTCCTAGGTTAACTTTTTGCTTTTTGAGCATATATCTTTGACCTGGAATAACCCTGTAGACCAGGCTGTCTTTGAACTCTCAGAGATCCGCCTGTCTCTGCCTCCCAGGCATTGGGATTAAAGGCATGTGCTACTACACCTTGAACTCACAGAGATCTGTTTATCTCTGCCTTCTAAGCACTGGGATTAAAGGCGTGTGCTACCACACCTTGAAGTCACAGAAGTTTGCTTTAAGAATTTTAACTTTTAGTCTGCATATATTTTTAACACACTTTAAACCATTCAGAAATTTTCTGTCTTTGAATCTCTCTTTACTGTATATCTCTCTTTTTCTGAGGACAAGAGCCTTTAATTTGCCAAGCAATATCAGTAGGACTAAAGGCGTGGCTTTGCCAGCTAGATCCAGTCCATTTCTTAGCTTTTCAGCCTCATGGCAGATATACAGGCTGCAGCCATGTTTATAGCATTTCAAGGTCCCTGCCAGCCAGCAAGCTACAACAGACAACACTCAAGTCCTCTCTCGGTAGCCGGCCCTCCTGCCTCAGACAGTCAGAGTTTGCCCTGGCAGGATGGCCCAGAAAGCCGGCATTTTAAAACGGCGCAGCTTTTTTCCTGCTACGGCTGAAAACCGAAAAGCATGCGTTCAGCTTTTCGTCAACACCGTTTAAGTGTTTCGTGGCAGGACCTCTTAATGAGCTGCAGGCTTTGCAGCTGAAGCTGAGTCAGGAAGCCTCTTGGGGCTACCAGGTAGGAGCGGCACTCAGCACTTTAATTCTGAGACTGAGCATGCAGCACAGAAATTCTTTTCATCCAAGTAACATCCAAATCTGACAGGCAGAGCACTGCGCAGTCTAAAAACACGTCTCTGTATGGCAGCAGGAATCGGCCATGCTCTTCCGCCTGCCTAAGCCTGATTCTGCCTTCTGCCCAGGAGCAGGCGGGGAGCTCTGAGTCATCGCACGGTCTCAGAGCACTCTCCTTCCGATCCCAAGCGGGAACACAAACATAAAGCCAGAGTTTGCACTGGTGGCACAGCCCCAGGAAGCAGCGCTTTAAGATAACGCAGCTTTTTTTCTGCTGCTGTTGCTGAATCAGGAAATCTCTCTACAGCACGCCACCAACAAACAGCAAAAATCTGTGTTAAACTCTCTCTCCATTATTTTTAAGCCTTCTCAAGTTTTTTGTGGACTCAGTTAGCCACACGTCTGGGCGTCATTTGTAGTAATATGAGCGGCATGTGGTTCAGCCAGTTTAACCAGCTCCACTTGAGGGAACCCCCCCACCTCAGGAGTAAGGACCAGAGAAGGCAGAACCGCCTTGAGTTCAGGGGCAGGTTGGTCATCAAGTGCCAGCCTTGTGGGTCTCAACAGAGTAATACAGTAAGTTGTCTCCACAGGATGCTCAGACATCCACACACGCAATGCGCATTAGCCCATCCATCCCAACCTTCTCTGGCCCCTTCACCCAGATGAATGTAGAAAAAACCCTGCCTATAGTGCTTGGCAGACTTCGCCTGTTTTTTGGCTGTAACAATTCACGGGAGAGTGTGAATCAGTCAGCCAGATGGGAGGGGAAGGAAAACAGGGATTGATCCACCCTGAAAAAATATTGGGGCTGGAAAGTTGAAATATTTATAATCAGGGCTCAGTGTCTGTGGAGCGAGGCCAGTGGGTTTCACAAGCGGGCAGGACTGTACACAGCCATGACCCACCCTCCTGGGCAACCACTGTCCTAAGCAGTGACAGGAACCACCTGACTGCCAGAGCACCCTTTATCAAGCCGAGGGACTAGAGTGAGAACGCTGAATGCCGAGGAACTGGATTCCTGGCTTGCAACAGCATTTGGTGCAATCATTTATAGCAGTAAATAAATGTTAGGAAAGCTCACAGGGAAGCCAGTATCTAAATGCCTAAGTATGACAGGCTTGCATTAGGGCCAGGCATGCATTTCTGGCAGTGTGAATACGCTTTTGCTCACAGTGTCTTTTTTTAGATGACTTTGAAAAACAATGTCATCACTGGGATACTGCAAACCAGAACAAGTTTTGTCTTTCTTTCTTTTTTTTTCTTCTTGATGGAAGGGGAAAAGTGACATTGGTACACATGCCATCTCAGAGGAAAGGGATTTGTTCATTGAAAAGAGCCCAGAACACCCTTCTGGAAGATTTTATTATTGAAATAAACTTTATCATTGTTAATTGTATCACTATTTATGGACTGAAAACATTTGTTCCGACAGCAAGCCTATACCTTTAGATATGTTTTCTGAAGTTCTAATCTTAAGAAACACTAACATTTAAGCCTCCGTTATTCTAGATGCTCAGTTAGAAAGTCAAAAGGAGAGGGAAACTTTATAGTCATATATATGTTGAATATTGGGAGCTAATTCCCTTCCCAAACTTTTCTGGACCACATCTTTCTCCTCTTGCTGTTTTTCTGTACTATTAAACTTTTGGCCATTTCTAGAAGCCAGAATAGCAAAATTCATCCTTGTTCCCCCACCCCCAATTCCTTTCTCACCCGTTCACATCCATGCAGTAACTTTTAATTCTTCAATTGCTCTCAAATATATCACTGCTACTGCTTTCTCCATTTATCTCCTGGGCACCTATCACCAGAGTTAAACCAAGAACTTCTCATAGCTGTCTCTGACTCAGCCATCCTGTTTCCCATCAATTTTCTGTTCATTCTCATCTTCAGAATAGTTCCAGTGCTCCCATCGGGTGAAGGATGAGGTGCACAGCCTTGATGTGGTACCCAAACCTCCTGTGTCCCTAGCTTTTGATACTGTATAGGTATCCATGTGGTATCCACAGTTCTCATCACCCTAGTTTTATAGATAAGATATGGAGCATCCATGTGGTACCCAAAGCACTCGTGACCTGTGCCATCACTCCTCCCCCCATCCTTGTATCCAATGACCTTTGTGTGTTCCCTCTACCAGCCGCAATGGAACAGTTATAGTTGTCTAACATGCCATACTGACTACCTTCATGCCTTTGGCCTCCTCTATCTAGAAAACACTTCTTCCCACTTTCCCTGCCCAATCTAAAACATTTACCTGTGAACTCGTACTTGTCTCTTAGGACTCCATCCAAGCCTTGGTTCCACACAGGCGCCTTCTCTGGTAGATTCTTGCCCTCTGTATGTTCTCTGGGTACAGTTAGGGTTGATTTCATATGTCACCTTGACTAGGTATTATAGGGTGTCCAGACATTTGGTTACACGATACTCTAGGTGTGACTGTGAGAATTTTCCTGGGTATATTTCACCTAGCATATGTAAAGTGAGCACAATGTCCCCCCTCGTGTGCAGGCCTTACCCCATCTGTTGACTGTCTGATTAGAGCAACCCTAGAGAACAGGAGAGGATTTTCTCTCGGTGGTTGCTGTCTAGGCTTCAGCTTCAGACTGGAGTTAGATCACTTGCTGACTGCAGATCACCAGACTGCTCAAACTCTATAGGCAAATGCACCAGCAATAATCCCTCCCTCTACATATATGTATAATGTACATATGTGTATAAACATATGCATAGAAACAATGGACTATACAGCATCTCTATATGCTAGCACATGTTTAAAGGCCTACACTAATAATAAATATTTCCACTCCTATGGAACTCCGATTAACTGTGCTACATTTCCTACCACCCCATGAACCTGTTCAATTCATATTCATCTGCATTTATTGGTCCTTATTTTGGTCACTAGGAAGAAAGTTTTTCTTCAAAAAAACTTCCATCTCAATAATCCAACTCCAGACAACAACCTCTGAATTCAGGACACCTTTGTACGTGAACTTTATTTTTGTTCCATTATGGGTATTATATATTTTTGAGTTATCTCACTTTCGTGGGTATATATGTAGTTCTCCTGACAATTATACTTTAAGATACTTAATAACAAGGCAAGAAATTCATTTTGTTCCTCTTTCTCCTTCAAACTTTTGTAATCCATTAGTGCATAGAACATGTAATCATTTCATGCTACATCACTTTACATAGTTATGATTAGAACAAGATTAATAACTGAAGAAGACTACCTAGTGTATCAAATACAATTTTTGTTCAAAAGAATAAATTATTTCAAATGAGGCCATAAACTAAATGATAAATACATAGTTGTGAACAGAATTTGCCCTCAGTTGGTATATGAAAATGAAATCCTGAGTATTAACAGACATAAGAAAATTTCTAAGTACCTATGGGAAATATGAGGATACTCAGCTAGGAAAACCAGGTTCCAGTCAAGCCTGGAATAAAATCAAGTTTTATATATTTCAAATCAATTACTGTGTTAGAGAGCTATCATCCATTTTGTGCCTTAAAAAAAGCTGAAATAAAAATAAAAAAATCACTAAATGTTAGATATACGTCAGAAATATTATCACAGTAAATATAAATTAGTTAAACTCTTAATAGAACTACTTTACATTAGGTCACAAAGAGACACATGTTTTAAAAAGTGATTATAAAAGTTCTGTTCATGCTGAGTGGTGGTGGCACATGCCTTTAATCCCAGCATTTGGGATTAAATTTCTCTTGAATTTGAGGCCAGCCTGGTCTACAGAGCAGGTTCCAGAACAGGCTACAAAGTTACAGAAAAACAAAATCTTGAACAACCAAAGAGAAAAACGTGTTGTTCACTATCATAGACCAAACTCATGCTAAGTGATAGAAAGATTAAATATTAAGACAGATTCAGATATACAAAGCAAATGTTTACTAGCTGGTATTGTGTGTCAATTTTTTGTTTGTTTTTGTTTTTTGAGACAGGGATTTCTCTGTGTAGCTTTGGTACCTGCCCTAGAACTAGCTCTTTCTTGTAGACAAGGCTGGTCTCAAATTCATAAAGATCCACCTGCCTCTGCCTCCCAAGTACTGGGATTAAAGGTGTGCACCACCACCACCAGCTGTGTGTCAATTTGGAACAAGCTAGAGTCTTCAAAAAGCAAGGAGGCTCAGTTGAGGAAATGCTTACATGAGAGCCAGCTGTAAGGCATTTTCTCAGTTAGAAATCAATGGGGGAGGATCCAGCCCATAGTGTGTGGTGCCCTCCCTGGCCTGGTGCTTGTGGGATCTGTTAGAAAGTAGTCTGAGGAAGCCAAGAGAAACAAGCCAGTAAGCAGTACCCTTCCATGGCCTCTACATCAGCTTCTGCCTCCAGGATCCGGTCCTGTTTGAGTTCCTGTCCTGACTTCCTTTGTTGATGAACAGCAAAGTGGAAATGTGAGTTGGATAAACCCTTTCTTCCCAACTAGCTTTCTGGTCACAGTGTTTCGTTGAAAGAAAGAAAGAAAGAAAGAAAGAAAGAAAGAAAGAAAGAAAGAAAGAAAGAAAGAAAGAAAGAAAGAAAGAGAAAAAGAAAAAGAAACCCTAAGAGAAATTAGTACCAGCATATAGGAGTATTGCTGTAACAGACCTGACCATGTTTTGGGGAGGATTCTGGAAGGACTGTGAAACTTTGGGGGAGAAGAATCATTGAGTGTTTGGCACTTAGTGGGGTGTTCTTTAGGAGCATGGAAGGTAGGAATGTTAAGAGCAATGAAGAGGATTAAGGCCTGATGTGCAAAGCTTCAGAGAGAAGTTTCAAGATTCTATCGGAGCCATTTATTGTTCTGAATTAAGAGACTGTGGTTCTGGTTAACTGGGGCTGAAGAATCAGCTGTAGTTAACAAGACACCAGAACTACTGAAGCAAAATTTTACTCTGCTGGGGATATTTGATGCTGGTCACCCGGAGTTAAGAAATTGGCAGTGATTAAGAAGAGACCCAGCACCACTGAGTTGAAATCTTCTGGGACATATTTCCTGAGGGCACAGAGAAGCTGTATTCCAGAGGGGGCCAAGGTGGTGCCTCATGCTGGTAGCTGGACTTGGTAAATGTTTAAGCGTCACCCAAATGGTACCGGTTTTGAAGGCAGGAAGTGGTCATGGAAAACAGCTGAGGCTTGGCCCTGTGAGAGACCAGTAAAGGCCAAGGGTGAAGGTGCAGCCTCAGTAGTAGTTGAAGTCCCAGGACTGAAGGGGTCATGCAGGGCAGTTGAGGTTTGGCACCATGAGGAGAGCGTATTGGTGAAAATGCAGCCAGGTTGCAGCAGAAGACCCCAGGTTTTGGAGATGCCAGTACCATGGGATGACCACCAGCAGCAGCAGCAGCAGCAGTGGAGTGGGGTCAGCGGGAGCCTAGAAGACGAGCTGTGTGTGCTGAAGAGGATGGAGCTGGAGCAGTGGCCCAAATTCTTTGGAGGAGCCCAGAAGATTGTGAGTGGATCCCAGGCATCAGACGGTTGGAATTTTCCTTTGCTTTGATTTGATTGTGTCAGTGCCCTGATTTTTCCCTCTTGAAGTAAGAAAGTATTTTACTGGAGTCCACAGTTGAGAAACTTTGAATTTTAAAATAAGACTTTGATTTCTAAAGAGACTGGCTATATTTAAGAGAATGAAATTTTAATATGTGTTTGAATTTGTAAAGATTGCAGGACTTTTAAGGTTATTCAAGATCTGCGGGATGAATAAGAAAGGAAGGGTTGTGGGTTAATAGTGTTGTGTTTCTGTCAAGTTGACGAAGGGTCAGTTATACTGCCTGGTTTTGTGTGTCAGCCTGACACAAGCTAGAGGCATCAGAGAGGAAGCAGACTCAGTTGAGAAAATGCTTCCATGAGATTCAGCTGTAAGACATTTTCTCAAATAGTGATCAGTCCATTGTAGGTGGCACCATCCCTGGGCTGGTGGTCCTAGGTTCTATAAGAAAGCAGGCTGGGCAACCAGGGGAAGTAAGCCAGTAAGCAGTACCCCTTCTGGCCTCTACATCAGCTCCTGCCTCCAGTACCTGCCCTGTTTGAGTTCCTGCTCTGACTTCCTTTGATGATGAACAGCAATATGGAAGTGTAAGCTGTTCTTCCCGGCTTGTGTTTTGGTCATGGTGTTTCGCTGAAGCAATAGAAACCTAACTAAGACAAAGTGCAAGTAGAAATGATCATGGTCTCGAAGTAAAATTTAAGGAAGCAGTATACTGACAAGAAACTTATAATAAAACAGAAATTGTGTTTATTTGTAGACTTTTTCATGAAGAATATAATTTAACATTATTCTTGAGTAGCATTAGCTGAGAATACTCATTAAAATTAATGAATATGTTTATTTATCTTACTGGGATTTTACAGCGTTAATTTTTTTTAAAAAAAAAATCATATACATTACTTAACTCAGGACCTGCCAACTCAGGTGCGCTCAAGAGTTGTTGATTGCTCTTGGTATTTTTGTATTACTGGCAACACTGACCACATGTTTATCATTAATATTGGTGTTTCAGGGTACCAAGTATATAATAGAAAAATATTAAAAATTTATAGAACTAGAGTTAAGTGCACAATGAGTAGGGTGTGTATGTGTGTGTGCGCACGCATACATGTTTCTGTAAGAGTGGGTATAATCGAGGCAATAGGTGGCTGTGTTTGTGCATGTGGAAGCAGTGTAGGCATGCATATGCTCATGCAAGCATATATGTGTGTGAGCGTATGTGCACACAAAAGCCAAAGGAGGATGTCTTTCTCTATAATTCTCTGCAACAATCCCTTAAGGCAGGGTCTCCCGCTGAAGCCATGTTGGCACCCAGAAGGCAGCAAGCCCTGGTGGTTCTGTCTCAGCCTCACTCTACCCCAGCCCTGGGCTTCCAGGTATGCACAGCCATACCCAGCTCTCTTTATGTGGATGGCAGCTGAACTCACGTCTCATGTTTGTGTGCAGCAAGCGCTCTTACCCACTGAGCCAATCCTCAGCTTTAGAGTGAGTAAGTTCGCACGCATTCTGGTTATTGAAGCATCAAATGAGAAACGAGAAAAGAAGAGGGAGCCAGGGTAAGAGGAAGGGATGGAGGAACGTGCAAGGGACACAGAGAAGTTCAATCGGAATGAAAATGGCATGTGTTGTTCTGTGTATGTGGGTACGGTTAAAAAACAAATTCCCTTTACATGCCTTTATACCCAACATTGCAGAGGCAGAGGCAGGAGGATCTCTGGTCTACAGGGTGAGTTCCAGGACAGCCAGGGCTACACAGAGAAACCCTGTCTTGAAAAAAACAAAATCTTCAGCACCTCTTAAAGATAAAAAAATGGCCAACAAATTAGGAAAAGAAAGAAATGATCTCAGCACAATGAATGTCATCTATGAAAATCCCACATGTGAAATTGTAGCCAGTGATGAAAACTAAGAATTTTAAGAATTTCTCCTTTAAGATCAGAAACTGGGCTGGGCCTCCTCTCTTCATGTCTGTTCAGTATACTTTGGAATGTCCCAGTCAGGACAAATGAACTTGAAAATAAATGATAAAAGTCATCCAAATTGGAAATAAAATAAAAACGTCTATGTTCTTTTTCAAATTACATCTTAAGTATAAGTAAAATATAATTACACAAAAACTGTTTAACTCATAAAAACTAGGCAAGGTACAAGATGAAGAATCGGCATGCAAAAGGCAGGTGGATATGTACAGCGTAGCAACAAATGGAATTAGGAAAATAATCCTGTTTATAATAAAACCAGAGAAACAAAACATTGAAGGCTAGAGAGGTGGCTCAGGTAAAGGTGCTTGCTACCAAGCCAAGATACCTGGCTCTGTCTCTGAAACCAACACAGTGGGAAAACAGAGCTGACTCCTGCGGTTTGTTCTCTGACTTCTGTACTTATTCTGGGGCTTGCATGTGCACACACATAGTCATAGACATATAGATGACAGACAGACAGATGGACAGACAGATGGGCAGGCAGGCAGACAGTTATTAAAATAACTTGAGAATTAAAAGTAGCATGTCATGGATGACCTGGGAATCCCACTTCTGACTGGCTCTCCAACAAACTGAATTTGGAACACCACCGATATCGGCACTCTCATAGTTACTGCAGCCAAAAGACGCGAGAGTAAAACAATTCTGAGAACGGGGACGTGGGGGGGGGGAGGGGATAAGGTATCTACTTGGTGGGCAAATACAACAATGCATTTAATGTGAATATGGAAATTCCATAATGTAATGCCCTTTTATAAATTAAGAAAATAAATAAGGGACTGGAGAGATGGCTCAGGGGTTACGAACATGTATTGCCCTTGTAGAAGACATGACTTTGGTTCCCAGCACCCATGTTGAGTGGCCCACAGTTACCTGGAACTCCAGTTCCAGAGGAACCGTTATTCTCTGGCCTCTGAAGGAATCTGCATTCATGTACCCATATGTACACACACACACACACACACACACACACACACTTTAAAATAAAATACACACATATGTTTGTATATACTCTTAGAAAACCCTGCACATCGAAGGTGACACATCCTTTCAGGTCTAGGCTTCCTGTGGAGTCACACCCCTTCCAGGTCACTTTGCCATCTCACTCCCACTTGGAGGAGTTCATGGCCCAAAGGCAGGAACAACTGCCAAAATGTCCTCAGAATTCAGGAGAGCAGGAGCCCTGAGTAGGAGTGCATGGCCCCGAGGAGAAGCTGCACTCACTCATCTGATGGCTCTGGAAGCCAAGCCAGGAGTGGGCAGTGACTCACTATTTTATAAAGACTGGGCGAGACCCTGATATGCACGTACTCTGTTTCTCCTAACCATATCCTAAAATAGGAGGACAATAATTTACCCACATAATTCCTAATTAAGAATGACAGAACTGGGACAATGGGGCCCTTAAAATTGAGTTGAAACCGATAGTTATCACACATTATATATAACAAGCAACAGGCTGAGATAACAGGACAGCGTGTAGAGTCTTCAGTCAGAAATTTGTGCCCTCTTTAAAAAAATAAGAACACACTGCTCTCCTAGACAGAATTCCCCAGTGTGTCTCAAAGTAGCCACCACAGGCGTACACTGTTGGAAGGTTAACAGATGAAACATTGGACAGAAGCAACAGGGAAGAGGGCTCAACTCATTGCCGAAGAGAATTCTTCAAATAAAAGCTTTTCCATTCAAAATGGGTTTCAGTCAGGAGTGGTCCCTCCCTGGAGTGTGCATTCTTGGTAGCTCTGTTCAGGACATTGCCAATCCCATTACACACTTGTTTTATATGGGTTTCAAGTGGGGCTGCAGTTCGCCTCTGGCCAGAGAACTCTATAAAAGCTACTAGGGGAATAAGAAGCTCAGACAGGTCGTCTCCCAGGCTAGGAAGTCACGCCTGGCTCAGCTTGGAGTTCGGCGGGGGGAGGGGGGCGGGTGGAGAACCTCAGCCTTCATCATAGCATCTTTGAGTTTAGGTGACTGAGCAAAGATGAAGTAACTACGTGCAGGTCCTTGGGTCACTTGTTGGGACACACTAAAGGCTGGGGAGATGCCTCAATCAGCAAAGTTGGCAAGCAGGTAGCCCCACGTTGGATCCCAGAACCCACGTAAAAAAATGTTTAAATCTGAGTGTGGTAGCATGTGGTACCTATAATTCCAGCACCAGGGAGGGGGAAGCAGAAGGATCTCACTGAGTCTCATGGGTCAGACAGCCTGAAAAATAAGGTTGATGGTATTTTAAGAAACGAAAATCAAAGCTGACCTCTGGCTCCACATGAACACACATTGTGCACACACATGAGAGCATGCATGCATGCGTACACACATACCACACAAATAATTTACACTAGAATTTTTTTTTAATCCAAGTAGCACTAGGAACAAGTTCGATACTGTTGAAGTTTGTCCTTGCCTATGTGAACACCAGTCCTCCCCCCCCCCCCCCCCCCAAGTCATAACAAGCAGCAAAAGGAATGAAAAGAAGCAGGGAGGAGCTTGCAGACTCTGGGGCTCCTCTTTCACCACTGGGATCCAGTTCCTCCATCCTTTCTTGAGCTCCTCTGTCCCACTTCCCCACCTTACAGATTAGTCTAAATCTTCCAGGATCTGGCCCTTTGTGTATCCAGCCCTGGCCACAAGACTTTTGGATGAGTTTTAATATTAGAGACTGCCCTGGAAAAGCCTTTTCCTAGTCCCTTCAACACTCAGAACACACTCAATCATCTCTCTTCTATACTCCTCACTGAGCCAGGAGCTGAACGTGAGCCTTCAATTCAATGCTTATTAAAAAACATGTTGCCAAGTGGTTCTATAATTGTTCTCAGACACATGCCTCATTTCATACAAATGGTTATATTCTTAAAAGGAATGTTTCTACTCCTTTTCCTCCCATGCAAGAAAGCACAGCTTCCTTCTCTAAACACCCACTAAACACCCGTTAATCCACCGATGTACTTATATAACATGGACCAGAGAAGTTTTAAAAACCAAACATAAATCTATCTCTTTTTACAAACCTCATTTTAAATGTCCTTTTAAGATGACTCTGTTTGTTGAGCATAGTGGCTCACATCTATAATCCCAGCATTCAGAAGGCTGAGGCAGGAGGATTACCACAAGTTTAATCAAGACCACCCCAGTCCACAGGGATCCTTCTCAAAGATCTGGGGGAGATGTCTCAATCACATGCAAGTCTGAAGACCCAAGTTTGGATAATTGGGATTCTAGTTAAAGTTTGGGTGTGGTGGGATGCCTCTGTAATCCCAGTGACAGCAAGGTGGTGGGGGCAGACAGATAGATTGCTACAAGCTCGTTTTCCAGCCAGCCAACTAGGCAGGTTGGAAAAGTTCCAGGCCATGGCAGGCCCTGTGGGATAGTCCTGTCCTGTAATCTCCACGTATATGCACACACCTATTCATGCACAGCCTTGCGCATATAGACACACATGAGCACACACAGTAGACAAATGGCCCTATTAAAAGTCGTCTCTATGTCATCACAACACTTTATGGTTGAGCAGAGGATAGAAATGTTAGAAAATAATCTCTATTGCAAAGCTGCGCCATATTCTATAATGACTTTGTTCTTGAAAACTCAACAATATCTAGGGCCAGGCCACATAAATCAGTTAGCAGTTGCCTGGATTCCCAGGGACAGTATAGCTATGTAAACACCTCTGCAGAAATTGGTCTTTGTATTGCCTTTAGCTACAGAGAAAACTAGAAAATAAAAGACATAGAGTTGACAGAGATAGAAAATTCAAAAGATTGGGTAGCGCAGCCCTGAAGCCTCAAGGAAAACGAAATGCTTCTCAACTTTGATGGCGCAGCATCCCAATAAGCTACTTAAAGTCATAACTGTGGTTTCATGTCACGTAACAGCATGCTGCATGTAGTCTTTGTTCTCTGTAACTACATGGCTGAGATGGGGCTGGGGCTCCCTGCTGGAAGGCCAGCATCTCAGAAAGCGGCGCACTGCCTGGAGATAGCTAAGAAGAGATCTATTCATAGACAACCAGGTTTACTAAATGCCTATCACTTTCACACCATAGGAAAACAAAAGCATTTACATTGGACTATTCTTAGTCTGGGACTATTGTATATCCTCTCCTGGAGAGACTAATAAATGGTTATTTACCCCAAACACTGCACTCAGCACAGACTAAAGAAAAAAATGTTATTGGAGTCTATCTTGTGAAGCAATGAGTTAACCCGTGTTATTTACATGAGCGTGGGTAAGGGACTCCCTGTAAGAGCAATATGTGAGTGGCTACAGTACTGTCAGCAACCAATAGTGGCCATAAATACTCAAGGAGGGACAGGACTTCGTAAGCTCCTCCTCTTCTCAGTGATGGAATCTTAATAGAGCCAATAGTGTGCAGATCTCCTGGAGTCACCGCAGTGCTCCAAGTCCAAGGGAGTAGCAGTCATGTCAAGGACAGTTCCATAACAGATCTCTGGAGCAACAGTTAGCTGACCAAATCACCAAAAACCAAAGTGAGCCTTAAAGACCCCCTCAGGTAAAATATCAGCCAGGAGTCATAGGGGAGGCAATGGTGACAGGCCAGCAAGGACAGGGTCAGACAGCCTTTCGTTACCTCACTTAATAAAATGCTCACATCTTCGGACTTAGGTTGTAATTTTTCACTCCGATGCACCCACTCCGAGCCTCTTCCTAGTGTTAATTCGGGAGCACTGGCCGTTGCTCTCATTGTGCCTGCAAAGGGCTCCATCCTTCCACTGACTGCCCCTTGACAACAGTCTTTCGCCAGCATCTGGGCCCCTGTGACAGTGCATGCCTCACCTTTTCCAAAAGTGACGTGAGACTGTAAGATTTGAGGGGAAGGCACCATGGCGCATTCACAAACGCATCCCAGTGCCCATCGTAAGACGTGGAATATGGCTAGTACTGACGGCTTTGGGTGATGCCGCATGGGTTCATGATACCCCACAGCCATGAAGAGCTGGATGAGTGAAGTGCAGGAGAGAGCTACCTGCCACGGGTTCTGTCTCATTTAACTTGGAAGAGATTCCTGATGAAGCTGCTTTTGATGCCCTGGAGACAAAATCGTACAAAATTGGCCCCATAAATGCTCCATCATCAAGAAGAAGAGGGACTTCCAAGGTCCTGTCCTTCTTGAGTATTTATAGACAGTTATTAGTTGCTGATAGAGAGGTTTATAAGGCCCTAATGCCTCCCTGAGGGTATCTAAGCAGTTAATGGTGGCTGGCAGAGACAGTTTCTTCAGAGGTGTAGCCATTTGTAAGTTGCTTATGGTCTTACAGGTAAGCCCAATTAAACTCGTTGGTTCACAAGCCAAATTTAGCCAAACGAAGGTGGGATCATTTCTTTATAGTCTGTCCTTCTGCCATACCCTTCATCTACGTATCAGAGAAGATCCATGAGTCACATTGCAGAAGCCTGAGATGAGCCAGCCTAACTGCTCTAATGGTGAGCATATCCCATCATTCAGTCACCCAGATTTGTGTCTCAATCCAACTTGTATATTTCTTGTTAGCTTGTGTGTATTTGTATGCTCCTGTGCTCTTGTTTTTGTTTGTGCTTATCTATACATATCTGTGAAGACCAGAGTCTTCCTCTGCCACTCTTCATTATATTTTTTGAGACAGGATCTCTCACTGGAGCTCACAAACTTGGCTAGACTAACTGATCAGTGAGCTCTAGGAATGCTTGTTTCTGCCTTCCCAGAACTGTTATTACAGGCCCGTACCATCCTGTTTTCCTTTTAGTTACTCTCACACCTGATAAGACTATGGCAGGACATTCTTATGCAGCAGGACGTTCTCCAATGGCAGAGCTTTCCTTTGGTGATGGACATCACTCCATTGTAAACTTCCTTTTTCTCATCTGCGAAGTTTCCATAGAAACACCTAGTTGTATATGTGTGCGTGTGTATGTGTGTGTGTGTGTATATATATATATAAAGTATGTATAATACTGGGTTACATAGCCATTTTCATGCAAATACATAATCTTGTGGGACTGGGAAGACAGCATGAGGACTGACATTGAGGTCCCCAGCATCCATGTAAGAACTGTATGGTGGCATGTGCCTGTAGTCTTTGGAAGACAGCAGGATCCCTGGAGCTCCCTGGATAGCTAATATTGCTGATTCAGTGAGCTCCAGGCTCAGTGAGAAACCCTGTCTCAAAAATTCAGATAAAGAAAAAAATTCAGGTAAGGGTGATATAGAAAAATAACCCAAACTGACTTATGTTCTCCACAAGCACACACATACCTGTACCTGAATATGTACACATGCATATACCAGACACATGTACGTGTGTGCGTGCACACACATGTTAAATGCTAAATGGCTACTCTTTGAGCATATTCTCCATCATACCCTCTCTTCTCCTTTCTCATCCCTCCCCTCCCGTTATTCCTCTTTGTTTCTCTAGACAGCTCCCACCTACTTTCTTGTTATTATGCTTTTATGGTTTTAGATAGCTATATAAAATCTAGGGCTCAGAAACTAAAAGTAGACCAAGCATATGACCCAGACATAGCACTCCTGTGGAGTTCCCCAAAGCATTTCAAGGTGACGTATCACATAGATCCTTGCACAGTCAAGTGTATTCCAGCACTAGTCAGACACTCTAATCTAAGGAGCTGGAGACCTCGGCTCAGAGTGTCTGGGTGGCCAGTCAAGTTACGTACATGGTGGTTTTATCTAGAGGTGAAATTCTATAAAGTCAACACCATACACTGGACCCCTATTGAGAATTCATTCGTGGTTGAATTTCTGTTTTATACAGTGACCTTAAATTGGAATAAAACAATTCATAGGAAATGAGGAAATCGATGGGATGTCAGTAGAGGGCAGAGCAGAGAGTCAGGAGACACTGAAGTCTTTGCTTCCCACCACTCTCCCTCTTTGGACACCCACTGGGATGCAGAGCAGGGCCCTCCAGTGTTCAGGAGCTGATGTTAGTAGGGTGTCTCACCAACCAGATGTTCAGAGTTTGGAGCCTTACCTTCTGTTCTTTTCTGAAACCCAACAGAAATCTGCCCCCTTGGAGGTATGATCAGAAGTCTAAAATATCTTCATAAAGTCATAAATAATGTGGTCAGTAATCAGTGGTCCTAACGGGGAATCACAGCCACTAAAATTAGGAGCAGATGCTTAGCCACAGTAACGGTAGCTGTCGACAGCAGAAACGCCACTTATGCGGCAGCCTGCCTCTAACGGGCACTTCTGCAGGCGGAGGTCTGATAGGTACCTGCAGTGAAAAGAGCTTGCAAAGTCTCCACCCATACATTCAAAACCCCTGAGACTATAACATTCCCAAGTACAGTAGGCCACTTGCTATAATGTTATACTCAAGGATAAGTAGCTTAAATTAAAAAGAGATGAATAGTTTAATATTTTTTTTTAAAAAAAGAGGTATTTGGAGGCCAAACATTAAAACCATAGGTCACCAGCTTTTTCAAGGCAACCCCATCCCTACATGGCAGATGGTATCATGATGGCATCAAATCCAGAGGGGGGGGGGAGATGTTACATGACATGATGGTTCATCTTGACAGCCGAATATATTGGGTCTGGAATCAACTAAACGGCACACCGCTGTGTAGTCTTGTAGGCATTTCCAGAAAGGATTCACTGAGGGAAAGTCCCTCTCCCAAGGTAGGCAGCTCCTCCCAGGAGAAAACTCAAATATTGAGAGTGCAAAGAAAGAGCAGGGCTGTCTCCTGCCTCCACTTCCTGCTGGTGAATGTGTCTGTCCACTGACGATGCTGCTGTCAACCTTGGCTAACATCCAAGAGAGTCAGGAGACACTGAAGTCTTTGCTTCCCACCACTCTCCCTCTTTGGACACCCACTTTGTTGGGCCCTTCAGCAGACCGAAGACCAGTGGCTCCCCAGGAGTCTTCCAGCCCTTCATTACCACATTGAGACTGCTGAGATGTTCAGTCACACGGGCCGAGCAGCTCCCAGGTTCTCAGCCTCTTAAGCGTGCAGGCACCTCTGTTGGACTGCCCAGCCTTTTCGTGCAAGCTGATCTAATATATCCCCTTTTATGATAGACATACACCCCAGAGGTTGTATTCTAGAGAATCCTATCTAAAACACCTGATACTAAAGGACAGGAACAAATTTTACTCCAAACTTTAAAAGTTTCACTATTAGTATTGGTAAAAGGGATACAAAATTGCCAATTTGTGAACTCTCCAGAAGACACGTTTAAACTGTATAAAAACCATGGCACCAGGTTGTGTGTGTGGAGGGGGGGTCCCCTCCATTTCCAGATTTTCTCCAAGCAGCTAGATTTGAGTTTGGATATTAATAATCACGAATTTTCAATGGATTTGACATATGACCTTCTTCCTGTTCAAATGCAACATATATGAAAAGGACAGGAAAACATATCAAAGGGTAGTCTATAGAACTCTGCTGCAGATCAACCATAAAGCCAATCTGAGTTTCAATCCCAGCTCATACTACTGAGATCTCTGGCCTTGCGCAAGTCATTCAACTTTTCTGAGCTTCGCTGCCAACTGTCTTCTGCAATATCTAAATCTATAATCTTAATGTTTAGCTATACAAGGAGCCAAGGAGAAGTACACAGAGCACCCAGCAAGCAAGAAGCAGAAATGCAGTGGCCATTATGCTTGCTCTTGGGATGGAGCCTGGCACCCTGGAGGTCTACTAAAGGAATCTGTTATCCCTACACATGCAGCAGGGATGGGAGCTTTGCTCAGCTGGTGCAATGCTTGCCGAGGATTGCATATAGCCTGGGATTCCATCTCCAGCACTGCATAAACCAGACATCACGGTGGACCGTAATCCTAGGCAGAAAGATCAGAAGGTCAAGATCATCCTCAACTACTCAGTGAATGTGAGAGGAGCTAAGTATACGCGACCTTGTCTCAAACAAAATAAAGAGCTGTCAGGTCTGCAAGATGGAAAAGAGGATACTTTTCTAACGTGCTGGGTCTAGAGAGAAAACTTCTAAGACAGAGGTACAAGTCCTGAAACATGTAAAAGGATAAAGTTCCACAGCTCTCTCCTTTCTTTCGGGCAGAGATAGCAAGCAAAGACCTTTGTCTCAATGAAGCAAAGGCTTGTTATTAACTAACAATGCACCAAATGTAGGATTCCCAGCAGCAGCCTGGACTCTAACACAGAAGGATCTCATTGAAAATGTCACAATCAGAGACGTCTTTAATTGTTCCTTGGATTAGGTCCTAAGAAAGATGTTCTCCTCCACCCCGACATCTCCCATCACCACCTCTGTTATCACAAAACAACTCTGTCTTCCTAAACACAAGACAAGACATTGTGTCCCTTGCCATCTCCCTTCTCCACTCTCTCCATGCCCTACAGTAAGTAGAAAGAAGTCTGCTGCTGCCCCAGGGATGTGTGTGTGTTGTGTAGGAGGAGGGGGTGGCTGGCTACACACATGGGTCACCCATTAACTGCATTAGTTGCCTTTGTCATTGCTATGACCAAACAGCTGACAGATACAACTTAAGCTTTTTTTTTTCTAGCCCACAATTTGAGGGAACAGTCAGTCACGTGAGGGAAAGCACAGAGTGCGAGGCAGTCAGTAGCGTTGCTTTGGTTATCAGGAAACAGAAAGAGACGGATGCTGGTGCTCACTCCGTTTTATTCAGTTCAGAACCCCAGCCCATGGGATGATATGGCACCTATTGAAGGTGAGTCTTTTTATCTCAGTTAACCAACCTGGAAACTCCTCCATAGACATGCCCAGAGATTAGTGTATTAGGGGATTCTAGATCAAGTCAAGTGATACTCAGGGTAAACTATCACACTAACACACCATGTTGATAATCCATGGCTTGAGCAACGGTTCAGTGACTAAGAGAGGCTACTGCTCTTGCAGAAAGCCTTCTTTGAGTTCCCAGCACCCACACTGGGTATCTCTCAGCCACCTGTACTCCAGTTACAGGGAATTTGCTATCTCTTCTAGATCTGATATGCATCTGTAAGTACATGGTGCACATATACCCTCTGATTCCCATGCACAAAACAAAAATTAATAATGTGAAGAAATCATTAGCCTAGCAGTGGTGGGGCACACCTTTAATCCCAGTACACAGGAGGCAGAGGTAGGCAGTTCTGAGATCAAGGCCAGCCTGGTCGACAGAGTGAGTTCCAGAACAGCTAGGGCTATACAAAAAAAAACTCTGTCTTGAGAAAAACAAAAAAAGTAGAAAGAGAAGGAGAAAAGGAGAGGAGGAGGAAATCATTGAGACAACACACAATGCATCTTTCAGCCAATCAAAGATGATGGCAGTATCCCCACAGCACCCCACCATTTCAAACAGTTGGCAGTGTAGCAAGCGTGCTCCTCCACCTTCACTAACCAGATAGCCTGTCTCCTCCAACCCCTAAGGGAAATAGCATGGACTTTCCAGGTACATTTGGTAGGAATATACATAGTCAGAAAACTCAAGAGAGTTTACAGTCAATGGATCCTCAGTTAAGAACTGAAACTCACTAATATAGGATAGATATGGAGTATTTTCTCGGAATTTGACAAGTGCAAATGAACTAGACATTGTTGATGTACTTATTGCCTGTATATATTGTATATACTTATTGTACTTACTATATAAAGTTTGATCAGAAGGGCAAAGCTAAAGCCACTAGAGGTCAGGCAGTGGTGGCACACACCTTTAGTCCCAGGATTTTGGAGATGGGGCATATGGATTTCTGTGAATTCAAGGCTCCCTGGGCTACACAAGATCAATGCTGAAACAGTCCAGGTGGTGGTGGCTCACATCTTTAATCTTCTTACTAGGGACTCACAGCTTTAATCCCAGCACTAGAGGGAATATAAAACAAGAGGAGAGAGAGGCTTAGTCTGCTTAGTCTGCAGTCGCTCTGCCTTGGTAGAGGTAAGACTTCTCTAGTGGCTTGGCTGCTTTGCTTTTCCGGTTTTCGGGTTGAACCCCTTCCCCAAAAGAACTGAAGGCAGGGCTCAACAAAGTCATGCTCTCTCTGTCTTTCTCTCTGTGTGTATTTTAATTATGTAAACTAATCATTGTACGTAGCACTTTGCTAAAGAAGGATATTTTCATATATTTCATCTTGCACGTTTTGCATATCACCATCCCTTCTCTACCTCCCCTCCCCCATTAGTCCCCTAATTTCCCCAGACAGTTTGCTTCCATTTCTCTATCTGTCTGGTATCCAGACCCTTTCTTCTGCTCTCAGATGGCCACAACCAGAACACAGCATTAACAAAGAGCAATGCAGCAAGAGTCTTGCTGTGAGTGGCAATCTGGGTAAGCTGGGCAGAGTGTGGAGAGAGCTAAGTCTGGCTGAAGGGAAGGCACTCGACACGCTGGCTGAGTCAGAGCTCAACTATTTGGGAGATTCCATCCATCGCCCCGGAGGTTAGCAACTCAGAAAAGACAACCAGTTCTGGCCTCTGGTGATAAACAAGGGAAAGAACCCAAAACTCCATGGGATTCTGATGGATAAGACAAGCCCCAAGAAAAACTAATTTAAACAGTTGGGAAGCTGCAGACAAGGGCAGTGTTGACAGACGTGGGGCAAGGCTAACGACATGACCAGGCTAGGCTGTGCCTCGCATAACTGAATCCATTCCACTCCACCAATCCCACCCTTCTTCTGAGTCAGAATGCCAAAGGGAGCAAAGGCCCCCTCCCTCCTGGGGCATCCCCAACCCAGAAGAAGGGAAACCACACTTAAGGTTTGAAATCATCAAGGCAGGACCCACACATGGGAAGTGGAGAACCAATAACCATCCCCGGGGCACCTCAGGCAATCGTGTAATATAAAAACACGTACTGTATGTAAGCCTGTATTTAAGGCCCATCAAGAGCTGAAAGGTAGCTGCGTATGAACCATGGTTTCTGAACACTGGAGATTATAATCTCAGGAGACAGGTCATGTTGAACATTAAGTATGCAGAAGATCAGCTGAGGCAAATTTGGCTCTGACTCACGAATACAAAGAAAGCAATTGGAATGGTAGAGCAAACGGTGGGCATGCTGGCTGGGAGTGGGTGCCACCATCATCCACCCATTCTGTGCTTTTCAGGGATTCCTCAATGGGTATGATGGAAAACAAGGCACACGGCTCAGGCTTGGCCACACACTTCTGTGTATGGACCTTGGCTTACCCAGAGACAGTCAGGGTCATACCTGGTACCTACAAGCAAAACTCTGCAGTGGCTACCATGCCCTGGCCTGGATGCCTTTACCCAAGCACAGAGGTTATCCACACCACTTCAGAGACTGGATTTGCTTCTCTCAGAGAATGCCGATTCTCCAGTCCCCGCTGATGGTGGGAGCTACTTTGCTGTAAAGACTTTCAAAGGTTAGGCTGCTGCCACGAGATTCCAGTTTCTGCTGTAATACTACAATCTTCCTAAGAACTGGGCAGAGTCTCTCAGCATAGACTCATTCTCAGAAAGGGTATACTTAAACAAAAAAGTACAAACTCCTCAAAAAGTAAGTGCCCTTTGGGTGTGTTTGTTTGTCTTCCCATGAACCTGCATATGACAGGTCGCTCCTGGCCTTGATGATGATGACAAGCATGACAGATGCCTTTGCCCTCTTGTCCCTCCCACCAACTATTTTGTCTTATGTGGTGTGTGTGTGCATGTGTGCATGCGTGCATGCACCATGGTGCATGTGTGGAGGTTGAAAGACGGCTTGCAAGAGTCATTACTCTCCTTCCACCATGTGGGCCCAAGGGATCAAGCTCAAATTTGGTGGCAAGTGCCATTGCCTGCCGAGCAGTCTTACTGGACTTAATCTGTATTTTTGACTACCGCTTACTCATGAATGAACAATAGATGAATGAATAAATGAATTGCCTGTACAAATCTAACTGGGGACTTAAATTCTTCTTATAACATTTTTGTTTGCTTTATGATTTTTCTTTTGTTGTTGCTATCCTTTCTCCATGAAAACACAGCAAAGATTCTGGATATCCCCATGACAGGATTGGATTCTATACATTTATTTTTTTTGTTTCTCTTTCAAAAACCTTGTGGTATTTCCCAGTATGTCTAGAAATATCACTACTAACTTGCTGTACATAAAATATACACTTAAGTGCTATAAATCGAACATAGTTTATGAACAGAATCACCTCTGAAGTCAAGGTCCCTGAAGAATATATCAGAACTTCAAGCAGACTAAGCAGTGTGCCTGTATGTGCACATATACATCTTTGCATATGCAAGTGCCTGCATGTGTGAGTGTATACATGTGTCTGTGTTCATGTATGTATACATGTGTATGCATGTTTGCACACATAAGAGTGTATGTGTATCTGTACCTCTTGTATATGCTTATGTATATGCATTCATGTATGTGTGCATGTGTGCTATTCAGCTTTTCCCTTTGCTGTGACCTTTCCTAAGTGAAGAGGGGAGAACACATTTGTCAGTTTCAAAGCTTTGTGCACACTGCTCTTCATCATGGAGATCTGCACCTGGTGCACAGGCCTTTGAGTTCTTGGCACCTCCATGTGGACATCTCCGAGATGAAGAAAAGATGAGTGACTGTCTCACTAAGCCACTACCCATGTACCTACAGGCTTGCAAACATCCTAGTCTAGACAATAATTAGAGTCAGAAATGTAAGTTAATTAAAGCGTGGCTCTCTAGAGCCCTGGGGCCCAATCCTTGTGCTCACTGCAAGTACTGTTTACACAGACTGTTCTGGAGGTGTGCTTGGGATATCCTGTTAGGCACACCCTCTTAAATTAAGTGTGAAAAAGAGCCATGATGGGGTACAGCAGGCTTAGGGGGTGCCCTGAAAAGGAAGAGGATGCTTTTCTGAACACACATGCACAAACACAGGTGTCAAGGATTACCACCGCAGCGTTGGGGATGGCTCAGCGGGCAAAGTGTCTGTCATACCAGCAGGAGGAACTGAGTTTGGAGCCTCAGAATCCATGTGAGAAAGCTGGCATGGTAGTTTGGGCAGTTTCCCTTTGTCATACAAGCACTGGGTAAGCAGAGGCAAGCAGTTCCCTGGGACGTGCTGACCAGCAAGCATAGGCTTCTTAATCAGTTCCACCCCAGTGAGAGACCCTGTCTCAAAACACAAGAGAGATGGAGCCTGAAGAATGACAGCAAAGATTAATTCTGTCATCCACATGTTCACACATATTCATACACATGCAAGTGCACACATACAAGTACACACAGGTATATCACACACACACACTTTGTCTCTTTATCTCTCTCTCTCACACACACATGCACACTTTCTGTCTCTTTGTCTCTCTCTCTCTCTCTCTCTCTCTCTCTCTCTCTCACACACACACACACACACACACACACATCACTGCCCTGTAACTGGGATATCAAGGGATTGGAAAATGAATTTGCTCTGTTAAACCCAGAATAAGCCCTGAGAGCAAATAGACACCAGGAACCACAGACAAGCAGTTTGGAAGGCTCGGTTGGCATTTCCATACATGTTTTGTCTCTTTACAAAATATTTTATTACTTTTTTTCCATGCTGATAACATTTTGATTGTGCAGATTACCTAGAACTACAACTTCTGGATTCTCCTGAATAATTTTTAAAAGTTTAAAAATGCAGACTCAATTAATTTTCAACAATTATGAGGCTGCTGCAGGAACAGATTGATGCCGCCTCTAGACTGCCTCCTGCTGACCCTCTCCCCCAGCTCAGCTCATCCAGATCAACCCCGGCCATGCTACCATGGAGGACCAGTGGCGGTTCTCATTATCAGAGCTGCCATTATATGTACCACCCCCATGGACTTGTTTTAAGCTTTCTTTCCTTTCCTCTCTCTCTTCCTCCCCCATGCAGCACCTCCATAGCCAGCAGTGTCTTCACTGGCATCATTGCTTTTTTGTGTCTGAGTGTGTGTACACGTGTGTATTAGTATGTTCATGTGAGCAAGTGTGCATACATGTGTATGAGCGTACAAGTGCAGGCCGGAAGAGTACCTCTTGTGTCCACCTTGTCTCTTGAGACAGGCTTTCCCATGTAGCAAGCTAGGCCGACTGTTCAGAGAGTTCTAGGGAGCCTCCTGTCTCCACCTCCCCAGCACTGGGATTGCAAGTGACGCCACAACCAGCTTTATGTGGCTTCTGGATGTCAATCTCAGGTCTTCGTGCACCAGCTAGGGCACCTCCCTGGCCCTGAATCCTCCTTTAGGCTGTGCCACTGGCCTCGTTAGAGATGGGGCAGGATTGGATCACAGAACGACCTTATAGGCAGAACAGAACGGTGTGGAAGAGTAAGATGTCTGGAGAGAGAACCAGTCAACCAAGAGTCAAAACCCACGGGGGCCATCTGGACAGTCAGGGTTCAGAACCTCTGGACACAGAGTCAATCAACCGAGAGTCAAATTTACTGGGGTCATCTGGACAGTGAGGATTCAGACCCTTGCCCCTCACCCTCCTCTGAGGTCTTCATCACTATGGAAGGTCTTGGTCAATACGTCAGTGGAGAAGATCTCAGTCCAGATGTAAGTACAAAGCCTTGTAGAGCTCCTCCCTGTCTCTCTGCCTGCCATACAGGACAGTTGTTACAGCCAGAGAAGCCAGAAGTTTTAAGAAGGTGGCCTACAAAGCTCGCAGAAAAACTGAATCAGCTGAACTTTTTATTTTACTAAATTACTAGATTGCATGATGTAGGAAAACTATCTACCATTCCAAATTTTCTTCACTCTCCTCGAAAAAGTAAATAGTATAGCAATGTATATGTAATATATGGTGCTTTCACTATCCACCCAGCAAAGGGAGAGTAGGGAAAAGTCCCATTATAAACCTACCTTAGTGATATCATCACCATTGCCCAGTTTAATGGAAGTCATGCAGTGTTGAATTTCAACCAAATAGAACCCAAAGCCTTGGAGACTTTTACCGAACATCTAGCACAAGGATGGAGGTGAGAGGGGTGTTCTAGAATCTAAGGTGCCTGCCAGACATTTAATCATTTAAAATCGCATTCTCTCCCACCCCTTCTAGAACCTGACCTCCAGACTCACACATTCTTTGCCAGTATCTGCGGGGTCATCAGGAGTCAACAGTGCCCTGTTCTGCCACTTGAGCCCACATGATCAGGCTGCGCCTTGCTCAGGTATGAAGTAGATTAACGTCACTAGGCTGGAAACTACACAGGAGGTCTCAGGTGACTTGCCAACATCCGGAACAATAAAAATTACAAGTGGGGTTAAACTGGATGTTAAGAGCTTAGACTCCCAGGTTTGGAAGGTCAAGGGATTAAATCTAACTCCACGGCACACTTAGACAAGCTATTTGGCCAGGAAGTCTCTACTTCCTTTTATTAAATACTAATGCTTACTCCACCCATGATCTTGTGTAGATTAAATAGTATACGTGTATAGCATGTGCAGGACTTTACAATGAGCCCTCAGAAAGTGCTGACATCACCTTGCACCCCAAGTAGCCTACCATGAGCAAGCTGAGTAACAGCACCTATGTCGATAGACTTCAACTTGGAAGGCCAAGGTACTTCTCCCAGATGAGTCTTCTGGCTATCTGAGACTGTCTCCTACCAGAGACATGTCTCAGACTGAATGGTATATACAAATCATTTGAATAAAACCTTTTGTGAATTACAGACCTCTGTGGGGCATGCTATCCATCAGTGCAGAGACCACAGCAGCCTTATTGCCTCAGGAGACTAGTGCACGAATTCTAATCGAATATTAGGGGGTTAATGCCTAAAGATCAAAGAAGCAGAGCTGCCAGTCACTAGAGTTTTACTACTACCTCTGACTGAAGGCACAGTTCTGTCTCTCTGAATCCTCAGACTGAAGGTCCTGAGCTCCTATTTCTTCCCTCCTTTTATTTCTCTCTCCACCCAGCCATATCATTCATGTCTCCACCTCTCTAGTGCTGGGATTAAAGGTGTGTGCCACCACTACCTGGCCTCTATGGCTAACTAGTGGGGCTCACTCCACACTCTGATCTTCAGGCACAAACAAAATCTCACCACAGGAGGCAGGTTCCCCAGAGCCATGCAGCTTTCTGGCTGCTATAACAGAACAGCAGAGGAAAGTAACTAAGAGACGTTTATTTATCTGACAGATGTGGGGAGAGGGGAAATAAAGGAAGAGAGAGGGAGAGAAAGAAATGGGAGAGATGGAGAGAGGGAAGAAAACAGAAGAAAAGAGGTTGAGAAAAGAAAGGAGAGAAAGGGAGACAGAGGAGAAAGAAGGAGAAATTTCGAATAAGAGGAGGAGGAGCAAGAGGGAGGGGAGGGTGGAAAGAATAAAGAGGAACAAAGAAAGAGAGGAGATAAGGGGGAAAGAGGAAAAGATTGAGAGCAAGAGGAGAAGAAAAATAAAGAAAAGATAGGGGAGAGAAGGAAAGTGAGAGGAAAAGGGAGAGGAGGAGGAGAGAGAAGGAGATAGAGACAGGACAAGGGAGAGAGACACTATGGGACTATGTCACCTATAGTAACTTCAGGACTTCCTAGGACTCAGCTACCATAGGTTCCATCCTCCCCTGCGGGCATCACTTTGCAGGTGTGGCCTTCAATCCATTGACCTCTTTAGACTCCCTTTAAACAGTACCAGGATCACAGTGAGGAGCTCTGGCTGCTCGGCCTCAAGGCAAGGACTCCTGAGCCTTTGCTGTGCTGGAGAAGAGGACAGCAGACACAGAGCGCCCCTGGAGTTAGCTGCGGTGGCATCCATGGTGCTGACACAGGCCCACTGGTAGATCCTATCACACGGTTCCCAGGCCTGGCCTTGGAATTCTGCCCAGTGCCCAGCTCTTTCTGTGAGCCTTTATACGCCACCTAAAACCAGTGAGAAAAATCTTTCCTTCTACTTAAGCCCAAAGGTATTGTGGTGTCCATTACTGCATCAGACAGACACAGAAATGCGGGCTGAGAAGATAGGGAAGTAGCAAAGGAAGCAGTAACAAGGGGAGCATTGATAATGACTGCATAGTGGGGGAAACTTATGCGAGGACCAACAAGCTGGCTCGGTGGGTAAAGGGGCTTGCTGCCAAGCCTGACAACCCAAGTTCAATCCCTGGATCCTACGTGGTTGAAGGAAAGATCTAACACCCATATATTCTCCTCTAACCTCCACACATCTGCCATGGAACAACCCATCCCCCATAAATATACATATAAGATAAACTGTTTAAAATCTTAAAAAAAGAAAAACTGAGATGAGGGGAAAACTTTGAGATGAAGTGGTCAAAAGGCCTAACTGGTACTATAAATATGTGCCTACGTGTGTGTGTGTGTATGTATGTGTAAGTGTGTGTACTTGTATGTATTTATATGTGCTTGTATGTATGTAGGTATGCATGTAGGTGTGTGTTTAACTTCATGTACCATGCATGTGGAGACCAGAGGGTAGCCTTGGCAGTTATTAATAAGATGCCATCCACCCTGTATTTTTGGAACAGGGTCTCCCAGTGGCCTGGAACTTTCCAGGTAGGCTAGGCTGACAGGCCAGCGAACCCTAGAGATCTGCCCGTCTCCATGCCCCTGGCACTGGAATTGGAAGTATACAACACCACTTCCAGCTGTTGTTGTTTTCTGTGTTGGTTCAGGAATCTGCACTCCGATCCTCATGATTGCAAGGTAAGCACTTAAGTGATTGAGACATAACCCCAGCCCCTATGAAGTCAAGTTCAACCGAAATATAGACAAAAGAAATAGCCAAGTAAAGAATTCCACAAAGAGAAGTCCAAGAGCAAACATCAATGGCTAAGGCCCCAAAGCAGAGAAAAACTTTCTGGATGTATTCCTTGGTGCATGGGAGAGCATGGTTTGGGACACGGGCAGCAGAACCTCGAACAGGCCTAGAGTTGCTCTAAGTTGGCACACAGACCTATGCCAATCTGTGTACAACTTGTCATTGGCCACTAGATCAGTGCAAAAACTAAGAACAAAACTCCCAGACCAGGGAGATGGCTCACGGGGTAAAGAGCCCGCCTCCCAAGTGTGAGGACATCAGCTCTGTTCCCTAGAACTTTTCCATTGTTCGGATAAAACAGAAAACAAGCCAGGGAAGGAAGACTAACTGTTCCAGAGGGGATTCAGTCCATCATGACTGGGAAGGCAAGGCAGCAGTAGCCTGAGGCTAGCAGGACAGGAGGCAGAGACATCAACTTCATCCACACACAGGATGTAGAGAGAACAGGAAGTGGGTCCAAACTATAATACTTCAAAGTCACGCACACACACACACACACACACACACACACACACACACACAGAGAGAGAGAGAGAGAGAGAGAGAGAGAGAGAGAGAGAGAGAGAGAGAGAGAGGGAGAGAGAGAGAGAGAGAGGGAGAGAACTTACAGATTCCACAGCAGTTCCACAGCACCATAACACTGAAGCAATATTTGAATCACATTTTATAAAATGACCCACCCATGAGAGAATAGAAATTCAAACCAAGACTAGTCCTAGGGCACAGGTTTATCATCATAGAGAAAGATGCATCATTCTCTATGCCTAGCCTCTCTGACTGTTCCTGCAGATAGTGTGTATTCTCGGCTCTGGGTGGCCACCACGACTCCACTCTGCTGGAACAGTTTAGTGGCAACCACAGACAATAAGTCAACAATCAAGTGTGGCTGTCTTCCAATAAAACTTTATCTGCACAAACACACAGTGGGCAGGTTCTGGCCTGATTCGTAGCTGGTCAATCCCTGCAGTAAGCCACAAGAAGAAGACTGGACTTGACCTAAAGAAAATAAAACCACCTGCCTAATGGCAGCTCTAGCGTTTCTCCATCCTCCCCATCACTGCCCAAGCACATTGCTAACGTCTTTGTGTCTTGGTCCCTGCTTCAGAAAGATGGTTGGAGCTCCTCCCAGCTCCTGGTCAGGGCTTTCATAACAATCTCAGCAAAAGTCCCTGCTTGGGGAGAATATGTATCTGTGGCATGTCCAGCCATAAATGGGACTTCTATACAACATACTCCACCCAAAGATTCAGGGACCATGGAGGAAGAAAAAGTGAAAAGACTTTCAGAGCCAGAGATCAGGGTGGACCATACCAGAACTGTCTTCTGGGCATGACAGAACAATTGCATCCATTAATTTACAACAGATGTGTTTACCCACACAGGACCCGTACAAGATCAAGCCAACTAACATGCCAACATGGACGGAGGAGGAACACAGGGACCCCCACTCCTAACTGAGGAGCTAACGGCAGATAATGGCTTTTGAGGGAGGAAGAATTGTTTCTTCTTGTTGTTGTTGTTCATTTGTTTTTAAGGTGTGGCCCCTGGGAAGTCAAGGATGCTCCAGTGGCCAGCCCCACTCCTGTGAGTAAATGGGCAGTTCAAACTGAATCTGGTGGGCTACTTGTTTTAAAAGAAAGGGGAAGGAGGAGTGAGTTGGAAGCCGGACCAGTGCTCCACTGGCTAAGAGCACCTGCTGCTTTTGAGGAAGACTCAGGTTCAATTGCCATCACCCATACAGTGGCTCACAGCCCTCCATAACTCCAGTTTCAGGGAATCGCATGCCTTCTTCTGACCTTTGTGGGCACCAGGTCTATAGGTCGTGCAGAAACTGCATTTAGGCAAAACAGCTATATGCATTAAAAAATATCTTTTTAAAAAGCAGATATATGTTTGGGAGGAGAGACAGGAAGCAGGGGGATCTGAGGGGCACTCAGGAGAAGGAGCAGGACTGAATATGTTCAAAATACACTGCACGTCTGTATGCATTAATACAGGCATTGCTCCTTGTAGAGCATATGGCTAAAAGCAGAATTAGCCAGGATTATTACTTTTACCCCATCATCTAGGAGCAAACCTTGTACCCCTCATTCTGCTCTGGCTTGGTGAGTAACTCAGAGCCTGAAGAGACAAGCCATTCACTCTCTGAACCTGCCAACCAAACCTAGGCTCAACTAATTCTGCATGTCACCTTGCCACTTCATTGCCCAAGGTCTACCTTCCCATTATTCATCCCAAAGTTGCATTTGGGTCCAAATGGACTTCTGCCTCTCTGTTAGGGGTCTGAAATCATTGCATGGGGCAGGCACAGTTCGTCCACGTAGCCTTGTTTCCCCTCCAGGCCCCGACACAGCCACAGGGAAGGAACCTATCTGTGTTCATGCATCTCCATTCACAGCACCTACTTCAACACAGCTTCATGTGCCCACATAGCAAAGCGACTCTTCTCCTGACCAACAGAGTCCTGCACGTACGAGAGGACGGACTCTCACCAGCAAGTCCATTCAGTGGACAGAGAGCTGAGTCAGGTTTTTCCTGAAAATCTCTTCTATTCAATATTTCTTTCACTGACTCACGCCACTCTTAATGGGGAAAACGTCACTGTTGCACGATCCCTTAAAGCACCCCTCCCGGGCCA
This sequence comes from Microtus pennsylvanicus, assembly GCF_037038515.1. Taxonomy (NCBI): domain Eukaryota; kingdom Metazoa; phylum Chordata; class Mammalia; order Rodentia; family Cricetidae; genus Microtus; species Microtus pennsylvanicus. The sequence goes on from NC_134588.1 coordinate 21,840,113, forward strand.
ACCGCCGTTTATCTTGGCAGCAGGTAGCTAAAAAAAAAAAAATTTGGAAAGTCTCTGCTTGGCATGGTCTCTGAGCTACTGGCACGTTGGAGATTAATAAAGCACATTTAACAGTGCTCAGGACGCTGCAACATGATCCCTCACCGTGAAATGTGCGAGATTCTTTGTTTCCAGTGAACAAAGTTAAAGCCAGAACGGGCCAAGGGTGACAAGCGAGGATAGGAAACAGTCAAGAAGCTCGAACATCTTTCCTCTGGCAACTGGTGGGTAAGAATTGATGCCCAGTGCTCGACTATACATCTGCTCAGTGTTCTCCGGTGGTCAGGGGCAGGTAACCCCTGAGCTAGAGACTGATGGGGCAAACAGCCATGCCAAGATATCTGGGCTATGTGTGTTTCCTTGAAGTACAAGAAAGTAGTGAATTGAAGGGCAGTCCCATTAAGAAATATCTCCGAAGAAAATCAGGATTCACCAAGACATTTCCCAACGTTTTGGCTCTTGTTTAGGAAAGCAAAAATGCTTAGGTTTGATTGAATATTAATCTAGGAGGACAAACAACCTCCAAATCAACTTTGCTTGACTGCACAGGTGTGGGGCGACAGCCAAGAGGAATGGAGACTAAAATTCAAACAGCCATTAGACGAGCAATTACAGGTTCCAAGGAGGAAGGAGGAAGCCATCACTGCCGACCTCCACACACCTGGATTCTTGCAAAGCTAGCCCAGGAAGAGAGTAGCAAGGAGCCACACCTCCCAGAGGCACCATGGTGAGTGCCAGCGAAGCCTCCACGTGCTGGCGGATGCCTGAATCCATTCACACTGCTACACCAATTGACTCCTCAGAGTCCTCCAGAAAACAGCGCGCAAGCCTGCAAATCCGAACTCCAGACCTTTGCCCTGCTCCTCCTGAGCACAGTGACCTTGATTCCCTTCTCCAACATCCACCCGCAGTGGGACAGAAAGCAAAGCAAAGAAAAATTCTGTGCTTACCTAAAAGGCATAGCAGACAGGCCAGCTGGATGCTCTGCCACCTTTAACCGGCTCGAGAGTGTTCTGTCTCACTCCATCCAAAGTCCTAGTGCTATCCAGGAGGGCTCTTGGGGGTTCTCGGATCTTCCTGTAGGAGTTTTTGATCCCTGGCTTGCTTAACAAACACGCCTGTGTTCTGTGGGTGTTTGAATGCAGTACCACACTGGGCACCCAGCCAACACTCAGCTTCCACAGGCAATGAGAGCGAAACTCACACCCTCCCAAGCAGGCTTCCCTCCGTGGTGTCTTTTAAGGTGGGGATCCAGGTGTCATCTCTGGGTGGAGGCTAGCGTGAAAGGCAGCTCCCCTTTCTGACTTCTCTTCTGCCTTGTGGGAGCCCCAAAGTTTGTTTTTCTATCTCACTGCCCCGAAGTTCTCCTCCCGATCGGGATCGCCCGGCTTGCCTTTCCCCCAGCTGCACTTTAAATGGATTTTAATTGGCTGGAATGTCGAAAGAATCTATTTGGCAGTCGTTTACATGGGAAGCACGCCCAGGGCAGCTGAAAAGAGGCCCCAGAAGCGGACGATTACTTCATCAAAAGCGGCAGTTAGAATAGCACTGACTCCTACATAACTACAAGGAACGGAGTTCTGTAGGCAAGCTGGAATAATTAATAATTTGTGGAGAAAATTCTTCATTCATCTAAAGAAGCCAAAATGAGGGGGAAATCCCTCCAGGTAGGAGAGTTTTTTCTGAAAGGGTGATTTATTGCGGCCCCTGTTCCGCTCTCCACAAACATTGATTTTGTATAGCCTTACAGAGGCAGCATATGCATAATTTGGCTTGCCTGAAAAGTTAATTCAAGTAATTTTCATTTTCAAAGAGCCCCTGAGATACGCAGTACTATTTCATCCTTATACATTAGCCATATGCTACAATAAATATTGTCCATGAGTAATATGCATTTGCTCATTGTCTTTGTCTCTTGGCTGGTTGGTTGGTTTGTGGCCTCTCTGCTAGATCCGGCTTCAAATAAATTCACTGTGAGTCAAAATAGATAATCATCATCACATAGAATTTACAAGCCTGATTAGAATTTAAAACATTAAAAGGGGGGCTGGGGGATGGCTCAGTGGATAAGAACACTTCCTGGGCAAGTGTGAGGACCTAAGTTCAAATCCTCCGAACCCACAAAAAAGCTAGGTATGATTGAATATACCTCTGATCTCAGCAGGATGGTGTCTGGGGCTTGCTGGCTTCAAGCCTAGCTCTAGGATCAGTGAGAGACCCTGTCAAGAATGAGACAGAGAGGGATATAGGGGTACTCTCAGCTTCCTTCTCTGCCTCTGCACACACAAATCTGAGTATACACTCTCACACACATATACAAAAAAAAAAAACCACTCAAACATTCCAGTTTAGGCAGATTCTGACAATAAAGAGTAGATAAGTGCACATACATATGCATACATATCTCAAAAATAGAATCATGACAAAGCAAGCCTTAAGTCAGATTTTTTTAAAAAATGGGTAAAAAGAAGAGCCTTCATGTTTTTCTTAATTGTGGACTTCCAGGAAGCTGCTTTGTTGGTACATCTCACAAGGGCTTACAGATGAAAACCCCAGGCCTTCTGGGTTGCCCTGCCGATCTCCCTCCTCAGAGCACCTGCCTTCAGTGGGAATTCTGGAAGGAGTTGAGCACCCGAGCCTGCCTCTCTGTGGAAAATGTGAGCTGGGGAACACTGACACATTCATTACTTTGCTTTTTCTTCATATTAATAAAACCGTCTGTGGTTCCCAACAAGACGGAACATGAGGAAGGGTGATGTATGTACGTGCCATTCGGGGCGGCTTGCTGAACTGCTCAGAGGCAAAACCCAGCGCACTGGGAAGCTAAAGAGAAGGTCGGGAGAAGGGACTGGGCCAGCTCTATGGACATGTGATCTTCCCACTCCTGTAGAACTCTGTCCTCTGCAGGGCCTTGAGTGTGAACATTGTTATTTCATCACATTAATGTGTTTGTTTTGTGTATATGTGCGCCCATGTAGAGGCCAGAGGGCAACCTGCAGGAGCCAGTTCTCTCCTTCTAGCAGGTGGGTCCTCAGGATCAAACCCGGGCCACCAGGCCTGGCGAGCACTTTTATCTGCAGAGCCATCTCATGGGCCTTTCTCTTGCCATTCTGGACCTATTAACTGGATAAGGGGCCCTGTGACATCAGTTTGCTTTGGGACTGGAAAGCAGACAACTGTCCCTGAGAGGAACAGCACTATCTATGAAGTTAAACACAGGCTGATGATTAAAAACATAGGGAGAGCCTGCTACAGAATCCATGACCAGGGCTTTCTGTACTTCTGTCTTGTTCAATGCTCTTTTTCTGGGAGGATGGTGGGTGGAAGTCTCAGAAGGAGAATGTCTACGGCAAAGACAGGTAGGACGGTTGCCTGTGTGCTGTAAGCATTTCACCCTGATGCGTCGGTGTAATCAGTTCCCCGATGCGTAATTTTAAAAAGACATTGGAATAAGAAAATAATCACACACACACACACAGAGAGAGAGACAGACAGACAGACAGAGACAGAGAGTTTGGTTTCGCTTTATTTTGTTACACATGTTCACACTTTGTGTTGATGTATTCATGTTCGTGTGTACATGCACGTGTGTGTACATGCATGTGTGTGTACATGCAGAGGTCAAAGATCACCATGAATCATTTCCACGGTCTCTCTCGGCCTTAGTTTTTGAAACAGGGTCTCTTTGCTGAATCCAGACCTCACAGACTTGATTAGGCTGGTTGGCCAGAGTGGCGTCTTGAATATGAAGTATCCTCCTGAGGTCTGGCCATGTGAACACTTGGTCCTGAGTCGGTGCTGCTGCTTGGGGAGGTTTAGGGGGTGCAGCCTTGATGGAGAAGTAGGGCACTGGGAATAGGAGGGGAAAGGGGGGGAATGATATAAATATAGTACTTTTATATAAGGTTCTCAAAAAATGTAATTAAAAAATAACCGGGACACAGTTGATTGTTGTAGATGCGGCTTGTGTTGCCTTTTTTCAATGCTCACGAAACACTATGGAGTAAACAGTATTTATCCTCATTTTGCAGGTTTAAAAGCTGGGATAAGGATTTGTCAATGTTGTTCACATTGCCAATTCCAGAAGCTGGCAGAACAGAGATTTAAACTCTGCTCTATCTAGTCTTCCCTTCAACTACCCTCCTGTCAAAAGCAAACCAACTGGCTCTTTGGGAACCTCTTTAGCCCAAGATTTGGTGCTGATATAGGTCAAAGACCCTGAGTAAAGACAAGATGCTGATATTGGAAACTCTAGAGGTGAGAGGGGAAGAGAGAAGAAGAGAGACAAGAGATGAGAAGAGAGAAAGAGAGGGAGGGAGGGAAGGAGAGAGAGGGGAAATAAGGAAGAAGAGAGGAGGATGGAGGGAAAGACAGAGGGGGAGGGAGAGAAGGAGAGAGGAGGAGGGAGCAGAGAGGGAAGGAGAGAGTGACAAAGGGGGCAACTTTGAATGCTCTTTGCATTCAGTGATGGTGTTTTAGAGTCCCTGCATCTAAAAGAAATGCTTCAGGAGACAGGGGGTAAAGGAATGACTCACCAATGTGGTGGAAAGCCAAAGAAAATTCACTGCACGCAAATGTAACTGCTGTAAGCAAAGTCTTGCAGTTTCCATTGCCTCTTGCCCATTGACAAGGTCATCAAAATCACAAGTGACAAAATGATTAGTGCACAGCTTTGGAATTTGTTCTTGTCAACTACATGTCCCTAGTTATTGTCACAGGCAATCAGGATGAAACCTCACATCTTCCAAAGATCCTGTCATGCTTTGTTGAGAAGCAGGTCAGCAATGTTTAAGAGACAAGTCACACGTGGTTGTGTCTGTGTCATGGGACTTCGTCCAAGTCCTAAGGTGAACTCGCTTTTCAGATGGAGGTGCCATGATTACTCGCATTTTAAAGATGGAAGAAAGGAGACACAAAGACTGGACTTGTTGTTTGAAATGACAGTGACACCACTCTCCTGGCACTCACAGGACCCCACTGTCTTGAGCTTAGGGACAAGCCACCGAGTAGCTCAGCTCTCACTTCCCCTCGTCACCTCCCTGATGGTCCACCCTCTCCTCCAACAGTTGGGAGTGATTTTCTTTCTCCCCAGTTTGATAGGAGGTGTTTTAAAGGTTTTTCTTGGCTTGTTTGGGTGGTTTCTGTCTTACAGCTCAAGAAGATGTTTTGCTAAAACATACTGAGTGCCGTGTCCTGGTTTCATTCTGTTGAGGTGACTCAACTTTCTGACCAAAGCAACTTAGGGGAGTTGCTTTCATTTCCAGGTCACAGTCCATCACAGGAAATCAGTCAGGAACTTGAAGGCAGGACTTACTTGCTATTCCACACTGCATTGTCTCTGACCGAGGAACTTGCTGACAGCCAAGGGGGAGTGCAGCGGAAATTATAAAGGCCGACTCTTTAAAACCTGGCTTTCAGACTCAGCTGGCTTTCTTGGACAGTGCAGCGCCACCACCTGCCTAGACAGTGAGCTGCCCACCCCCCACACACATCATTTGTCAATCAAGACAACCTCTCACAGACATGCCCACAGGCCAATCTGATCTGGGCAATGCCTCAATTGAGGCTTCTTCTCTGCTGACTGGAGGCTGCATCAAGTTGACAACTGAAAGTAACTAGGACACTGAGTAAAACAAACTGTTTTTTTAGGGCCGGGTACCATTATACACAATCCAGTGGAGCTTAGGGGATGGCTAACTCAGTGCTTGTACAAGCACGAGCACCTGAGTTCAGTCCTTAGAACCTGTGTGAAAATCCGTATTTTGAATCCCAGCGCAGAGGAGAAACAGACAGAGCCCTGGGCCTACTCACCCAACACTCTAGCTTCATTGGTGATCTCCAGGTCAGTGAGAGGCTCTGTCTCCAGCAGGGTGGAGAGAGCGTGAAGAGAGAAGGTCAAGGTCGTCCTCTGGTCTCTACACACGTTTGCATATATGTGCACATATGCACATACTCCCATGAACACATCTACATACCCACAAACATGCACACATGAGCATGCACATGCAAAAATATGTACACAGGCTCCTGTGTAAATGTGTGTGTTTGTGTATATGTATGTGTGTGTGCAATGCTCCTACTACACTTACACGAACACACAAGTATGTTGTCCTAGAATTATGGGATTTATACACATGTGTTACCTAGACAGTTTAGTTATTTCCTGAATTTATCATTCCTTCACAGATACGAGCCTATGGTACTGGGACAATCCTAGACTTAGTGACCCACGGAAGAGGAAGCAGCACAAAAGAGAGGAATTTGGGGCCCAGTTTCTCTCAGGACATCTTTTTAGATTGATCAACTGCCCCAAACTTCTTCTCCACCATAATATATGTTGCCTTGGCTAAAAAAATAAAAATAAAAAAATAAAAGCAACCTTCCATTCCAGCCAAAACAACAGCTTATACCAGAAAGATGGTGTTCTTTGCAATTAGACATGCTAAAGTCACTGCGTGGCTGTTGGCAGCTGCATGGCTGTGGGCAAGTGACTCAACCCGTCTGAGATAGAGAGTCCTCTGCTCAGAGAAGTGATGATTATACCACGGTATCCGGGGTGCTGAGGTGGCAAGCCATGGGGACACACCACAGTGCATAGCCCTGTACTCCTGTTAATTCCTCTTCTCTTCCATCATTATCTTAGATAACAGCAACAACAGGAAGACAAGTCAGACCCATAAGCTCTTCTCAAAGTCTCCGGACTGAAAGGTATTATAACCATGCCCTGAGATGTCTCTTGCTGCTACCGTGTGTGGCTATATAACTCAAGTCAGTTTCCCCATGCAAAAGTCAGCAAGGGGATGGCTCAGTTATGAGGACTTAAGTTCACACACACACACACAGAGAGAGAAGAGGAGAGAGAAATGAAAATCTAAATGAATAAACAAACACCAGCAAGACTAAAGCAGTCAAAATGAAACAAAAAGCCCACAGGGAGGTGGGGCATGGAGTCTGTTTTGTGTTGAGCAGATACTACTGGGCTTCGGCCTGCCCTGGGGTGTAGATGGCATACCCACTTCCTCTTTGTCAGCTCATACTAACTGCAAACAGCTTCTTGGTTAGGTGGGATATGTCGACTTCCCCGTCTTGGTGCTGGGACCCTTGTCTTCTTGGACAAGTGCATGCTGTGAGTTCGTTCATGTGTGCTTCAGCCCTGGTGTGTCTGGGAAGCCCTCTTCCCTTGGGGTCATTTAAGGACAGGAGACGATGGAACTTGACTGCAGAAAGAAGAAGAAAGGAAGAAAGAAAGGAGCGAGGAAAATTGAAATGGCAGTCGGATAGCTAGAGCTGTTCTTTTTTAAAATTTTTTATTATGGATTTTATTGAGCTCTACATTTTTCTCTGCTCCTCTCCCTGTCTCCCCCCTCCTCTTCAACCCTCTCCCAAGGTCCCCATGCTCCAAATTTACTCAGGAGATCTTGTCTTTTTCTAATTCCCATGTAGGTTAGATCCATGTATGTCTCTCTTAGGGTCCTTGTTGTTGTCTAGGTTCTCTGGGGTTGATTTGTAGGCTGGTTTTCTTTGCTTTATGTTTAAAAACCCTCTGAGTGAGTACATATGATAATTATCTTTCGGGGTCTAGGTTACCTCACTCAATATGATGTTTTCTAACTCCATCCATTTGTCTGCAAAATTCAACATGTTGTTATTTTTTTTTCTGCTGTGTAGTACTCCATTGTATAAATGTACCACATTTTCCGTATCCATTCTTTGGTCGAGGGGTTTCCAGGTTCTGGCTATGACAAACAAAGCTGCTATGAACATAGTTGAGCACATGTCTTTGTGGCATGATTGAGCATCCTTTGGATATATACCCAAAAGTGATATTGCTGAGTCTTGAGGAAGGTTGTTTCCTAATTTTCTGAGAAATCACCACACTGATATCCAAAGGGGCTGTACCAGATTACACTCTCACAAACAATAGAGAGTGTTCCCTTTACCCCACATCCTCTCCAGCATAAATTGTCATCAGTGTTTTGATCTTGGCCATTCTTACAGGTGTAAGATGGAATCTCAGAGTTGTTTTGATTTTCATTTCTCTGATGACTAAGGATGTTGAGCATTTCCTTAAGTGTCTTTCAGCCATTTTAGATTTCTCTGTTGAGAGTTCTCTGTTTATGTCTATTCTCCACTTTTTTTTATTGGATTATTTGTTCTTTTGATGACCAATTTCTTGAGTTTTTGTATATTTTGGAGATCAGACCTCTGTCTGATGTGGGGTTAATAAAGATCTTTTCCCATTCTGTAGGCTGTCGTTTTGTCTTGTTGACCATGTCCTTTGTTTTACCGAAGCTTTTCAGTTTCAGGAGGTCCCATTTATTAATTGTTTCTCTCAGTGTCTGTGCTACTGGGGTTATATTTAGGAAGTAGTCTCCTGTGCCAATACATTCAAGTGTGCCTCCCACTTTCTCTTCCGTGAGGTTCAGTGTGGCTGGCTTTATGTTGAGGTCTTTGATCCATTTGGACTTGAGTTTTGTGCATGGTGATAGATATGGATCTGTTTTTATTTTTCTACATGTTGTTATCCAGTTATACCAGCACCATTTGTTAAATATGCTTTCTTTTTTCCATTTTATATTTTTTTGCTTCTTTTTCAAAAATCAGGTGTTCGAAGGTGCGTGGATTAATATCCGGGTCTTCGATTCGGTTCCCTTGGTCCTCCTGGCTAGAGCTCTTCTTAACGTGTACATGGCACGTGCATGTACATATGTGGAGGTGTATGCTACATGTGTGGGATACCCTCCAAGGCCAGAAAAGGCATTGGATCCCCTGTGATCCTTTCAATTTGAGTGTTTGGAACCCAGGGTCCTCTGGAAGGGTACCAAGTTCTCTTGACCACCAAGCCTTTTCTCCAGCCCCCAGAAGAAATCTTTTACAAATGTGGTAACTCAAGGAGCTAGTAAAGCAATCTCGAAAAGATAAACAATGAAATTATTCATTATTTATCAGTTTTGTACAAAAAAAAAAAACCCTGGCCAGAACAATGAGTGAGAAGAAAGAACAACATATAATCATAATGGTGAACAAAGATTTGACAAGATGAGTGTGAAATTTGATAGAGGGACAACAACAAAGGCAGAAATGCTTGCAAAGATGAATCAACATGTGACTGCTTCAAGGCCTAGGAGCACAGCAATGAGAGGCTGTTAGAGGTCATGGCTGATGCTTGCGCTGCTAATGGAAAGAGCTTGGGAGTGACAGCGAAGAAATTATGGAGAGCTTTGGCCAGGGCAGCAGAGAGCCCTGTGGAATCTGTGGAGAAAGCCTGTCCACTTAGGAAGATAGGCAAGATGTCATCCATTTAGAAAATATGAAAGACTTGTGCTCTGAAATCTACCAGATGGGGTGACAGGACTCTGTTTAAACCAAGGAAGTTGGCCCCAGCTCTAATTTCCAGGTGAGCACATGCGGTCTCTGGACTTGTCTCTATTATGCCTTTCTGTCCTTGATCGTTTAGACACGTTCCACAAGCAAGCATACACATTACAGCCTGCAACATGATAGGCATTGAGCGCTCTCTCTCTCTCTCTCTCTCTCTCTCTCTCTCTCTCTCTCTCTCTCTCTCTAACAACTTTCTGTGTGCATCAGTCTGTATGTGCACGCACATTCATGTATGTGAGTGTGGACACATGTGTGCCACAGCTCATGTGTATAGGTCAAAAGACAACCTAAAGTGTGAGTCCTCATTTTTGTATCTTCACCACTTATTACAGAGGCCCATGAGCTTCTGGGGATTCTCCATCCTGTCTCCTGTCTCCACCTCCCGTCTCCCTGAAGGAACACTGAGGTTCAGGTCCACACTGGGATTGCAGACAAACACTACAGAATTCTGCTTTAGCCGGGATCTGAACTTGGGTCCTCATGTTCACACAGCATGCACTTTACCCACTGAACTGCCATCAGGAGATTTTTAGAGAATATTTTGTAGCTCGACTGTGCAGTTCTGGAGCACGCCCTCCACAGATGACCAAGTCTATCATATCAAAGGCTGGATATGCCTGATTGGGCCTTCGGCACCACTAACACCTCTGCTGGCTCTTCTTAACTCTCTCTGCCTTACTCTGCCAAATTTAGGGTTGACATCAGAAGATAATATGGATGTACTGTAGATTCCTCCTCAAGGAGGGCATGGAACAATGAGGACAACCTACCGTGGCTTGATATATGCTCAACTTTATGCTGTGCCAGAAGCTCAAGGACCTAGGCATGTCCCCCACACTCCAGTCACCTTCTAAATATCTTGTACTTCTCAGTGGCACGTACCAACTGAGTCTATGCCTTCCACGCGAAGCTTTCTCTCCGAAATTCGGCAGTGTCTACCAATTCCTCTAGGACTTTTGTATAAGTTTCCTTTCTACTTCTATGATAAAAAGCTGTTTGGGGGGGAAATGGTTTATCTTAGCTCACAGTTCCTGGTTTCAGCCCATCATAGCAGGGAGCTCTCAGGAGCAGGAGGTTGAAGCAGTAGTATGTCCGATCAAGAGCAGAGAGAAATGAAGGCACACATGCTTAGTGCTCAGCTAGCTTCCTCTATACAGACCGAAGTCCCAAACCAGGGAATGGTGTCACCCACTTTCAGGCTGCATCTTCTCACATCTATTAGGGCAGTCAAGACAATCCCCTGCAGATATCCCCACAGACTAACCTGATCTAGACAATCTCTCGCTGATACTTCCTTACCGGCTGGTTCTAGGCCGTGTCAAGGTGGCAGCTCAAACTAACCATCTCAGCCTTTCAAAAACTCGACAAACTCCACGCTGCTCTCCTTGCCCCCCTGCTAGGGGAATTAGTGTAGTCATCCATCTAGCCGCTGTGCAAACATTCATTGACATCTATTCTGTAGGGCGACAGGCACTTGGGGAAGCTCAGAGAGCTTTGGTCTTTGCCTTCAAAGAGATGAGAAAATCAATGACAAGTGTTCTGTAACAAGTGCTGCAAATGCAATCAGAACACTCTGCCTCCTCCTGCTTTTGAAGTTCGTGTTTCTTTCTTTACCTTTTGTTTTATGAGACCCGGAATATTCTTTCTTCCCTTGCAGCAGGCACATTCCTCTTTTACCCTCTGATTGGTAGATGGGCTGATTGAGGCCACTGAATACATCATTTATTCCAAAGATCATAGGGGCAACTCCATGCTCAGAATCTCCCTGATGACTAAGAAATGGTTACATATGGAGTTTTGTATCCTTCCAAGTCCTGAGCTACAATAATATTCTGCTCATGAGAACAACTCTGAGGAGTTAGTCATTAGGAGAACCAAATAACTATTTGTTCATTGTTTCTGTGTGTGTGTGCATTTGTGCAAACATGTATGCTACTGTGCACATATGAACATCAGAAGAGCACCTTAGGAGTCTGCTCTCTCCTACTATGTGGTCTTGAATAGCACATACCAGTCATCAGGCTTGGCAGAAGGTGACTGAGCAATCTCACCTGCCTTCCACCTTAGTATAGAGGCAGGGTCTCCCCTGAGCTCACCGTGACTTCAGCAAATTGGCTATGCTGGCTGGGCAGCAAGCCCCAGGGATCCTCCTGTTTCCACAACCTGCCCCCATCACTGGGTTACAGGTTCACACCTTCATGTCTGTCTTTTTTCTGTGGGTTCTGAGGGTTGAACCTGGCTTCCTACATTCACATAGCAAGCACTTTACCAACTAAGTCATCTTCTCAGCCACTCCCCAGGGTTCTTTAAGGCCAGGATGTGGCCAAAGCTTAGCCACACTCAGACACACGGCAAAATAAGGAAAATTTAGAGCTTTAGGGACTTACAAGCTATTGCCAAATCAAGGCCCAATCCAACTGTGGCAAGTGGGTCTCTGTGACCAGTTCTCACAGGCTCAGGGACTGTATCTGTCAGAGGAAGACTGCTCCATTCAGTTTTAGAGGTAACTATCAGTGCCCATGGCTTAGATGTCAGTGATAACATGCATAGAGAATGACCCGAGAGAAAGACAAATGATCGTTTTAGCTCTGGGAGGAGAATCACTGTTCTGGCTGTAACCAGATGGAAATGGACTAATGAAAACTTTAAGCTCAAATCCATGAATTCTAAAAGGGATTCTTTCAGAGTATAAAGTGACTTAAAGATTTATTTTGATTTCAGAGTATGTGGATATGTTGGGCTGGGGTGTGCAGGATAATGCAGAGCCCGCAGAAGTCAGAAGAGGGTATCAGATCCCCTGGAACAAGAGTTACAGGTGATTGTGAGCTACTGAACGTGGGTTCTTCGAACTGAACCTGGGTCTCCTGCAAAAACAGTGAACGCTGTTAGACACTGAGCCATATCTCCAGCCCCAATGCAATACAACTTAAAAGAAGAAAAACACCAGCTCGACCCTGACATACCATTTCCAGCGACATAGGCAGGGTCCAAATTATCAGTGTTCCATATTTACAATCATTTGCAAGATAAACTGCAATCATCTACTTCCCATCATTAGCAATAGTGATGGTTTGCTTTCTAGGAAGAAACTCATTACAAGGGACCTAAGTATTCTTACAAGTAAGCCAGGATGACAGCTCAGCAAGTAGAGGGTTTCCCTTGAAAGCATAAGTGCCTGAGTTCAAGTCCCAGAACCCACATGAAAGCCAGGTGTAGTGGCACATGCTTCTAACCTCAGCGCTAGGGAGACAGGCAGTTCCTGGAGCCCAGTGGCAGCCAACCTTTGAAAAATGGGTGATTTGGGGTCAGTGAGAGACTGAGAGACCTTATCTCAAAAAAATAAAAAGTGATGGCACCTGAGGAACAGCAACAGAGATTGTCCTTTGGCCCCCACATATACACACAAACACACACAGGAACACACAAAAGTATTTCAACAAGCAATTTTGGATTCTAGATCCAAGGGTAAAACACAGGGATGAAATGAAAATATGAAAACACGGGCTTGATTTCTTAGTTTGAACTAAATTGTAAAAGTGGCCACTCCTCCGTGGGGTTGAACAGACTATTGTTTTTCTAAATAGACATAGTATCAAGCCTCCTTCTAATTCCATAGCTTTATACCCACAGATTAGTGCAGCTCTCAGTCCTCATCGTGGAAGCATCTTAGTGTGCAATGGACAATGTTTAACACAGGGACTCTCAACTGGTCAGAGCACAGAGGACAAGGGTCTAGGAAGTGCTCAATGCTAAATGAGAGGTCTGTGTTCTCTTTCCGAGGCTCAGGGACCCTTGTGGAAGAGGAGGCAGAAAGACTGTAAGAGATGGAGGTTGGGGGGACCTGAGTGAACAGCGTCCCCAAGTCGTGGCAGGATTGCACTTGTGCCCTCGAAGTAGCTGTGGTTGCCTGCATAAGACCTGTGCGTGATCAGGCCAGGCACAGTCTAGTGTGGGTGGAGGAGGCGCTCACAAACTCCATCCCTATTGACAGCTGATGGCTGCTAGGGGAGGGAGAGCCAGTTTCCTTTAGGTGTGTGGTCCCTGATCATGCCCTAGAATAGCCCCACACTTATGGGTATATTGGCAGCACTAAGTGGATTTGGCCATTATTTTAAAGGAAAAAGAGAGGAAACATAAATTTTGGAAGAATTTTTCAAGGGAAATCTGGAAAATGCTAGATGGGAAAGTTGGGGGCAAATATGATCAAAATATATTGTAAACATATATGAAATTCACAAAGAATAAGTTGAAAATATTATATTAAAATGGGTGATTTTACCTTGCCCTATATTAGCAGAACTTATTTACAAATTAGCATTAAAATAATGTCAGAAAGGTTTGAGAAACAAAGTGTTAACAATATCTATCACCATGCCCCACTCTTAAATGTGTCTCATTACAATGAGATAAAGCCAACAGCAGACATACAGGTATGACCACTTACCACATTCCAACCACCAGCTAACTGCCTGGGCCAGCTAGGCATTCTGAGAATCAATATGCTCACCCACCCACAAGATCAAGGGAAATATCAAGCGTTCATTATTTAGAAGTCTAGGTTTTGGAGGCAATGTCTACATTTATCCCATTGCTCCTGCTGCCTCTGTCTCTCATCCGCGGCTCTATTTCTTGGGAAATGGATATCATGCCCAGATCGTCATTGAGTCAAACTCAGAACTAATGGTGCTCTAAACATCTCCCTCTTTAGCACTTCTTGGGGGTGGCAGTGATCAGATGGGAGGACTAGACCTCTGGCAAAAGCTGAAGAGCAATCCTGTGCTACTGGAGAAGTACCCAGGCAGCCCCGATGGGGTACCGGGGTGTAAGATGCACAGTGCAGGGATAAGGCAGCATAACCAGCATCTTCTGGTAATACTAAGGTTTCCAAGTCTCTCATCTCACAGCGTGCCTTCCCAAGCCATTCGCATCCACTCAGCATCTGCCACAGGCCATCCATACCCCCGGAGTCAGCCTGTCTGACATAAAGCCACCATACACAGCTGAAATTACTGAGCCATCCATATTTCTACCACTCAAGTACATCCCAGCCCGGCTCCTCACCCCTATCATTTTTCTTTTCTATTTCCCTAGTTATACATACTATGGACATCAAGAAAAGGATCTTTGTCCTAGAAGTATGCAATTCCCTACAACAGTACAAAACCACCTTTCTTAATCTCCTATGATTAGGGTCATAAGACAAAATAAGTTCCTGTTGGGTCTGGTTTCAGGATCCTTTTTATCACCTATCTCAAAGAATCTACATACTAATCATCAGAATTGAAACATAGGCTGATTTCTACTGTTCCTCTCTGTCCCAAGCCATCTTCTGTCACATTAATCCCCTTGCACCCAGTCGTCATCAGTGTTGTTCCCATCAATGTAGTATTTCTGTCCTTTTCAAGTTACTTGTATATAGCTCTGTGGTAGTAAACCTTATGGTAGTATATCCCTATGAGACAGTGTATCTCTAAGGTAGTATATCCCTAGACAGTGTATCCCTAGACAGTGTATCCCTAGACAGTGTATCCCTATGACAGTGTATCCCTATGACAGTGTATCCCTATGACAGTGTATCCCTATGACAGTGTATCCCTATGACAGTGTATCCCTATGACAGTGTATCCCTATGACAGTGTATCCCTAGACAGTGTATCCCTATGACAGACAGTGTATCCCTAGACAGTGTATCCCTATGACAGTGTATCCCTATGACAGTGTATCCCTAGACAGTGTATCCCTATGACAGTGTATCCCTATGACAGTGTATCCCTATGACAGTGTATCCCTAGACAGTGTATCCCTATGACAGACAGTGTATCCCTATGACAGTGTATCCCTATGACAGTGTATCCCTATGACAGTGTATCCCTATGACAGTGTATCCCTATGACAGACAGTGTATCCCTATGACAGTGTATCCCTATGACAGTGTATCCCTATGACAGACAGTGTATCCCTATGACAGTGTATCCCTATGACAGTGTATCCCTATGACAGACAGTGTATCCCTATGACAGTGTATCCCTATGACAGTGTATCCCTATGACAGTGTATCCCTATGACAGTGTATCCCTATGACAGTGTATCTCTATGACAGTGTATCCCTATGACAGTGTATCCCTATGACAGTGTATCCCTATGACAGTGTATCCCTATGACAGTGTATCCCTATGACAGTGTATCCCTATGACAGTGTATCCCTATGACAGTGTATCCCTATGACAGTGTATCCCTATGACAGTGTATCCCTATGACAGTGTATCCCTAGACAGTGTATCCCTATGACAGTGTATCCCTATGACAGTGTATCCCTATGACAGTGTATCCCTAGACAGTGTATCCCTATGACAGACAGTGTATCCCTATGACAGTGTATCCCTATGACAGTGTATCTCTATGACAGTGTATCCCTATGACAGTGTATCCCTAGACAGTGTATCCCTATGACAGTGTATCCCTATGACAGTGTATCCCTATGACAGTGTATCCCTAGACAGTGTATCCCTATGACAGACAGTGTATCCCTATGACAGTGTATCCCTATGACAGTGTATCTCTATGACAGTGTATCCCTATGACAGTGTATCCCTAGACAGTGTATCCCTATGACAGTGTATCCCTATGACAGACAGTGTATCCCTATGACAGTGTATCCCTATGACAGTGTATCCCTATGACAGACAGTGTATCCCTATGACAGTGTATCCCTATGACAGTGTATCCCTATGACAGTGTATCCCTATGACAGTGTATCCCTATGACAGTGTATCTCTATGACAGTGTATCCCTATGACAGTGTATCCCTATGACAGTGTATCCCTATGACAGTGTATCCCTATGACAGTGTATCCCTATGACAGTGTATCCCTATGACAGTGTATCCCTATGACAGTGTATCCCTATGACAGTGTATCCCTATGACAGTGTATCCCTATGACAGTGTATCCCTATGACAGTGTATCCCTATGACAGTGTATCCCTATGACAGTGTATCCCTAGACAGTGTATCCCTATGACAGTGTATCCCTATGACAGTGTATCCCTATGACAGTGTATCTCTATGACAGTGTATCCCTATGACAGTGTATCCCTAGACAGTGTATCCCTATGACAGTGTATCCCTAGACAGTGTATCCCTATGACAGTGTATCCCTATGACAGTGTATCCCTAGACAGTGTATCCCTATGACAGACAGTGTATCCCTATGACAGTGTATCCCTATGACAGTGTATCTCTATGACAGTGTATCCCTATGACAGTGTATCCCTAGACAGTGTATCCCTATGACAGACAGTGTATCCCTATGACAGTGTATCCCTAGACAGTGTATCCCTATGACAGACAGTGTATCCCTATGACAGTGTATCCCTATGACAGTGTATCTCTATGACAGTGTATCCCTATGACAGTGTATCCCTATGACAGTGTATCCCTATGACAGTGTATCTCTATGACAGTGTATCCCTATGACAGTGTATCCCTATGACAGTGTATCCCTATGACAGACAGTGTATCCCTATGACAGACAGTGTATCCCTATGACAGTGTATCCCTATGACAGTGTATCTCTATGACAGTGTATCCCTATGACAGTGTATCCCTATGACAGTGTATCCCTATGACAGTGTATCCCTAGACAGTGTATCCCTATGACAGTGTATCCCTAGACAGTGTATCACTATGACAGACAGTGTATCCCTATGACAGACAGTGTACCCCTATGACAGTGTATCCCTATGACAGTGTATCCCTATGACAGTGTATCCCTAGACAGTGTATCCCTATGACAGACAGTGTATCCCTATGACAGTGTATCCCTATGACAGTGTATACCTATGACAGTGTATCTCTATGACAGTGTACCCCTATGACAGTGTACCCCTATGACAATGTATCCTTATGACAGTGTATCCCTATGACAGTGTATCTCTATGACAGTGTATCTCTATGACAATGTATCTCTATAACAGGTTATCCCTATGACAGTGTATCCCTATGACAGTGTATCTCTATGACAGTGTATCTCTATGACAATGTATCTCTATAACAGGTTATCCCTATGACAGTGTATCCCTATGACAGTGTATCTCTATGACAGTGTATCTCTATGACAATGTATCTCTATAACAGGTTATCCTTATGACAGTGTTTCCCTATGACAGTGTATCTCTATGACAATGTATCTCTATAACAGTTTATCCCTATGACAGTGTATCCCTATGGTAATGTATTCCTATGACAGTGCATCCTTATGGTACTGTATCCCTATGACAGTGTATCCAAATGTTAGTGTATCACTATGGAAGTGTAACTCTATGATAGTTTATCACTGCGGGACTGTAACCCTATGATAGTTTATCACTATGGGAGTATTACCCTATGATAGTATATCATTTTGTGAGTATAATCCTATGATAGTGTATCCCTATGATAGTATATCAGTATGAAAATGTAACCCTATGATAGTGTATCCATACGATAGTACAACCCTATGATATATATATATATATATATATATATATATATATATATATATATACCTTTGAATTACTTGATTTTTACTTTGCCTCAATTTTATTTTCTTCATCATTTCTTTTTAAATTACATTGATTTAGTTTTTCATTTGTGTGTGCCTACATGTGTGAGCATGTGCTTGTGCATGTATGTAGGTACATATATTCCATGGCCTGCATGTGGATGGCAAAGAACAATTTGAGAGAGTCAGCTTATTCCTTCTACAACATGGGTCCTGGGGCTTGTACTCAGGTTGTCAAGCTTGACAGCCAGCACCACTACCTGCTTAGCCATCTCACCAGCCCCATCTCATCTATTTGCCTCACTATACTTCATATGCCTTTAGAGGTTACTATATATTCTATTGGACCTGGTAATATTTAAGGTAACTTTGTAAAGTATTTATGTCATGTCTTCTCTCTTTTTGACTTGAAAGTATGCATTATGTTTTTCTTTATTAGTTATTTATTATTTTATTACTTTTTATTATTTCATTCTTATTGTCTTATGTTTTCCCCGTTGTTTCTAGTATATAGTGAGGAGACATATTTATTCTTTTTCTGTTCTTGACTGTGGCTACCATGTGACCATCTACCTGGAGCTCCTGCTGCTGTAACTGCACCAGAAATAGCCCTGGAATTGTGAGCTGAAATAATAAATAAATAAATAAATAAAACCATTCTCTGAGAAGTTGCTTCTTATTCCAGCAACAGAAGTAAAACTGAAATAATGTCATATGCTCCTTCTGTATCTTTGACTGAGTCCATAATAAAAAAAAATTGAAAACATGTCAAATAGAAGAAAACATTGGTGTATTATAATCTGTGTTCATCCAAACAGCCTCAAACCATTCATTAGCTGTACATCTACACACATTACAGGAGGAAGGACACATGTTCGTGATGATTTTTCAAGATAAAATATCAGAAAGAATGAAGAAGGGATCTGTCTTAGTTATTTTTCTGTTGCAGTAATAAGATAGCCTGGCCAGTGCAACACCTTAAGGAGAAGGGGTTTACTTAGACTCACAGTTGCAGAGGGATGGGATCCTTCCCATTAGAGAAAACATGGGGTCAAGTCGGAGAGGCACAGTGGCAGGAGCAGGAAGCTGGCTGATCACATGGTGCTCACACCCAGGAAGCAAAGGACAAACAACAATCAGGATGAGGTTCTAAAGCATCAAAGCCTGCTTACAGTGAAGGACTTCGTCCAGAAGGCTCTACTTCCTATAGCTACAGGGCACCTCCAAAGAGCACCACCAGCTGCGGACCAACTGTTTAAACACGTGGGGCCGCGGGATCATTTCTCATTCAAACCACGACAAGGACATTTCATGCATGAGAAAATAAAGCAGGAAGAGGAAACAGAGAAATATAAACTTTTTCTGAAACAGGGAGTCTGTGTAAATATTAATTCCAGTTTCATTTGTATCCTACATTTGAAAGTATTTGAAAGGTGTATTTGTCTATCGTCATTACTAAAATTAATTATTCTTACATCCGTGGTTCCACAGAACTTGACTTGTGAGCTCAGTTTAGTGTTGGTAGTCATTGGCATGGCTCACTATATATTTCCTGTCTAGCCCTTCCAGGTGCATGCTAAGATTTCACTTCCTTGCCCGACTCTGAGCTTGGTATAATCATTTGACTTGCTTAGCCAAAGAAATCTGAATAAAAGTGTTCTATCGTTCTGGTTGGAAACCTTCCAAAGCTGGTTTTCTCCAGCCATGATGTGTAAGAAGCAGATAGTGAGATACAGCCTAGACTGGTTTCACTCCTGAGAACGTTATTAGTAATAAAGCTTTGCTGAACTACATGGAACTTGAACATGAATAACAGCAATGTGGTCTAATCTAGGCAAATCAATGGCAACATTTGCTATGTGTATGAGATGGAAACTTTGGGTCTCTCTAGGAGTAAGGAAGATAAAGATGGGTCAAGTAATGGAGACACGATCATGAATCAAATATACACAGTCACCTCAGTGTACTCTAATGACTCCTCAGCTTTCCCTTTCCTGTGAATCAGAGGTGTCAGTATTAACCTGCCGGGTGAGATGTGTCCTCTGGTGCAGTAGTGGCATGGCTGCTGTGGGGCAACCAATAGCTCTTTGATTGCGTTTGAGGATGACATTCACAATCTAAATGTGGCCAAAAGTCCATGGGATGAAAACTTGCTTGAAAGAAGGTATTCATTGGTAGTGGGAGAGGGATGAGAAAGAATAATAGTAGGTATATAGAAAATGAATTATATATATGCATGAAATTATCAAAGAATAAATAAAATAAATTTCAGGATCATTTATAATTATAAATATAATTTACTTGTGAAAACTGGGTGCTGGGTTCTTCTACCCCTCAGTTAAAGAAAGCCTTCTGTCTTCTTCAGGATTGTAGTCAAAGACATAACCAAGGGAAGGAACCCTCCCGTCTTCCTTTAGTAATTCCAGGAATTCTAGCCTTGGTTGAACATTGAATGCCCCCCTGCAGCTCATGTGGGAACCAACCCCTCCATGAGTAGAAAGAGCATGATCTTCCTAGGGTTTCACCTGGACAGACCCAACACTCTTTCCCCAAGCTTCTCAGGACAGTTGGCTCTGGAGTGGCATAAGAGGGAAGGCCTGATGATCACCTGAGAGTCCTCACCTTAGATTCCATTTTTCCTTCGTGTGTCACGGAAATGATTCCATGGCCATATTTGTGTTGAAAAAGCTCATTGCCAGCTTCATAGGATCTAGAATGACTTAGGAGACAAACCTCTGGGCACATCTGGGATGTTTCTAGGTTGGGTTAGTGAGGAGGAAAGACTTACCCCAAATGTGGGTAGCAGCATCACCCAGAGATGCAGTGAACAAAAAGGAGGTGAGCAGTGAGCACAGCGTCCATCTCTCTGCTCCCTGACTGTGGGTGCCCTGTGACAGCTGCCTCACGCAGCAGCTGCCGAGACTTCCTCACGATGACAGTGTTCCTTTTTAAGCCATGGACCCAAACCGACCTTTCCTTCCTGCATGGGCTCCTACCACACTTTTCATTACAGTCACAGGTAACAAACCAGAACTGAAGCATTTTGTTCCCTTTCATTTAAAGGCTGCACCCCTCCTTCCGGCTCACTGTAGTCTCCATTCTTGTTTGTTTCTTTTTTTTTTTCAAGACAGGGTCTCTCTACATATCCTTGTCTGCCCTGAAACTCACTCTGCAGACCAGGCTGGTCTTGAACTCACAGAGATCCACCTGTCTCTGCCTCCTGAGTGCTGGGTTGAAGGCATGCGCCACCACCACCCAGTCTGCATTCTTCAAGAGTTCGAATGGGAACGCTTTTCAACACTGACTCAAAGTTCTTTCTCTTGGCCAATGCTGAGCCCTCCAAGAGATGGTAGTCTTTGGAGTATGTGAAGGGAACTTATCTTGCTCTGTGATTGGAACAAGGTGACAATAGTTGTCCCATGGATACACTCAATTATATTCTCAGACTTCATTTTTCTCCCAGGGGAATAGTTGCCAGTATCTTCTCCTATACAATGTAATTACTCTATATGAAATCTGAATATGTATGTTCTTTAAACTCATATACTTGACTGAAAGAAAGTGGGTTTTGCTTGAGCAGAACCTTCAGATATGACTGTGAATAGCAACCCTTTGATTCTTCCCCTCCCCATTGTCATACAATTTTCTGTCTGTTGGCAGCTGAGCTGGTCTGTAAGTTTACTCTTCTTGACACTTAAGCTCCAGCTTCCTGGACTCTAGTCTTCCCTTTATTTACATCTCCAAGCATTTAACTGGGTCAGAAGTTGTGATCCCTTTAACAAACAGTTTGCTAGCCAGGGCTTGAGATGAGACTGGGTTGAAAATGAAAAGTTTATTAAAAAACTAAGAAAATGGGAGTCAGCGACATAACTCGGCAAGAGAGGGTTTTATATGTATATATGTTAAGGCCCTAGATTTAAATCCCAGTACTGAAAAAGAAATAAGTGAGAATCTGGGCAGAGAGATGGGTAAGGCTGATCATTAACACAGACTGCACGCTGCTGCCCTAGGTTACTCATGAGATCAGCTACATTGTTCTGAGGCCAGCAGTCGCGGGGAGCACGAAGGAGCAAACATCAGCGCTTTGGTGGGTGAGATGGCTCAGTGAGAAGCAGGACTTGCTGCCAACACAAAGACCCGATCTTTATCCCTAGACCCCACATGGAGGAAAGAGAGAATTGAGTCCTGCAAGTTGTCCTCTGACCCCACCACAAACCCCAACAACACACACGGGGAAATGGGGGGAAAGAGCCTTTTGCGGAGCTCTTTTAGGCACCGTGTTTGTGTGCGCACCTGTGAGGCTGAGTGTGGGCAGTGATAGAGACACCTGTGACATGTGAAAAAGACATTGGAATTCTTCATCTGGGGCTGGGGACATGGTTCCGTGTGTGAAGTGTCTGCAGTGGGAGCACGGGGATTCAAGTGTAATCCCCAGCAACCACATGAAAACTGGACATGCTAGTGCCTGCTTTAACCCTGGTGCCGGAAGAGAGCTCCCTGGCAGTGGCTGGCTAGCTAGCCTAACCTAACTGGTGAGTTCCAGGCCAGTGAGAAGCTCTGTCTCAATAAACAAGGTAGATGGTACCTAAGGCATGATAACTATGATTGTCCTTTGGCCTTCACATCAGTACAGACACAAATGAACACACACATACATATACACAAACCCACGCATATACATACATACACACAGGCACTCACAAACATACATACAAACATACACATACATACACACATATACAAACATACATACAAACATACACACACATACACACATATACAAGCATATACACACACATACAAACATACACACACATACACACATATGCAAGCATATACACACATACAAACATACATATACAAGCATACACACATATACAAACATACACACTACACACACAAACCCACACATGTACAAACCTGCACACATACACACTATTCATCTAAAAGGTCTCAGGGAATGTCAGGCATGCTACAGACATCCAGTGGTATTTACCTTCTTTCATCTTCTGATGACTAACTCCTTCTTTCCATCTTTCCAATCCCCTAACACGCCACCCTCACCACATAAAACCAGTATTAGTCCAAATGACACAGTTAAACACAAGATGGCTAAATCTGCAGCAGGCTTTAGAGTCTCACCCAGCCACTGTCGTAGCCGGCTTAAACGCTCTTTCCTCTGACTAGAGAGTGTATCAAGGTAATCAAAGACAAGTGGAGCAATTTCACTAACTGCCGACGGAGCAGCAGAAATCTGTGTGGGCGAAACTCCACTGACACTAGAAGCAAACGTTTTGAAGGGGAAAATGACATTAAATGCATGTGGGAGACTCCCTTTCAAAATACTAGCCTTTTGCTCTGCTCCCAGAATGCCAGTGTTAATTACTCTAGCAGACTGTCCTGAGACTCACTGCCTCCATTCCCGGCTCTTCTGAATCTTTCCGCTCTTACCCCCTGGAGGGCTTGTCAAATAAGAGTAAAAAGTTTGGAGGAACAAAGCCAAAGTCAAGAGGGAGAAACAGTAAACCTTGGGAGAGAATAGAAAGAGAAAAAAAATGTATACAGATTGGGATTCCCAGGGGGACGGGAGAACAGAAATTGTGGGAGAAAGAGACCCCAAGAGGGAGGACAAAACAGGTTCAGACCAGCTTCAAAGAATTCTTCCTGACTGAGCACAGTAGGAAAAGGTTAAAATAACACAGGCTTCTCAGTGAAAAGCAAGAACAAAAAGACCTTGAGCGGGACCAGGGTTTTGTATTCATCTGGCACCTGCTGCAGACTGAGGACCTCGCTGACTCTGGGAATTGAATTCTATATGAGCCATTACCCTGATGGGCAAGTTAATAGTTCATATAAGTGGCACATTTATTTAAGCGACTGTGACAACTCTGGGGGCATTTATAATGTACAAATTTATACAAAAAGTCAAATGCTTTATGAGAAGCAACTTAAGGGAGGAAGAGCATAATCTGCCTTACAGGGTACCGTCCTCCACAGTGGAGAAGTCACAGTGGCCTGGGCGTGAGGCAGCAGGTCACACAGCACCCATAGGCAGGAAGCAGAGGGACAGACGTTGTTGCTTGGCTCACTTTCTCACTTTTTACTGAGTTCAGGACCCCAGTCAGGGCTGTTTTTCCCTACTTATTTAAACCTTTCTAGAAACATCTTCACACACACACACACACACACAAAGGTGTGTTTCTATACTGGCTTTAAATCCCATCAAGTTGACATGAAGAATGACTGTCACAGATGAAATTTACTAGAGACACAGCCATATCCTCTCCAGGGTCTAGGCTTAGAACTGACCTTCACTGGGTACTCACCAAGCTGGGCTCTGCTACAACGCCAAGGCAAAGGTACATTTTAGTCAAGCTTCCTATTTTTAACAGGCTTTAAAAGTTCACTGATACTCATTTCTAAACCCTAACTAAATTTAAAAGATTCTTTACTGGATTCAAAGAAGCTTTTAAGATGTGTGTGTGCATGCATGCGTGTGTGTGTGTGTGTGTGTGCATGCATGTGTGTGTGTGTGTGTGTGTGTATGCATGCATGAGTGCGTGTGTGTGTGTGTGCATGCGTGTGTGTGTGTGTGTGTTGTGTGATGGACACACACACCATAGCACATGTGTGCAAAGCAGAGGACAGCTTTTGACTCATTTGTCTCCTTCACCGCTACATGGGTTCTGAGAACAGAACACAAATCACCAGGTTTGCACAACAAGTGCCTTTATCCCCTGAGTCAACTCATTTGCCCTCTGAGAAGTATTTAAAGGGCAAAAAGATAATAATCAAAATGTAAGCATATGACCAATATATTTATTAAATAACTTTAAAAATATTACTAAATGACCTAAGCCTTGACTTTCACAAAATAAACCACGGACCCAAAAAAGCCTCATTTCACAAATAAAGCTTTTTACAGGCAATCGGTTTGCCAGCTACCAAGCTATTTATTTCCTGCTCTTGACCTCTGCCTGTTCCATGCTACCAGGCATCCAGCTCCCCCAAGATCAGCAAACATTTACTGGACACATAATATAGTCTGTCATCTTTCATGGGGTCATAGCCCTGTATTTTTTTTTCTAACCTTGTATTTCACAGAATGGAGAGGTATCTTAGAGAAAGGCCCTTGGAGGACTTGGAGAGGGAAGTGAGGAGAGGATTTGATCAAAATAAAACACATTCATGTAAAAAATATTTTTAATATGAAGACGTGGCATTTTATATCTCCTTTCTGTATTTGACTGTTCACAACGGACCCAGGCTGCCCCTGGCAGTGGCCTGACACATCAAGGGGTGACCGTGCGGGAAGAGGGGACGGCACACTTCCTAAAGCATTGCCTCCAAAATATTCCCAGCTGGCTCCCCCTTCCATCAGGACCCTAGACACCATTGGAAATGTCAAGGGACACTTTGGAGTGCTTAACATGCCCCAATTTGAGCTAGAATATGAAAATGTGTGAACTGATCATCTTGATCCAGTTGTGGAGATTGGAATTTTGTTATAATATAAAAATTTGTGAACTAATTCTCTTGATCCAGTTGCAGTGATTGGAATTTTGTTTGTTTTGGCAAAATCTTTTCCCTCGTGGACAGTAAAAATTTGCAGGGTTTTCTAAAATGGGTTGCCCAGGAAGAGAAGTGGTTTGAGCCTACTGTATATGCCAAGTATCTTATCAGCCCAAACCAATAGCTCTTCCTCCCATGCATGTGGGTTAGAAAAGAAAAAGGTACCAAGAAATGTCTACATTATTCCATGGTTGGGAAATACCATAGCAGGATATTTGTATTAGGGAGGCACTACTAGTAGACAAGTTTTTATTGTCATCTTTATTTAGCATAAAACATTATTTAGCAAAACATTGAGAGACAAGCTTTCATCCAGAGAAATGACACATGCTATTTACATTGTGACAGCGATGCAGTCTCTGTCATATAACGTTTATACAAGTATGTATATTTGTGGGTATTAATAAGTGATATGCCTATTGATGTATACATTAATAAATGATGTGTTGTTAGTAATAGCTGTCAACCCAGTGCAAAGTATAAACACTTGACGGCACAGTGTTACTCCAATTAAGAAGATGGATAGGTTCTGGGGGATAGCTCAGTGGATAAAGCACTGGACTTGCAAATATGAGGACTTGTGTTTGTATCCCCGCACGCATGTAAATGCTGGGAGTGTAGCTCAATCTGCCTGTAATCCAGGGCTCCAGAGGCAGAGACGCTATGTCTGGAGCAAGCTGGCCAGCTAGACAATCCATTATATTTGAGAAAATTTCTGGTTCTTAGGCAGATTTTTAAACAATAAATCCAAACTTCAATAAATGAAACGTTGACCCAATCAAGTTAAGAAAACAGTTGTAAACAATATTTTACATTTAGGCCAGGTGAAAATTTTGAGATCAGCTGTCAGAGCGCTCCTGGCCTTAGTTAGATCTGGAATACATTGCTTTTCAGAGCTCATTGCTGATTTCAGTGTACTGACTACATTTAATACACAGTAGTGTTCCAGAGAAGAATGAGGGTGACCTTAGCTGACCCTAAGGAGACACTTCCTCAGCCAGTGAGATGGCAGGGGGTCAAGGCCCTGCTGCCAAGTGTAAGGACCTAAATTCAATCCCTGGATTCACAGAATGAAGAAAGAAAAGATTCCTCCTGCAAGTTGTCTTCTCACTCCATATATGTACCATGATACATACATATGCATCCCCCCACACACTCAAATAAACTAAAATGTAATTATGTTTTTTTTAAAGAAAGAGAAATTTCAAAAGAATTGACGAAGTCTATCAGGAAAAATTTTATGCCCTGATAATGCACCACGAGGCCTTGAGGTTTGAAGAATGTGATTAACTGGGTAGTTCTCATATTCCTTATTCTCACTCCCTTTAGAGGACAGAATGGAAGGCAAATGATATCTCCAAACCTTGTCCCCACTCAAACACCCTCCATGAGTTAGGTTAGCAGCACTAAAAATACATACTTACCACCTGGGAAATTTTTTTAATTAATTATTTATTAAAGATTTCTGCCTCCTCCCCGCCACCGCCTCCCATTTCCCTCCCCCTCCCCCAACCAAGTCCCCCTCCCTTGTCAGCCCAAAAAGCAATCAGGGTTCCCTGCCCTGTGGGAAGTCCAAGCACCACCCACATCCATCCAGGTCTAGTAAGGTGAGCATCCAAACTGCCAAGGCTCCCACAAAGCCAGTTCATGCAGTAGGATCAAAAACCCATTGCCATTGTACTTGAGTTCTCAGTAGTCCTCATTGTCCGCTATGTTCAGCTAGTCTGGTTTTATCCCAGGATTTTTCAGACCCAGGCCAGCTGGCCTTGGTGAGTTCCTGATAGAACATCCCCATTGTCTCAGTGTGTGGGTGCACCCCTCGCGGTCCTGAGTTCCTTGCTCGTGCTCTCTCTCCTTCTGTTCCTGATTTGGACCTTGAGATTTCTGTCCGGTGCTCCAATGTGGGTCTCTGTCTCTGTCTCCTTTCATCGCCTGATGAAGGTTAATCAGGAGGATGCCTATATGTTTTTCTTTGGGTTCACCTTCTTATTTAGCTTCTCTAGGATCACAAATTATAGGCTCAATGTCCTTTATTTATGGCTAGAAACCAAATATGAGTGAGTACATCCCATGTTCCTCTTTTTGGGTCTGGCTTACCTCACTCAGGATAGTGCTTTCTATTTCCATCCATTTGCATGCAAAATTCAAAAAGTCATTGTTTTTTACTGCTGAGTAGTACTCTAATATGTATATATTCCATACTTTCTTCATCCATTCTTCCATTGAAGGGCATCTAGGTTGTTTCCAGGTTCTGGCTATTACAAACAATGCTTCTATGAACATAGTTGAGCATATACTTTTGTTGTATGATAGGGCATCTCTTGGGTATATTCCCAAGAGTGGTTTTGCTGGGTCCAGGGGTAGGTTGATCCCGAATTTCCTGAGAAACCGCCACACTGCTTTCCAAAAAGGTTGCACAAGTTTGCATTCCCACCAGCAATGGATGAGTGTCCCCCTTTCTCCACAACCTCTCCAGCAAAGGCTATCATTGGTGTTTTTTATTTTAGCCATTCTGACAGGTGTAAGTTGTCTTGATTTGCATTTCCCTGATCGCTAAGGAAGTTGAGCATGATCTTAAGGGTCTTTTGGCCATTTGAACTTCTTCTGTTGAGAATTCTCTGTTCAGCTCAGTGCCCCATTTTATAATTGGGTTGATTAACCTTTTATGGTTTAGTTTCTGGAGTTCTTTATATATTTTGGAGATCAGACCTTTGTCAGTTGTGGGGTTGGTGAAGATCTTCTCCCAGTCAGTGGGTTGCCTTTGTGTCTTAGTGACAGTGTCCTTTGCTTTACAGAAGCTTCTCAGTTTCAGGAGGTCCCATTTATTCAATGTTGCCCTTAATGTCTGTGCTGCTGGGGTTATACGTAGGAAGTGATCTCCTGTGCCCATGTGCTGTAGACTGCTTCCCACTTTCTCTTCTATCAGATTCAGTGTGTTCGGACTGATATTGAGGTCTTTAATCCATTTGGACTTGATTTTTGTGCATGGTGATAGATATGGATCTATTTTCATTCTTCTACAGATTGACATCCAGTTTTGCCAGCACAATTTGTTGAAGATGCTCTCTTTTTTCCATTGTATACTTTTAGCTTCTTTATCGAAAATCAGGTGTTCATAGGTTTGTGGGTTGAAGTCAGGGTCTTCTATTTGATTCCATTGGTCGTCTTCTCTGTTTTTATGCCAATATCAAGCTGTTTTCAATACTGTAGTTCTGTAATAGAGTTTGAAGTCAGGGATGGTAATGCCTCCATAAGTTTCTTTATTGTATAAGATTGTTTTGGCTATCCTGAGTTTCTTTGTTTTTCCATATAAAGTTGGTTATTGTCTTCTCCAGATATGTGAAGAATTTTGATGGGGATTGCATTGAATCTATAGATTGCTTTTGGTAGAATTGCCATTTTTACTATGTTGATCCTCCCAATCCAAGAGCAAGGGAGATACTTCCATTTTCTGGTGTCCTCTTCAATTTCCTTCTTCAAAGACTTAAAGTTCTTGTCAAATAGATCTTTCACTTCCTTGGTCAGAGTTACCCCGAGATATTTTATGCTATTTGTGGCTATCGTGAAAGGTGATGCTTCTCTGATTTCCCTCTCTGCTTCCTTATCCTTAGCGTATAGGAAGGTGTAAGTCTGATCGGTTTACCTTTATAAGTTACTTTGCCTTTTTGCTTCGCAGCTCTTAATATTCTTTCTTTATCCTGTGTATTTTGTGTTTTGATTATTATATGGCGAGGGGATGGTTTTCTTTGATCCAGTCTGGTGTTCTGTATGCTTCTTGAATATTCAAAGGAATATCTTTCTTTATGTTGGAAAAGTTTTCTTCCATAATTTTGTTAAAAATATTTTCTGGGCCTTTGAGCTGTGACTCTTCTCCTTCTTCTATCCATATTATTCTTAGGTTTGGTCTTTTTATTGTGTCCCATATTTCCTGAATGTTTTGTGATGAGATTTTGTTGGCTTTGCTGTTTTCTTTGATCAGTGCGTTTATTTTCTCTATGGTGTCCTCAGAATCTGAGATTCTTTCTTCTATCTCTTGTATTTTATTGATTATGCTTGTTTCTGTAGTCTCTGCTCATTGACGTAAATTTTCCATATCTAGCTGGTCCTCAGTTTGTGTTTTCTTTCTTGCTTCCATTTCAGTTTTCAATTCTTGAACTGTTTCCATTACCTGTTTGATCGTTTTTTCTTGGTTTCCCAGGGTATCATTTGTGTATTTACTCATTTCTTCAAACTTTTTGTTATACTTCTCATCCATTTCTATAAGGGCGTTTTTTTACATGTTGTTTAAGGAACTCTATTGCTTTCATAAAGTCAATTTATTCCACTTCTTCTGTGTTAGCATGTTCAAGTCCTTCTGTTGTAAGATCATTGGGTTCTGGTGTTTTCATGTTGTTTTTCAGATTGTTGGGTGAATTCTTGTCGTGGCACCTGCCCATCTCCTCCTAGGGATGCTATCTAATGGGTATTCTAAAACAGGATCAGGTTTCCCTGCTGGCCAGGGGCTCTGCTTACAAAATGCCCTCACTCCGTTTCAGGGTCCCTGTTCGCCAGGGACCTCACCAACAAAAGGTCTACCACTCTGCAGGCCAGCCACCAAAACAGAGAAACTCCTGCTGCCCTCTGCCCTGAGCTCCGGACCCAGCACCCAAACAGGCTAAACTGGGTGATCCCACAGCCCGCAGTAGGGAGAGGGAGTGAAGGAGGCTCCTAGGCGCAAGCTGGGATGGGTCAGGGAGAGAGAGGTCGCAGCAGAGTAGGAGCAGCCCCAGCAGAGGGTACCAGCCCTCGCAGACTAAGGGGGGGGTCAAGGGGGTCGGGGAATGCCCCTGCTCAGTTTCCTGTGTCCTGCCATGGGCCAACAACACTCTCCCCACTCAGGAGGGTCTTCAGTGACAGGACCAGGCTCCCCGTTCAACCGTGGACCTCGCCAATAAAAGGCCTACCACTCTGGAGGCCTGGTCCCAAAAAATCTACTAGATTTAATTGTAGTGGGGCGATCTGCTCTCAGTGTGGGCTTCACTGTTTCATGTTTGGACTATCCTGCATCCGCCCCACCTGGGAAATTTTAAGAGCAGGAATAAGAAGAAAAAAAATCAAATATTTACTTTTCCTGGTACTGAAAGTGGAAGGCAGAAACCTCTATAAGAGCAAGGAGTACTGCCCACAGAGATGTAGGTGGCTTGGGGACCGTGGCATCCTGTGGATGACCACCAAAACTGCAAAGGAAACAACTGAGTACAAAGAGTCCCAAAGGAACTGCTGGAGAGAGAGAGGTGGGCTCTCCATCCCTTATCTGATAATAATTAGTGTATAAAGTACCAAATCAAAAAAGCAGGACAGAAAAGTCAATGCACATAAAACACCCCAGGCCCTGAAGGACGGAAACGTTCTAACCCATGTTCATTGTTCCTCAAAAGCAAGGAGCTTATCGTAGCTATCATCACTTTCGAAAATAAATACGGAATATAATACAAGTGCTTCTTTAAACTATGTCAGAAGCCCATGAACTTAATGGAGGAGGGATATATATGAACACGTACTGAAAACTGTACCACAAGTCAGCGAGCTCCACGAGAGAGGAATAAAGTCTGAAGAGGCGTGGGAGGCAGAGAAAGAGAGAAAAGTAAGTTATGTGGACCTGAAAACTGTCAAGAACTTAAGCATGTCTCCCCCCCACCCTCTGTGTGTGTGCATGTGTATGTGTGTGCACATGCATCTGTATGCACAAACGGACGCCAGAAGCCTATGTCCGGTGCCTTCTGTCTCTCACTCCATCTTGTTTTTGACATGATCTCTCTCAGAACCTAGAGCTCACAGATTCTGCTACAATGCTTTGCAAGCAAGCCATGGGGATCCTCCACCCTCCGCCTTCCAGTGCTGGTTTACAGCATTTTATGTGGTGTTGGAGACTCGAACATGGGTCTTTAAGCTTGCACAGAAAGCATGTTCCCAAGTGAGTCGCTGGCCTGAGAATTTGGACATCTTCTGATACCATGTTCTTGAGCCAGAAGACTATATTGAGTGACCAGATGGGTGTTATCATTTTAAATGACATACAGCCATGAAGGCTCTCCAGGAGATTTATTAAGATCACAATAATACTACTAATAATTATTAAGTTTCCAATACTCTAAATAATAAATGATAATGTCTATGTAGTGTAGGGCCCGGGTCTACCCTTGTTCTTGGGGTTCACCTTGAGGACAGTTTCTGGTCAGCCAGCTAAAACATTCTGTTTGTTCCTTTGTTCCCTCTGCCCCACCTGATGATTAGCTGTAGGGCATTGTTTACTCCATCTTTGGTGTGGTAATTTCCCACCTGCCTGGGTGGAAATCCTTGTGCAGCAGCGAGGTATTTAAGGATTTACCCAAAGTTGAATAAACGGCATTCAGCTGATCTCCTTTTGAATGACCCAGGTCTCTTCGTGTGTTCTTTCAATCTCCAGGCCCTTGCCCGACTCGCATAAGGTACAGTGGTATGCGAACTGTACCGAGGGGGTAACACAGAATCGGGTGTTACAATGTAGTGAAAGAAAACTGGTACAAAGAAACCCTGGAGTGTGAAACTGTACTATCTCTTTCTCCATAGAAAGTGTCTCTCAGTCTGAAGTATACATTTTCCCTTTAGGATTGAGCATTTGGGAAGAATTCAGTGCTGTTCCCTTCACTCTGACCATAGTAGGCATCAAAAGCACCTACAGGGGTTATCTGCTTTAGGCCATTCTGAACGACATCCTACCCCAAAATTATACTCCTAACCACACTGAAAATCCACTTGGCCTCCTCTCCTACAACTCCTAGGTGTTTATAGAAAATGCAGATTCCCTTAGTACAAGATTGCTGGATGGCCGCTGCTGAGGTGCCTTTGGCTAGCACCCCCCAAACAATGCCTTGTGCCTTTAAGAGGAAGGGCAGCATCTCCTGGAGCCTTAGATCTGGGGCTCACAAACCCATGTACTGAACTAACAGAACTACTGCCTCTCTGCAATTCTCCCAACTCCTGGGCAGGATCCACCAAAAATCCGTCACCTCAGGACTCCTTACTCCCATGCCTCTTTCAGCTCTGTGTCTCCTTCTAGCCTTTGACGTTGGTTGTGAGCCTGGGAGCTTCCTCAGTTCCATCACCATGATTTATTGTGTGTGTGCACATGTGCATACCATAACACACATGTGGAATGATTTATTGTGTGTGTACACATGTGCATACCATAACACACATGTGGAATGATTTATTGCGTGTGTACACATGTGCATACCATAACACACATGTGGAATGATTTATTGTGTGTGTACACATGTGCATACCATAACACACATGTGGAATGATTTATTGTGTGTGTGCACATGTGCATACCATAACACACATGTGGAATGATTTATTGTGTGTGTGCACATGTGCATACCATAACACACATGTGGAATGATTTATTGCGTGTGTGCACATGTGCATACCATAAGACACATGTGGAAGTGAGAGGATAACTCCAGGAGGCTGCGCTCACTTTCCACCTTGTTCGAGACACAGGCTCTTATTTCACACGTAGTTCAGCTGGCAGCTGAGATGTGTCTGTCTGCCTCCACATCTCTGTCGGAGCACTGCATTACAAACATGCACTCCTGCCCTGACATAATATGGCTCATGCTACTGTATCCTTGACTCAAGTTTGCTTTCTTTCCTGTTTTCCTAAGAAGTAGGCAACTCTGAATATTTTAGAATATACACAAACTATTCTAAGTCTTGTTAAAGGGACCGGAGAATCCTGGAGGGTCCAAGGTATGCACCTTTGTATCACCCAGACCTTCAGTTGCACAACAGTGAGTCGCTGTGACATCATCCACTGCTACTGGATGATCCCCCCAGGAAGAAGGGATGGCTTGCTGTGTATCCTGACATTTGCTCCCAACCATGTGAGAAGAGGAACTGAAGACTCACCTTCTCTACTCTGAAGTCCAAGGTCAGCTGAACTCCTCTTAATTCTGTTCTTTTAGGAAAAAAGCACAGTTACCAGGGTAAATGTGTCCATCATTAAGAAGAAATATAGGGAAGTGTGCTTATGCTCCAGAAAAGCGTGAAGTCTTAACACACAGGCAAAGATTATTACACCGGGTATTATTGTTGCAATTGTACAACGGTGAACAAACCCATTGGAGGAGGGGGTACGGACTGCAGAGGGAATCCGGTTTCATGGAGGAAGTGTGGTGGAGTCCTGTGAGGTGTAACCAGTTGCTTTGGGATGCATCCATTTGTGGCTGGGAGGCTTTCCCCTGTCCAGCAGAAACAGCATGACAGAAAAGCTCATGTCCCAGCAAAAAGTGAGCCAAGAAAAGAGCATTCCAGCTCAGCTGCCTTTCTCCTCTCTCACCCCTCTATACCGATCGTGTAGGGCAGTAGCACCTACCTTCAGTGTGGACCTCCCCTTCAGCTAATCCCCTCTGGAAACGTCCTCCTTGTAGGGCGAGGTGGCTTCTAACCGGCAGAACAGGGCCGCAGAGATGTCAATGTGATTTTTGTACACAGAGACCTGGAGAGCAGGGCATGTGAAGGGCGCAGGGAGCATTTTAATATGTACAGTGGAGTCTGCACAGGGGGAGCTAATTATAGCCCAAGCATCCAACACAGGAACTGCATGTTATCCTTCAGGCCTGGAAAACTGGCATAAATATTGAGAGTAATGGGGTGTCATGTGCAGCCATATGCATTTGGGATTTTCCTATCTCTCTCTCTCTGACATGGATGTGTGTGTGATAAGAATGTGCGTGTGCAACATGAATGTGTGCACATGTGTATATCTATGTGGACACATGTGGAGGACACAGGGCACTGTCTTACCCATCCTACCGCTTTCCAGCTCACGCCTCTGAGACAGGCTCTCGTCTCCCATTAGGCCTGGAGCCAGGTGGGCAGACAGCAAATCCCAGCAATCCTCCTATCTCATCTTCCACAGATTTGGGATTACAGGTTCATATTTGTCCACACCAGGCTTTTCACATAGGCCCTGGGATTTGAAGACAGGTCTTTATGTTTATGTGGCTCATGCTCTTGCCCACTGAGTCATCTCCCCAGCCTGGCATTTGGGGTTCTAAAAGTAGAATATACAATCTAACAGTCTTAGACATGAACCTTATGGGGCTCAACACAGCAACCCAAAGTATGGACCTTCTTTCTCACCACTTCTGCAGCAGGTGATCCAGAACAAGAATTATTCTCGTGGTGGGTCGAGGAAACAAGAAGTGCTCGCCCCAAGAGCAGGCATGGAAAGAAAGGCAGCCATGTCTTCTTCGAAAGTCTTTCATTCCAACGGCATGTGGCTTCAAACTCTAGAAGGAATGCCACACAGAGAGTCCCTGAAGAGGCAGAGCCAGCAGACCTTGTGAGCTCTCCTGGGCTAACGGCTTTCCTCCTAGTCTACCATACAGACATTTCTATGGGACTGCATGCTTTTCATCAGATACAAGCATGGAAGAAGTCAGCTTTCTCTGGACCTGTTGGTCCTCGTTTGGATGCTTCCCGTGTTATATAAAAGTTTGATTGTTGTGGAGAATTAGTTTAAGATATGTTACATTTGTTTATGTGGTGGAATATTTGTTTAATGATGCAGAGATGTGTTACATTTCTTTATGTTGCATTTGTTTACCTCTGTGAAACAGTGTTACTTTGCCTGCCTCAAACACCTGATTGGTTTACTAAAGAACTGAATGGTCAATGGCGAGGCAGGATACGGATAGGCAGGGCTACCAGGCAGAGAAAAGAAATAAAAGGAAAAATCTAGGGATGAAAGGGAGGAGCGAGAAAAGAAGAAAAAGAAGACAGAGGGTGTCACATCTGTGGAGTAAGAAGGAAAGAAAGATGTATATAATAAAGAAAAGTGCAAATTCCATAGTCAAGAGGTATTAAAGATAAATGGAATATTTTAAGTTAGAAAAGCTGGCTAGAAACAAGCCAAGCTAAGACCAGGCATTCATAAGTAAGAATAAGACTCCATGTATTTATTTGGGAACTGGGTGGTGGGCTCCCAAAGAATAAAAAAAGAACCAACTATGATTGATTATGTAAATTTGCTGTGCTTTGCCTTATAAACCTGACTTTGGTTCTAGTGTGCCCTCCTCAACCCCTGCGAGAGGTAAGGAAGGGAACTGTGTTCTTTCAGCTCATGCGGACCTCAGTTCTACCATGGAGAGATTCAAGCCCTCCAAACCTTGGTCTTTTCATCTAAAGAATGGGAAGAATCATGGCATCTAGATATGGTTTTATATATGTTTGCTCATGTGTGTGCAGATAGAGGATAAAGGAAAACTTCAGGTTTCATTCATCAGGTACCATCACTTTGGTTCTTGAGACAAGACCCTCATTGGCCTAAAGCTCAGTGATTCAGCAAAGCTGGGGATCCAACTGTCTCTTCCTCCCCAGTACTGAGATTATAAGCATATTCCACATGCCTAGATTTTTAACATTGTTTGTGGGGGTCATGGGGTTTTTCATTTAGATGAAAATGGAGAAGATATTAACACATCATTCTTGAAGGATAAATAAGCAATAAATGATGAGAGTCGCAGTACTATACAGTGAGTAGAAAGAGGGGGAGGAAGAGAAGGAAGAAAGAGGAAGAGGATGGAAATAACTGGGGGGAGGAGAAGAAGAAAGAGAAGCAGAGAGGAAGGAAAGGGGGCAGAAAGAGTGCAGAGAGGAAATTAAAGAAGTCAGAGAAGCTCTGGGGAAAGGGCAGCATTGAATTCATATCTATGCCCAGCACTGGCACAAAGCATGGCAAGCTGACTGGAAGCACTTGTTGAATTAAAGAAGACATTTATCTCAGGGAGCCAGATGTATATTTGCTTCTTATCTGCACCAGCCTCGGAGGGGTGGCTGGGGTGACAAACTGTGACTAGCAGGAGTCCATAGGATGCCCAAGGAAGAAAAAAATATAGACTGGATAATTTGCGGTGCTTGCTTGAAAAATCTGCAATGATAGTAACTACTACAGATATCAATGACACTTCTTATCTTTCTATCACAGCTGGAAGAAAAATGCCAAAGTCAGGGCAGGCTCGGGGCTGGCTGGAAGTCCTGGCACCCTTGAGTGGTAATAGGGTGTTCTTGCCGGGTTCCTTCTCATCAGATTTCATGGATTTTTTTAATGCCAACACATAATGACAAGTTCGGATTTCTATATATCACTCACATAATAATCAAGCCAGTATTTAACACCCACTGTATGATTACAGCCCCATTAGGTCCACATTAACTGCCCATTTGAATGGCTAAACCTAGCCTGTCACCTTGCAACATGCACGTGGTGAATGTCTGTCATAACTGAAGCATGGTCAGCCTTTGCTCATGAATCCAGGAACAGCTGTGCAATCTCACCTTCGCAGGGGTCAAGTGACACACAGGTACAGTTTCCCTGTGGTGTCCCTGAGAGCCTGGCACCCATCTCATCCCACCAGAAGCATGAGAAAGGACCCCCGAATCATGCAACAGGCAGGATTAGATCCTGGTGTCAATGACTGGTTCTTCCCACTTAGCCATACTCTGCAGTCAGCAGGAGGTTTTCAAGCTGGGGAGACAGTGCAGTCCTTCAGAGCACTTGCTGCTCTTGCAGAGGACCTGAATTTGGTTCCCAGTACCTGCATTCAGAAGTTCACCACCACCTCTAACTCCAGATTCAGGGGACTTGGCATCCTCTTCTGACTTCCTTAGGTACCTGCACACACACACAAATATATTATACGTATACACATAAATAAAAATCAATCTTTAAAAAATAAAACAGAAAGAGAGAGAGAGAGAGAGAGAGAGAGAGAGAGAGAGAGAGAGAGAGAGAATAGAGAGAGAGAAAAAACATTGCTTTTGAATTCAAGCTTCTCCATTTGCTGTGGGCAACTTCTGTGAGATCAGTCCCCCTGGTCCCACTCAGCTATTTCAGATTACTCCATCCAGCACAATGTATAAACTTCAAAAGTAGAATCCAAAATGAGGCTGGCCTCTTGGAATTCAAAATGTTTGTCCCTCTTGCCCTTGGAAGTCCAAAGTGGTAACTCTGCGTCAGGAGTCTCAAGAGGAAAGGACTTTGAAAGGACGGCCATCAGGTGCTCCTGGGGCAGAGAGAAAGAAAGGAAAGATTCCAAGGGAGGCAGCTGGACCATCCAGCTGCAGGCTGGAAGCGGGGTGATGGATGGCTTCAACCGCGGACAATGGCTATCCACGCAGGATATGCCTTTGTTCTCGAGCTCTTGTACCCTTTATCTGACCTGTCCCAATGACCTATGAGCTGTACACATGGCAGGGACGCTGTGGCCCTCTGGAAGGAAAGCCCAGCACAATTGTTCGGGCAAAGACCACTGCTGGCTGCCTGTCTCCCTCCTGTTTCCACACAGTCTGACCAGATGGTGACAGGATTGAATGTGGTCCTCCACCGTGGAGGACAAGGCTTCTGATCAGTGACCTCATTCCAGGAATGACAAAGATCAATGGCACGAAGAGATTAGAGCCGGGAGATCAAGGTGGGGACTTGTTTTCTCGGGGGGGGGGGGGGGATAGCAATCAGAATCTGACCAAGGTGGTCATTGAGGGTATAATCAATCCAGGTTGCCAGAGATTTTTTTTTCAATTAAAATTTGGGGGAGGGGATAAAAACATTCAACAAACTAGTGAGATTCAACATGTTCTGCATGCCACACCGGTCAAGCTTGCTGTGTGAAGGGCACTTTTGAGGCGTTTGATGTCACCTCTTGGTAGCCTTAAGATCTATAAAGCAGGTTGATACCTTTGCCTCGCCTGGGACCCCTGGACATGCAAATTTGAAAATATTATCTGTGCAAGCACGAGGGGGACACCCTCCTATGACTTAAATTCACATTTCACAGGACCTTGTATTTATCCGTGAGTGTCAAAGTGGGGGGTCACGTCAGCAACAATTTACCATCCACCCACAGTGTAACCCACAGACGACATGGCTGCTAAGCTTCACCATGCATTATTTACCTCGTTTTAAACAGGAGGGAGATTCAGGCTGGCCCTAAATCACCCAGCTCATGAGCAGAGGAACCGGGCCTACCACAGATCATCTTCTCTCTCAGCCCCTGTCCTCCTTCCCCTTTGCCAGGCTGCTTCTGTGTGAAACTCCTAAGTTCTGAGATTTTCTGAGAGACCAAGTTCAAATCTGTATGCAGCAGGAAGACCTTTCTGGCCAGAGCACCTGAGCGAAGCCCTGTAGATGTGGACACAAAAACCTCCTTCCTCCGCAGACCCACGAGTGTAGTTCAGTGACTCCCAGTCACTCCTCGGGGAAATTCTTTTTCTATCTGAAGTTATCACGTAAGAAAACACAGATGTCTGTCTCCAAACTCAACACACCAACCAGCTTGTTCTATGACTGTACCTTTCTCAGTCCCCCAGATTGTGTGTGTGTGTGTGTGTGTGTGTGTGTGTGTGTGTGAGTGCAGGTAGACATACATGTGCCAGCATGTGCTCTAGAGGTCATAGAACAACCTCATTCATCCCTGGAGAAGCTGTTTATCTTGTTTTTGATCTGAACCTCTCAGTTATGCTCGCTGACCAGCAAGCAAGCTTGAGGAATCTCCTGTCTCCATATCCCCAGAGCTGGGATTGCAAACAAGCATTTACCACCATGCCCAGCATTGCCTCATGGATTCTGGTGATCAAACTCATGTCTTCATGCTTTTGAAACAAGTGGTTTTTGCTGGCTGGGCCTTCCTACCAGTCCTGATCCTTGCTCTTCTCTCTACTTCAACCTCCCCTCCTGTAGTTCCTACATAGTTCACACTCTTCAGTTTCATCTGTACAATAAGATCTCATGTAGTTCTGTTTATCTTAGATGTAGATCCAATACCTCTTCCAGAACCATATCAGGGACCCTGTCTTTGTCTTTCTCAGAACACAGCCACACCCTAGCCCTTCTCAGCAAACTCTAAACACTTCATTAATCACTCAGGGAAGCCCTCCTTTAGACAACACTTGCTGTCTACCAAGGACATCCTTCATCCTCCCCATCTCATATACTGATATGCTACTATAACCAATTAGTTAGAATTTGGGTGGGCAGGATTCACTTCGGTGAGGGCGCTGCATCTGAGTGGAGCGTGGCTCTCTACCCATTTGCAGGTGGCTGGGAGCACCCTGGGGAGTCTCGTCTGACACTGACATAGATACTGGACTGCATTCCCTACCTGCTGGAAACAAGGTGTATATCCAGAATTTGGACATCTGAACCCCAGGCAGGATGCAGCAGGGACAGAGAGAGCGAGGCTGGAACCTGAGACAGGAATTGCCCTTCAGTGTGGAATGGAAGCACAAAGAATAGTGTGCCAAGGCAGAGGACAAGCTACTGTAAGAATGAGACGGGAGCACCAGGCATCTGCCAGGCTGTTTGGAAACTTTTTCTTAAGTTACAGTTTGGTGTGGTTCATGGGTTTTGCTCTTTGATTTTTGTTTTGCTTTCT
Source organism: Microtus pennsylvanicus (assembly GCF_037038515.1). NCBI lineage: Eukaryota > Metazoa > Chordata > Mammalia > Rodentia > Cricetidae > Microtus > Microtus pennsylvanicus. The sequence continues at coordinate 21,880,104 of NC_134588.1, forward strand.
TTTATCACAAATTAGATGAATTGCAATAAGAGTCTGGGAAAACAATCAGCAAAGTGCTTGACGTGCAAGCAAGTGGAACTGAGTTCAGTCCCAAGAACAAATGTAAAAGGCCAGGTCTGTGGCAGCATGTGCTTGTGATCCAAGCGCTGGGAAGGAGAGACAAGAATAGACCTGGTGTTCTCTGTCCAGCCAGCCTAGTGGATTGGGGACTTCCATCCGGTGAGAGACCCTGCCTCGAAAACAAGGTAGATAGTGCCTGAGGAATGATAGCTGAGGCCATCTCCTGGCCTCCTCATGCCTGTGTACACAGGCACACTATGCCTGAATTCATTCTCTCTCTCTCTCTCTCTCTCTCTCTCTCTCTCTCTCTCTCTCTCTCTCTCTCTCTCTCTCTCTCTCCTTCTATCTCTGTCTGTCTGTCTTTTTTTTTCTATTTTTCAGAATGTGTGTTTCTGTTCTTATTTTAAAATTTACTTTTAGTTGCTTGCAACAAATTCTTCTGTCCTTTTCACAGAATTCTACAGACATGACTATGTCTAACTGCCTCAGCCTGGGGTGCCAAGCTGCACGTTTTGTGTGGCGGTCTCCCGTCTAGCATTCAGGAATCAAGGCAATCTGACAGGGACAAAGACATCTCTAGCATAACTAAGGCCTCACAATGCCAGTCTTGTCTGCACGGTGACGCCAGCCAGCACTCCATGACCCACAAAGAAGGGGACAGTCCGCAAAAGCCTTTTTCCAGAATCGCTGTAAATTAGAATGTGTCCGAAGACAGGTCAGCCCAGAGGAATTTTCCAGATGACTTGTCACATAACCAGGGACAAGCTCCCACTGCACTCATGCAATGCAGATCACACACACACACACACACACACACACACACACACACACACACTTCCCTGGCATTTCTATAATCACTTGCTAATAGTGTGGAAGGTCGCCAGTGTGTGGCTGGATGGTTGAGCCGGCTGGTGCGAATTCCTGCATAGCAACAGCTGGCACACAGCTCTGTAACTACTGTGGAGACCGAGAAGTCCTGGTCATTTGTCTCAAACTTGCCACAGAGGATTCTCATATTTCAGGCATGCCAACAGGTCTGGTGTCCTCCAGTCCCTCACACCCAGACATTAATTTTCCAGCCAAATTGGCCTGAACATACAAGTAGGGCTTGAGTTAGCATCAGAGAAAATGGAAACACTAAATGAAGCCTTTGTTTTGAGCCTTCCATGTGTGTTTATCAGGTCCAAGACCTGGTCAGCATTTAGCATCTGTCTTGTTTCTGCTGCTCTTTGAGTCCTTCCATACAGCACAATGCCACATCAGCTTGGCCCTTGTATGTCCTGAAAGCTTCCTTCACAACTGTTAGCTTCTCTTTCGGAAAAAACAACCAGTTTGGGGCTATGGCTTTGGTTCAGCTGGTCACAAGTTTTCTGCTTATGCATAATGGCCTGAATTTGGATCCTGTCACCTCCATTAAAGTGTGGCGGCAAGTGTCTATAAATTTAACCCTGGGAGTGAGGGGAGTAGAGACAGGAGGTTCCCTGGAGTTCATTAGCTGGCCAGTTAGCTGCAATGGTGAGCTCCAGGTCCAGTGGGAGACCCTGTCTCAAAACTAAGAAGGCAAGCAATGAAGGAAGATACTCGGTCAATTCTGGCCTCCATGTACCTACATAGGAGAATACATCAACACGTGTGTGTCCATATGTTCATGTGCATGTGAGCCCCCACACACACATACAAATTACAAAACCAACAACCAGCCCCAGTCTCAAGGCTTCTGCCAGCAACGACAGCTAATCAAAAGGTAAGAACATTTTTGCCTTCATTGTGCTATCCGATGTTTACGTAAGTGTGTATACTCTTATTATCTATTTGCATTTGTAGTAATTATAGTTTTATTTTTCTATATTAAAAAGTAAAAGTAAATTACAAAAAAAGTGGATAATGTTATAAGAACTTAGATACAGCAGAAACCCCCCAAACAAGTGCGTAAGAGGAAAAGTGGTATAAGTACACAGACACGGCAGGAAATCTAAAAGCAGCCCAGATAACAGAAGTTACAAAACACGTGGTAAGGTTAAGGTCCCCGTTTAGCTCTCTGTTCCTACACTCAGATCCAGTTCCCAGAGCATCTCATCCTGGGGTTGTCCATCAAAGTCAGAGCACTCTCTTCAGTGATATTTCATTTTTCTTTCTTTAAAGATTTCTTAATTCTTTCCTTTCTCTCTCTCTGCGCATGCACTGCGTGGGGCGGGGGTTGTGCTGCATGCATGTGCAGGTGGGTGCATGCAGCCGCTCACAGAGGCCAGCAGAAGGCATCAGATTCCCTGGACCTGGAGTTTCAGGCAGTTGTAAACTGCCTAGCATGGGTACTGGAACCCGATATGGGTCCTCCAGGAGAGCAATATGTGCTCTTAACTGCTGAGCCATCTCTCCAGCACACCTCCCTTTGATTTTCTTTCCAAAAAAATGTTTTCATTAGTGATTGCTTCTCATCCCATTTCCCCATTACAGGCTTAGCTTCCTGAGCACAGATACAGAATCTTCACCCCTTCCTTCACAACTTTTGGTTGCCAACTTTGCATTGCTTGCACAGTGAGTATTCAGTCAACACACTAATGGGCGTTCAACACTTCGGCCAAAGCAACAGCCCCGTGCATACCAGACTCTGAAAAACTAGGTCACTGGTTTGACCCAGGCATCATGGTTTATCTGGACAGGGTCTGTGAACAGTGTGAACTAACCACACACACACACACACACACATACACGCACGTACGCACACACAGCCTTTTGGGGAAATTACTCTTTTTTTGCAGAGGGCAAAGTCCAAGAATGGCTAAAACTTGGGGGGTTTCCATAGAGTCATCAAATGGCTTAAATAATTAGAATGAAGGCCCCCATGGTGAGATCACTCCCAGTCAAACAGCAGCAGGTTCTGGGCCAAGGTGTGCCATGCACATAAAGAGAAATGTGTCACACTAACAGCAAAGAATCAAAGGAAGGAAGAAACCTTGGAACCTGCACAAAGGGCAGACAGAACGCTGAGTCCTCCGTGACTGGGCCTAAAGAGAAGGCTGCAGCAAACACGAGCACTGTGGTGAAGGGTATTAATCCACTTTTACAAAAGGGCTCAGTCTATATGGGAGGCATTTGGGGTATTTGTTTTAATAACATTCCAAGTGCAAACCTTCTCTCTGGTGATAGAATTTCTTGCCATTTTTATGAAGTCGAAAATGAAAACTAAGCGAAAGCAAAAGAATCTAATTTCCTATAATAAGGTTTTGCTTTTACTCGCTTATAAATGCAAAATCGCGGGGCCTTGGACACCAGAAGGCATATGTCGAAATAAGAAAAATAAAATAAAACCGTAGAAACCCACTCATAAATATTGACCTTCTCCTTCTCACCACCTCCGGCTCCGGCTTCAAACTTCACACCTGTGTGCCCACATGCTCCCCCCCACGCCCCCCAGAGGAGAGACAACACCACCGGCTTTCAGAGGCTGTGTGAGGCTCTCTGTGAACAGATCTGCTCTCCAGATAGAACACAGTTGTTCAATACATCCATCACCTCTAGGTGAAAGCCCCTGGAATTCAACTCAGTACTGCCAACATCCCAAACTCCGAAGCGGTGAGGGATCCCATGAGATCTCCAGCGCCCAACTGGAGGCTCAGGGTCTTCAGGGCCTCCCTGAGTAAGGCCTCTGAGAATTAACACAAGATCTGTTGTGTGAGCCTTACCTGGGGAGATGAACGAGATGTCTGTACACCCCAGCCAGGGGCCAACAACGGACCAATAACAGTTCCGTCCACATTCAGCTTGCAGACCGAATGATGCTAACAAGGATGGCTCACAGGACTGTGGGTGAGGGGCTACATATTGGAGTACTCTAAGCGCTATCCTCAGAGGGAGACCACATCTTCATTGGATGAACTGTGCCTAATTGCAAGACACACAATCACAATGAGACTTTGTTTAGGACATTCCCTTGGAGGAGGGGGTGGGGAGGGTCTTTGGTTCCTCATGCAAGATTCCAGCTGCTCTTCCCAGGCCCTTGTAGGTAACTCTGTTCTAATTGACATGGCCTCAGAGCCTTGAGAGGCACTAGATACACAGGCTGGGAAGACTAACTGAAGGGGCTCCATCTTTGCAGCTATCATCCATGCTGGGTGAAGACTCTTTACTATGACGACTTTGAGTCACCCAGGCTCCCAAGAGACCACAAGAAACAACTCTTCCATCTATGAAATTTAGAGGGTGATTGTAACTGCTTAAAAATTTTTTTAATTATCAAATAGGTTGACTACAGAAAAGGACCCCAAACCATCTAAATGCTGGATATAGCTTTTTAAAAAATCTGTATCCAGATTGTAGTAGTTTCTTTCCTCATCACTATGGCCAAGGATCTGAGGAGCAATGTCACAGAGGGAGGGCTTAGTCTGCCTCATAGTTTAAGGAGCTATATCCACCATAGCAAGGGAAGCCTAGGGAAGGAGCAGGAGGCTGGCTGGTCACATTGCATCCAGGGTTAGGAAGCAGAGAGTGAGCTGGAAGCAGGGCAGAACTTTAAAAGTTCAAGGCCTGCCCTCTAGTGACCACTTCCTCCAATGGGATGCCACTTCCTAAAAGCTTCACAACCTTCCAAAACAGCACCACCATCTGGAGACAAAGTGCTCAAATGAGAGTCTATGGGACACAGTCCACATTGAGAAGAAACCTAAAATCACACATTGCAAATAATGCCCCATACTTTTTGGTCCTGAAGTCATGAGGGGATTTGATGTGCTAGAGCTATTTTAATAAACGTCACTGTCTCAATTTCATCCCCAAATCTCACACTCTCCAAGGGAGGGGTGAAGCAATCTTAAAAACTCCTCTAAATGAGATTTATGTGCAGGTAGGAAAGAAAAACCACTTAATAACAGGGATAATTAACTAAAAAAGTAGCTATTATTACCATACATCTATGCATGTATGTAGTCTAACAATGAGAAGAAAAGGTCCCTGCATTATAAAATGATTGTGTACTCCATAAAAATATTTTACCCTTATTCTATTCCATCCTACTATGATTTCATTTACTAAGTGTGAGGCATCTGTTGGAGAAAGCTGAAAACCGATCAATACAGAAGAAAGTTTTAGGAACCACAAACTAGACACTAAAAGACGTGAATGCTCCCATGGTTCCGTGTTTGTTTGCTAGGAGGAATAGCCTTTATAGTGTAAGCCAACAGGAAGAGACTGATAAGGACATGATGGTATGGCTTAAAAGGGGCAGATACGTTACCCAACTTGAATGTCCTAAGCCTGTGCCCCAACAAGCCAGGATCCACTAGTTGGTTAACTAGAAAAACCAAATTAACAGTGAAAAGCATAAAAAGGAAATTTGTTTATTGTAGCCACAATAACAAGAGGGACAAAGTAATTTTCTTGAAAGCAAACCCAATATAAATCATATTCCTTATGATTTAGTTAACAAGGCAAAGCAATACAAAGTACAAGCACACTCAGACGATTTTTCTTTAAACTTGTGTAAAGAAAACATGCATGGTACCCATCATAAAGACTTTTACTCCCTAATTTAAAATGCTAATTTTATTAGGTTGCAAAGTCTATTAAGAAAAACTTGTTCAAAGTTTCTATGAACTTTGTCAGGCAAACACCTCTTTTTCAGTTTGTAGTCTTGAGGTAGGCAGCATTTCTAGATATGGGAGAAAGCCCAGGGGGTGAGAGACTTTCTTTGCAAAAGTGAGAAATGAAGTTCAGAAACCCAGAATGTATGTAAACACTGGGTAGGCATGGCTGCCACCTGCAATCTCAGAACTCAGGAGGCAGAGTAAAGGGATCCCCAGGCCAAACCAGAAAGCTAGACTACTTGAATTGGTGAGCTCTGGGTTCACGTGAGGGACCCTGTTTTACTATATAAGGTGGAGAATGATTAAGGAAGACAACCAACATCTAGTTCTGGCCTACATAAACACACACACACACACACACACACACACACACACACACACACACGCGCATGCATACTCACACCATACCACACTACACCACAATGTATGAATACCACACATACATACAGGTGTAAAAATGACTAGACCAGGCTACGAAGGGGAGACCTCGGTCTCCTGGATGAGTACTGATATATGGGTCCTTTGATTGTAGGGAAGGGGAGAAAGCTGGGAGAAGCTCAAGGAGAAGCCAGCCTCTGCTTTCTTTGTGTATGTGTGCATATGCGCATGTGGGAGGGGCAGGCACATGTGGGCATGTGGAGGCCAGAGGTTGGCATTGCTTGTCTTCCTCTATTGCTTTCCTCTCGCTGGTTTATTTGCTTTCAGACTCGAGCTTGCTGGTTTGGCTAGACTGACTGGTCAGCAGGACCCAGGGGTCCTCTGGTCATGACCTCGCCAGCACCAGGATGACAGGGACACACTGCCACACAGGTTTTTCTGTGCTAAGAGAACAAACTAAGGTTCTCATGTTCGCATGGCAAGCATACTTCTGACAGAGCCATCTCCCCAGTCATCGCTGGGTCTCTCTTGTGTGTGGTTATGGGCAGGGATTTTGACGCTGTGAGAAAAGTTCTCCCTGATTGATGAGGTTTGGAAGAGCAGAGGATGACAAAAGCCTGGGCCATGATGGAGTCACAGAGCTCTTGAGTCAACTCTGAACTGCTGACCTTCTGATCTCATGTGATGCACGATGATCACACACTTCATTGCTCAACACATCATTACTTGAGTATCTATTATGTGTAATCCAAAGAATCTTAACTGGTCCACCTGCCAACTGAAGGAGCCAAGCTTCTCCTAGATCTTGCCTTTCTGATTACGTCCATCAGACTCAGACTTGGCTTGCAGACAAGCACATCCTACAGAGGAAAAGAGGACTAAATTAGGAGCCAGCAACCCCAGAGCTAGTGCTGATGGCTCTATCATCACAAGAACTCACTTTAATCTTTTTGAGATACCATACTTTAGCTGCCAGCCTCAAGAGCACCTCATGGTCCAAGATGACAGTTGGAGCTCCTGCCTTCACATTCCAAGACAAAGGAAGAGGAGAGCATAGAAGAGAACATTAGTTACTTATTGCTGTGATGAAACACCACATACGCACACAGAGACTAACAGACAGATGGATACACACACACACACACTGAGGGGTGGGAGGAGGATAAGGAGGGAGAAAGAAGAGAGGAGGAGGTGGAGGAGGAGGAGGAAGAGAGAGAGAGAGAGAGAGAGAGAGAGATTATTTTCAACCATATCAAGTCCTTTCACAGGTTAGTCTCAAGCACTTCAAAGACTTATACCGTACTGGCCATTTTCTCACAAAACCTTTGGGAGTGAGGTTAATGGGTTACTTTATCCAATAAAATAGTGGTGGCTCTACTAAAAAAAAAAAGAGGATGTTAATGAGGAGATAGTTGCTGCATATCTGCTTAAGGGGGAGTTTTAGGGTCTTCTGAGAACCAGGACCAATAGATTATACAGGGATTTACTATGGAAATTAGTACAACTGAATACAGAGGCCAAGAACTCTCGGCATACTTTCTTCAGGCTGAAGAATTTGGAAAGCTGATGTCACTAACTTGTAACTGAAACCTTAAGAACTACGGAAGCCAGGGTTTATGATGGCTAGCTTTAACGGTCAACTTGACCCAACCTAGAATCACCTGGAAGAGAATCTCAATGAAAGATTATTGGTCTGTTGGCATGTCTATGAGGGATTTTCTTCATTAATAATTGATATTAGAAGGCCCAGCCCACCATGGACAGCACTATTCCCTAGCCAAGGGGACTTTTTTGTTGTTGTTGTTGTTTTACATGCTCAATATTTAATTTAACTCGTTCTGTGATCTCATAGCATCAATAGTGAGAACGCGCTTTTCTTCTTTCTGCTGTCTCCCTTTCTTTTTATTTATTTATTAAAGATTTCTGCCTCCTCCCTGCCACCGCCTCCCATTTCCCTCCCCCTCCCCCAACCAAGTCCCCCTCCCTCGTCAGCCCAAAGAGCAATCAGGATTCCCTGCCCTGTGGGAAGTTCAAGGACCACCCACCTCCATCCAGGTCTAGTAAGGTGAGCATCCAAATTGCCTAGGCTCCCACAGAGCCAGTTCGTGCAGTGGGATCAAAAACCCATTGCCATTGTTCTTGAGTTCTCAGTAGTCCTCATTGTCCGCTATGTTCAGCAAGTCTGGTTTTATCCCATGCTTTTTCAGACCCAGACCAGCTGGCCTTGGTGAGTTCCCGATAGAACATCCCCATTGTCTCAGTGTGTGGGTGCACCCTTCGCGGTCCTGAGTTCCTTGCTCGTGCTCTCTCTCCTTCTGCTCCTGATTTGGACCTTGAGATTTCTGTCCGGTGCTCCAATGTGGGTCTCTGTCTCTGTCTCCTTTCATCGCCTGATGAAGGTTAATATTCAGGAGGATGCCTATGTGTTTTTCTTTGGGTTCACCTTCTTATTTAGCTTCTCTAGAATCACAAATTATAGGCTCAATGTCCTTTATTTATGGCTAGAAACCAAATATGAGTGAGTACATCCCATGTTCCTCTTTTTGGGTCAGCCAAGGGGACTTGAACTGCATAAATGTGGGGAAATTAACCCGCGCACAATAGGCAAGCAAGGAAGCATGCATACATCTGTTCTGCTCTTAACTGTAAGCGTGATGTAATAATCTGTCCCAAGCTCTCTCCGTCTTGATTTCCTTGTGATAGACTGCACCTTGACATCATAATCTAAAATAAACCCTTTCTTTCCCAAGCTGCCTTCTGTAGGGATGTTTTATCAGATGTTTAGGGTTACTATTGCCGTGACGAACACCATGAACACAGCAACTTGAGGAGAAAGGGGTTTATTTAGCTTACACTTCCACATCACTGTCTGTCACTAAGAAAGTCAGAACAGTAACCCAAACAGGCAGGAACCTGGAGGCAGAAGCTGATGCAGAAGCCATGGAGAGGTGCTGCTTACTAGCTTGCTCCTCATGCTTGCTGAGCCTGCTTTCTTATAGAACCCAGGACCACCATCCCAGGGCTGGTACAAACTACAATGGATAATAAGTCATTAATTAAGAAAAAGCCTTACAGGGTTGCCTGTAGCTTGATCTTATAGAGGCATTTCTTTTAACTGAGATTCGTCCCTTTCAAATGACTGTAGTTTGTGTCAAGCTGACATAAACTAACCAGCAATTCATAGCAATAGGAACGAAATGTGACCTACATTTCAGAAGTCTAACCATTAGAGCTGTGATTCTGCTTCTGAGGCAGGGAGAAGTCAAAGGTCTCTATAACAGAAACGAAGGACTCCGTCTTTTCACCATTTGTGTTAATGTGGCCTCAACAGGTGCAGGGTTGTCTGCCTGATTGGCAAGGTGGATTTCTTTTGCTCAGTCTACTGACGCAAATGCTCATCTTGTCTACAGCCATCCCGAAAACATGCTGGAAGCAGCCTGTTTCCAGCTCTGTGGGCATCTCCAGATCCATTCAAGCTGACACATGCAGATAATCATCACAGTTGGCTTGCCAGGGTTCCTCCCCTGTTCTCCCAGCTCCAGGGCCGTGCCAGCACCTTCTATACTCTGTCCCAAACCCATCCCTTTCCCAAGCATCTGGCAAACTCTGTGGAAGAAGCCAGGCTGGTGGAGACCAGGGTAACCACCTTTCTCTGGTCCCTCCACGGGACTTATTTAGTTGGTGACATGACTTTTCATTTCCAGTCCTGAATCGTCAGGGAGACCACGTATGTCTGAATTACAAAACTAATAGATTGTGCTTCTCTCTAAATCAACAGCACCGTTTTTGCTAGAAGCACAGTTTAACCACTGCATGAACTAGACACGTAATTGATTTAATTATAAACTGTTTCTAACTCATTTCTTCTGGAGACATTTGAGTTCATTTTCTCTTGCTCTTCCACCCTTATCGTCAGATCAAGTTCCCCTTCACCTATTTGTCATTCACTGAACATTTCATCTCAGCATGGGGCCTGTGAGATGTGTGGCCTGGAGCTCACAGGGTCTGCACTTCTCCACCTAAGCAGATGCACCGGCCAGATACAGACTTCTCACCTCACTTCTGGCAGGACAGGGAGGTGCATGCAGACTGTGTAGTCATCCTGCTGGAGTCAAGGAAACAAACTTGAAAAGCAGGAACAATGGTATGGGTGGAGGCTGTTCTAGAATGGCACTGTGAACTGGGCCTGGCTACCTCCCAACCTCACTCTCTGTGACAAAAATTACACCCTGACCACAAAGTTTAACAATCCTTGGTCAGATTCCTACAGCCCTCAGCGAAAAGCACTCATTGCCCGAGCCAGTGGTAGGGCTCCCAGCAGCCAGGAGCTCTGACTCAGCACAGGGCTTCTTCTTGGAAGGTGGCTGCTCCCTCTGTAGCCATAGCTTTGAATCCCTGACCTCTGCTTCCCTCTCCGGACACTCTGACTGCTGCTGCTACTGCCAACCCTGCTCTAGACTATGACTGTCCCCTTCTGCCCGGGACAAGGAGCAAGAAGTTAGTGGTACATGAAATGTCAATAATTTGTATGCTTTTATGAAATCTTCAAGTCAGTGGCGGGAGGACAGTAGTGTGTGCAATGTTCGGGATACAGCAGAATATGAGGGCTCATCCTGTTACATCATCCTTATCAAGTCTCACACTACAACCTCAGCATTCACAGGATGCTTCATCTAGCCCTGATACGATGAGGATGAAACACAAATCATTCCGTCTAAAAATCTGAGAAACTTCTCTTTCATCAAGTTAGGTGTAAGAGGCTCAGAAACAGCCCTTTAGCTGTCACAAAATTTCTTCTGCCCCTTAGAGTGCTTTCTGAAATGCTCATCAGTGTCCCCATTTGTTCAGGACTGAGGGGCTATAAGGAAGCTAAACGCTACAAGGAGGAGATTCCAAGGCTCAATTAGTCACCCTACTGTTCCAAGCTTCTGGGACAAAATTAAGAGGCGAACGAAAGGGACCAACCTCACCTTTCAAAAGAAGGTTGCGGGGGCTTTGAGCGATGTCTGAGCAGGTAAGAGTTTCAAATGCTCTTGTAAAAGATGCAACTTCAGTTCCCAGCACCCATGTCGAGCAGTTTCCAGTTGTTTGTAACTCCAGCTGCAGAATATCTGATGCCATCTTCCGACTTCCGTGAACACCTGTACTGACATGCATGGGCACGCACACACGTGTACATAGAGAGATAGAGGAATAAAATTATTGATGATGATGATGATTACATCCCGACCTCAGTTTCCCCTCCATCCTCTCCTCCCAGTTCCTCCCCTAACCTCCCCTCCGCCTCTCCCATCCATTTCCCCTCCCTTTCTCTTCAGAAAAGTGCTGCCCTCCCACAGATATCTTTGCAGTAAGACTAGCACCTCACCTTGTATAAAGGCTGAACAAGACAATACAACATGAGAAAAAGGGTCCAAAAGCAGGCAAAAAAGTCAGAGATCGCCCCTGCTCCCACAGGTAGAAGTCCCACCAAAAGACCAGGCTACACAACTATAACGTATTCATAGGGCTTAGATCAGACCTATGCAGGCTCCCTAATTGGCGGCTCAGGCTCTGTGGACCACTGAGCCCAGATTTGCTAATTCTGTGGGTTTTCTTGTGGTGTCCTTGATCTCTCTGGCTCCTATAATCCTTCCTCCACCTCTTACCTAGGATTCCCCAAACTCTGCCTAATATTTGGCTGTGGGTCTCTATATCTTTTTCCATCAGTTGCTGAGTGAAGCCTCTCTGATGACAGTTGGGCTAGGCACCAGTCTATGAGTGTAGCAGAATACCATTGGGAATCATTTCTTTGACTTTTTTTTTTGCCAGTCCTATTTGGTTCTATCCTAGGTCTCTGGCTATCTAGCCTTTGGGTCTAGCCCTCCAGGGATTATCAGGGTGGGCTCCCTCTTGTGGCATGGGTTTTAAGCTAAACTAATCATTGGTTGATCACTCCCATAATTTCTGTGTCACCTTTATCCCAGCACATCTTGTAGTCCGGACAAATTGTAGGTTGAAGGGTTTGTGGCTGGGTTGCTGACCTAATCCCTTTACTGGCAGCCTTGCCTGCTTACAAGAGATATCAAGGTCAGGCTCCAGATCCCCCATTGCTAGGCGTCTTAGCTGGGGTTGCCCTCATAGATTCCTGGGAGTTTTCATTGTACTAAGTTTCGAACTCATCCCCAAGATGCCCCCAATTCCATTTGTCTGTCATAGAACTCTCCTCCTCCATCCTCCCCCACCTGATCCCTCCTGTTCCCATCTCTCCCATCCCCATAGCCTCCACTCCCACTGACCCACCCACCCACGTCCACCTGTGATGTCTATTCCAGTTCCCCTTTCCAGGGAGATTTGTGCATCCCTCACTTGAGCCCGCCTTGTTACCTAGCTTCTCTGGGATAACAGCATGGTTGTCCTTTACTTTACAGATAATATTCACTTATGAATGAGTACATACCATGCTTGTCTTTCCGGATCTGGGTTACCTCACTTGGATGATTTTTTTAGTTTCATCCATTTAAAATTCATGATTTTTTAACAGCTGAGTAATACTGCATTATATAAATTTTCTTTATCCATTTTTCAATTGAGAGACAGCTAGGTTATTCTGCCTATTAAGAATAAAGCATCTATGAATATAGCTGGGCAAGTGTCCTTGTGGTAGAATGGGTATATGCCCAGGTGTGGTATAGCTAGGTCTTGAGGGAAATCAATTCCCAAATTTCTGAGAAACTATCTGGTTGATTTCCAAGTGGCTGTACAAGTTTGCACTCCCACAAGCAATGAAGGAGTGTTCTCTTTGCTGCACATCCATGCCAGCATGAGCTGCCACTTGTGGTTTAGATCTTAGCCATTTCTGACAGGTGTAAGACAGAATCTCAGAGTTTCTTTGATTTGCATTTTCCTGACAACTAAAAGAGACAGTCTGATGAATCGAAGACAAACATGTAAATCCACACACCTATGGAAAGCTGAATTTTGACACAGAAGCCAAACTTATACAAGGGGAAAAAGAAAGCATCTTCAACAAATGATGCTGGTCTAACTGGATGTCGGCATGTAGAAGAATGCAAATATATATATATATATATATATATATATATATATATATATATATATATGTTTTGCTGCACAAAACTCAAGTCCAAGTGGATCAAAGACCTCCAAATAATTCCAGATAAACTGAACCTTATAGAAGAAAAATAAGGAATAATCTTGAATACATTGGTACAGGAGAAAGCTTCGTGAACAGAAAACCAATGGCTCAGACACTAAGATCAACAATAAATGGGACCTCAGGAAACTGAAAAGCTTCTGTAAGGAAAAGGGCACAGTCAATAAGACAAAATGGCAGTCTATAGAATGGGAAAACATCTTCACCAACTCCATATCTGACAGAGGACTGATTTCAAAAAATATATTAAAAAATTTAAGAAACTAGACCTCAACAAACCAAATAATCCAATTTAAAAGTAGGGGTACAGATCTAAACAGAGAATTCTCAGCAGAAGAGTCTCAAATGGCCTAGAAACATTTAAAGAAATGTTCAACATCCTAAAACTAATTTTAAGAGAGTCATTGGTTTTCTTAACTATAATTTCCATATCAGGTTCTTGTTCCCAATATGCCCATAGTCTTTTGATAGGCATTTCCAATGATCCCAGAAGTTCATTCTTGAACTCATCATTCAGAACAGAAGAGTGAGCAAGACATGAAACCCAAGCAAAAAGTCAGCGCAGGAACTCAAGTAGAAACTGTGAAGAATGCTGCTTGCTGGCTTGGTAATAGGCTCAGGCTTACCTAACTTTCTTATACAGGACCACCTGCCCAGGGAATGGTGCTGCCCAGAGTAGACTGGACCCTCCTGCACCAATCAATAGTCAAGGCAATTCCTCACAGATATGTCCATAGATCAACCTGATAAAGACAGTTACTCATTCGAGATTCTTTTCAGGTGATGATAGTTAATGCTAACTAGAACATCTTGTATTGCTGTGTTCTGATATAGAAAACCTCCAGATAATCTATAATTCCTAAATACAGACCTTGCTTTCCTACAAGGTATAGAGATAGAACGTATCTTATTCCATAACTTAGCTTGATACTCATGTACACATCTCAGCATATATATATGTATGCATGCATATTATATACATATATGTAAGAGTTCACAAATGTGTGTGTAGAAACATGTTCACACACCTTATATGCACAATACTACCAGCTGTTTCTATAGTCCTTCTCTAGAGGGAGGGATGCCTGGAGGTTTAATCTTGGTCAACACGACCTCAAGCAATGGAGAAGTTCACACTAGAGGGAATATGAATGTGAAACCAGGAGAGGACAAAATAGCATTTCATGTACCCGTTCTTCATCACTAACACCCTGTGAGGCCTGGACCAGGTACTGATGAGCTACAGGTGCATCAGAGAAGCCAACCTACATCCACATCACTGTAAGTCTCTGAGTAGTGGACCACAGAAAACAACTTCAGGAGAAGATTTCAGGCAGAGTAAAGAGAAAGTAGCAAATAGCTAAGGCAAGAAGGGCTTTGCTAGACACAGCAAGGGGAAGGCCAGTGGTAAGTGTGAAGCAGTTTCATTGCTTCACAAATACCTAAGGACAAGTTCAGGGAGACGAGACTGACCTCCATGCACACTTTCATGGGATTCTGACCAATGGAGAGGGCCTGGCAGAGGAGAGCTGCTCACATCATAACTGACAGGAAGCAGAGAGAGAGAGGGAACAGGAAGAGGGCCATGACAAGATACAGCCTCCAATGACACACAGCCAATGATAACGTCCTCTGAGTCCCTGCCTCCTCCCTTTCAGCACCTCCCCATCATATTATCAATCCATCAAGGGACACCATTCCATTCATTCTGGCAGAGTCTGGAGAAATCCATCATAGACACACCCTAAAGTGCACCTTACTAACCTAGATGTTTCTCATTACAGTCAAAGTGACTATCAAGAAAGGCACCTGAAGAGGCTGGAAAATGGGACAGCACTGCTCAAAGAGAAGTTAACAAGTCATGAAAGAGTGTAAATGTGTGTGTAAGTGTATGTGTATGCATGCATGTGTGTGTGTGTGTGTGTGTGTTGTCTTAGGGTGTCTATTGATGTGAAGAGACAGCAGGACTACAGAAGCTCTTATAAAGGACAATATCTAACCGTGACTCAATTACAGTTTTAGAGGTCTAGTCCATATCATCATTGTGGGACATGGTGGTGGAAAAGAGGCCAATAGTTTTATATCTTGATCCACAGGCAGCAGAAGGAAACTGTGTGACCTGTGTGACACCATGAGCACAGATCGAATATAGGAGGCCTCAAATCCTACTCCCCCCCACCCCCCCAGTGACACACTTCCTCCAACAAGGCATTCCCTGCATCAACAAAGGCACAGCTCCTCATGGTGACACTCCCTATGCGGGCTGTTTTCTTTCAAACCACCACATATGTCATGTATGTGTGAGTGCTCACAGAAGCCAGAGGGAGTATAAGATCTTATAGAGTGGGGGTTAAAGGCCTTTGTGGGCTGTTTGACATGAGTGTTGAGAAATGAACTCAGGTCCTCTGAGAGAGCAGCAAGCACTCTTAACCTCCGAGCATCCCTCTAACCCTGTGAGTATAGATCTTATGAGCTGCCTGACAGGGGTGCTGGGAGCTGCATTCTGGTCTTCTGGGAGAGCAGCAGGCAGTCTTAATCATCCAGGCCCCAGAGCATAGATTTTAATTGAAGAGCAATGGGAAAGGATTGGTTAAATTTTAAGCAGTGGGAATGGAGTATATTTTCTGATGTTTCTAAACTTATTTGGACCAAGGGGGTCATGTTGTAAGGAATGATAGTGCCTGGAAATATGGGGGATACTTATGAAGATTATCAGAGGTCAAAGTCAAGTCAGGAAAGGCTATAGGAGCAGATCCCACAGTAAAACCCAGAAGCTTTCCTTTCCCTTTCCTTCTCACCCTGCTCTCTGCTGTACAGGACATTTGCACTGGAACCTTCCACGGCCTCCTCTGCCCTCTGCTCCTGGCTGGAGTCAGTGCCGCAGCTAACAGAGGAAGGTGACACAGGGATGCATCATCTGGCTTCATCACTGCTGTGCCGTCGCAGGCTCGCTGGTGGCCAGAGGTTCTGTCTGGACTCCCTCCCTGCAGCTTTTCCTGGTAGCAGTTCCTCTCCCATCTACACATACTGGCCGACAGCTCCATCAAGTTTCCCTTTATCTAATTCTCTATGTTCTCGAAGGTGCTGTCTGCTTCCTGCTGAGCAATGGATGGAGGCTTGACCTCTATACAGTATTATGACATAGACCGACACTGGATATGACAGAGTGACCCACAGGAAGGTCGTCTGTGTCAGTTCTACTGCACATGAAACAAGGAAGTTTCTAGTGATCTTCCAAACGATCTCTATTTACAGGGGTTGCTGTGTTTGGGGGGATAAGGATAACTTAATTGCTCTATTTATGATTGTGCAATATTTCATTCTGAGATAAGTCTAAACAAATGAGTTGATTTGTAGTTTTTGTAAGTCTCAGACCTGGGGAGATGACTGTACAAGCACAAAGACCTGAGTTCAAATCCTCAAGGCTCATATAAAAACAAACAAACAAGCAAGTAAAGTTGTATGCACACTTGTTTTGTGGATTTTTTGTTTGTTAGTTTGTTTGTTTGTTTGTTTGTTTGTTTGGTTGGTTGGTTGGTTGGTTGGTTGGTTGGTTTTTCAAGACAGGGTTTCTCTGTAGCTTTTGGAGCCTGTCCTGGAACTAGCTCTTGTAGACTAGGCTGGCCTCAAACTCACAGAGATCCTCCTGCCTCTGCCTCCCGACTGCCTGGCTTGTATGCACACTTATAACCTCAGGGTCTGGGGGAGGAGAAAAGGCAGGAGGTTCACTGAGGCTTGCTGGCTACTGTCCTGGTACCAGGTTTAAGGAGAGACCTTGTCTCAAGAAAAAAAGGTGAAGAATGGCACAATAGAGCATCCAAAGTCCTCCTCCTTTAGCCTCTGCATGCGCAGGCACAAACATCTGCACACGCAAGCACAAACATCTGCACATACATGTGTGTGTACGACACACACACACATACATATCTCCTATGTTTTGCCTCAGTAGCATCTCTAATGACTTTTTATTTAAACTGTTATACCCTTACTCCACTTGTCTCCATGAGGATATGGTGGGTTCAGCCAAAATGGCCTTTGGGAAGCTGGACCAGGTTGGGGTGTGACTTTTGGGTACACAGAGAATGCTGCCGGCCTGCCCAGATCTCACTTTCTTCTTTCCACCCTCCACACCTTGAGGTTGGATCCCCGTTCCTGTTCTGTGAGTTTTCCCCTTTAATAAAGACCTTAGAATGCACCACTTCAGAGTCAGCTTGGGATTATTTGACTCATGTTTCCCCCTCTTTTACGAGTTCAGCTTCAGTGATAAGTTGTGGAAGGAGACAGCCCATGAAGAAGCCTCTTTCATTGTTCTCCATATCCACACGACCTAGAACAACACCCAGACATAGAATTTAATAAAAAAAAAAAACATTGTTGAGAATTAGAGCTGGAGGAATAAAGGCAAGAGAAAGAAAAGAAGAAAAGCATAGGCTTTATAGTCATTAGAAAGGGATAAGATACATACCCCTTTCCCCAAAATCTGCAGACTACATTTTCTTACTGCCTGACTTACTTCTTGGGGCTCTGTTTCCATTCAGATGCAAGTAAAACTTGGGTAGGAAATCTTCTCCTATTATTACCCCATCTGGCCAAACTGCTGAAAATAAGTAACTGTGGATTCACATACTCTTAACCCCAAACAGAACATCTATACCATAACCCATACACCCATGGCTCAGAAAACATCACGGGAGAGTGGGAGGAAAGACTGTAAGAGCCAGAAGACCAGGAGGACTGCTGGAAGACGATGTCTTCTGGGCAGCACACTCTTAAAGCTGGGGTTACTAACACAAGAGTCACAAGACCACACTAATCAACAGTCTGGCATCAACAAGACAACGGCTCACAAGGCCCACTCTTAGCAGAGGAGCTACTGGCTGTTGATGGCTGTGGGAGATGATCGCCGATGACTCAGCAATGTACATGTGGACAGCACTAATTGGACTCAGTGGGTTATAATTTAGATGTTTAAAACTAAAGGAAAAATTCCTAATCTACCTGATAGTGGTAGGATCTAATGAGGCAATGTCTCTAAAACTGAATGAAGCTATCACCATGGGATGCCATTAGGATAACCAGAAAAACTTCATCTTTGGAGATAGGTTCCAGCCTGACTTTTATCCAGCATAGCTCACCGTTTGAAGGATGTGGAAAGATGTTACAATTTTCGCTGTTTTCATTCAAGAATTGTTCAGCTCAAGTAGCTGCCAACCCTGAAATCTGGTAGCATGCATCTTGATGTCAAGGGATGCAGACAGCCGTGGAGGAGACATGACAAGATAGCACACACCTCATTCTTCCTGGCTCCTGGAGCGGTAAGGCGAAGCCGGAGGCCAACAAATGCAATCATTTCAGGCAGCTTTGGGAGCAAGGTACCAAGTCCAAGTACTTTAAATCCATCACATACGAAGCGTCACCTGCGTGAGGGCTGGGGAAGAAGGGATAAGGATGAAACATAATCAGGAAGCAGTGAATTGGCAAAGACAGAGGAGAGATCTAACAGCGGGGTTAAACCTGTGTGTGTGCACCCGCAGACATGTGCACATAGGGTGGAAGCCAGAAGTTGGTGTTGCCGATAGTCCCCAATCACTCTTAGTCTCACACTGAATCTCAAGCCACTCATTCAGCTAGACTGGCCGGTTAGCAAGATCTACGGATACCCCGTCTCTGCTCCCCCAAACACCAGAATCGATACATGCAACCATAGCGGTTCTTCATATTGGTACTAGAAATGAAACTCAAGCACTCATCCTTGTATGACAAGCACTTTAGTAAGTGATCCGTCTCCCCCACCCCACAGTGGAATTATTTATGTCTCCTTTTAGAAACTAACATCAAATCTATGTATTATATATAAGCATATGTAAAAAATGTTTTATATGTTTGTGTGAATATGTGTCACGTGTATGGGGTTTCCCACAGAGGGTAAAAGAGGGCATTGGATCTCCTAGAGGTGGAGTTTCAGGCATTGTGAGCTGATGTGGATGCTCCAAACTCCAGTACTCTGAAAGAACAACAGTACATGCTCTTAGAGCTAAGCAATCTTTCCAGCTCCTATAATGATAATTCTAAGTATATCTATAGCTCATATCTAACTGTGAATAAGCCTTCTCAATTGTAGATGAAATCTTCTGAGTTTCCTACTGTGTTCACCAGGATCCTTCAGGGAAATGGAATCAGTAGATAGGTTTGGATGCACAGCCATTCCACAGTAACCTGTGATACCTTCTGCGGATACCTAAGTCTACAGAGGCTCAAGTTCTTTAATAAAGTGGCACTATTTTACATGGGATTTATGCAAACCCTCCTGCATACTCTAAATCACCTCTATGTTATCTTAACAATTAATAAAATGCAAACACTATTTTGATACTCGTGAAATAAATAGTGTATGGAATGACAAGAAAAATACATATTCAGTTATAGCACATACTATTGCTGACTTCTATACATTGTTGTTTGAACAAAGGGGCACGCAGTGCTACAATAGGAAGGGCTGACTATGTACACAAAAGAGATTCAGCCATCTTAAGGCAGAGTGGAACAGAAAACTGTAGACTATATGGAGCTGAAGCTGGGACCCAGGCCCAGAGTTTCTTCTGTCACTGTGGATCAATCTTTGTTCTATCCAGACCTTCGGGTGGGGTGAGATCCACTCACTCTCTGAAAGACTGTTGGCCTTATTCAGTTCCACTGATCTCAATAATAAGCTTGTCCTAGCTTTATTTCTGTTGATAAGATACCTTGACAAAAGGGAGGTTGTTCAGCTTACAAT
Organism: Microtus pennsylvanicus; assembly: GCF_037038515.1. Classification (NCBI taxonomy): domain Eukaryota; kingdom Metazoa; phylum Chordata; class Mammalia; order Rodentia; family Cricetidae; genus Microtus; species Microtus pennsylvanicus. The sequence continues at coordinate 21,900,052 of NC_134588.1, forward strand.
TCTAGGTGAGAGCCCATCATTTTGGCAAAACAAGGTGGAAACAAGAAAGGTCGTCATGGCAGAGTGAATGGATGCATGCTTGCTCAGGTGCTTACTTGCCTGCTTGTGCCCAGCTCAATTCTCCACTTTTACGTAGGTCAGATTCCCTGTCTAGGGATTGGTGCCACCTGCTTACTGTGAGCTGAGCCTTCCCACACACTTAACATAGTGAAGACAATCCTCCACAGACATGTCCACAGGTCAGCCCACTGTAGACAATCCCTCACTGAGACTTTCCTTCTAGATAGGATTCTAAGTTGTGTGGAGTTAGCAATTAAAGCAAACCACCACAAAATGTATCTAAAATGCATCCTCATGAATCTTCCTAATGAGTGTTTTAGCAATCTTATAATCACAAATACATTTGGCATTAGACTCTTAAGGTTGGTAACTAGAAACGGAATCCCTTGGTTAGAAGGGACACGAACTTAACCAGCTATCTATAAGGTTTCACACACTCGCAAAAAAGTGTTGAGTTTTAAGTTTCATTGGATATTGACAAGCACTAGGGTTTCAAATGGCATCTTCAAAAGATCTCTGCATTGCCAGGTGAAAATCAATGTGCAAATATATATTCATTCATCTCAGAGAGTTTACATCTTCCCAACTCATTACATCAGAGGTTCAGTTTGAATTTCTCATTTAGATATTCTGTTCAGTCTTTTTTGAATCTATATCTGTCTATCTACGTACCCATCGATCTCTATGGATCAATGGAGTTGATAAAAAAAAAAAAAGATCAGGATTTCCTCTTTTTGTGTTTGATTCACTCATTAACTCATTCTTCCATCGGTTTTGTAAAGCACAATCTTCTTGTGTATCCCAGGCTAGCCTAAAAGCCATGATCCTCCTGCCTCAGCTTTCTGAATGGTTCTATTACAGATATTCAGTAGCACACCTGGCTTTATTTTGTTTAATTGACAGCTGATATTCCAGCATCTACCATATATCAGTTCACTCGACATTTATACTACGCATCTGTTTGTCAGACAATAAATACATTTATTTAGTCTGCAGAAAGTATATTTAGTGAGTGCTAGCTTGGGGCTAGGCTCAATACTGACCATGACTGCAATATTTCTGACCTTCAGCAAACCATGAATGTGTGTTTTGAACCCTTTGACTCCAAAATTGAGTTAAGATAGGTTAACTTATTCCAGTGATTAGTTAAGGTGGCAATCTAAATTTTAGCCTAAATTCGAGTATGTAAGAGTCAACGGAATACCCCATTCTTAAGAACATAGCCCATATCCAAAGCCAAAGATACTTCCTGGGTGGTCCTTGCTAGGTGTCCTTTTACTCTCCAATTTTGAAGGGCAGGATCATCATTTCTTCCCATCCCAAAGCAAGCACACTCATACGATTTTTCTTTAAATTCTTTTACACAAAAAAAACCTAAACTCTTGCCTGTTCTCATTTTGTATTATTGAATAGGAAGTGTTTTATGGATTAATGAAATTGAGAGATGAGTAGGTACCAAATAATGTAAAAGGATAGATAGACTTTGGGCCATAAAGCTTACCATGTGCATCTTAGCAGTTATAGTTTTAAGTATTTATGGTATTACTCAGTAGTAAATACATCCAATTCATGACAGCTAGGTCACATGAGACCTAACTTTGGAAATGTGCTCAAGACTTTGCTATTAAAGAGACTTATAAATAGATTGTGTCCAAAGAGTTACGGGTTACATATAGGAGTGATGTGAACATTATCCAAACCCCACTCCATTAAAAAGCACGGCTCCCACTTCTGTGACCATCACTACTCTCAACTAGACTAGGCTTGATTTTTAGGAAGTATATAAGCTAACACCCCCTGCCTCTCCCACACCCACTGTAGGGCATCTGAGCTGAATGCAAGCAGCGCTTCAGTGAGGAATTGGTGCTGTGTAGAAAAAAAAATCGTTACTGTGAGAGCTTTCTTTAAGCACCGGCATTGCGAAGTAGAGGTTTTATAGCAGAGAGACTTGGGGAGACACCACACAGAAAGGTCACAGATGTCTCTGACCCTTATTACCTTCATGAGTAGTTCATCATATGACACTTCTGAAGCCTTTTGTGTAGCCCCTACATCATATCATAGACTCCAAAGAGGAGAATCTCAGAATATAGAATGCTCTATTTTAAAAAATAAATTAACCAAGGTGCTGGAAAGATGTCTCCTTTGGGGACACGCTTTCTGTGCCAGCATGCCAGCATGGCCTGTCTTCAATCCCCAGAACCTACACAGACAGGAGGTTCCTTAGGACTCCCTGACCAGCTGGTCTAACCAAAACCATAATCTCTAGATCATCTACAGACTCCTATCTCAAAGCATAAAGTGGAGAGGAATTGAGGAAGATGCCAAACATTGGCCTCTGGCCCACATTGACGCACATGCACCTGCACAAACATGGGCACACACACAACATAAACTAAGATATCACAGTTTTGTCATGTCGGAAGTCAGAAGACACAAGGAAGACAGACAGGACGCTGTGCTCCCAAGTTCTGTCATTTCATTCCGTCCTAAAGTGCCTTGGTCTTTGCATCCGTGTCTCTATCAGCACGAGAAAAGCACCAAGAGGTTTCTCTAGTATTTCATCACTGATTTGTGACTCAGGCAGACCCACATTTGGCTCCAGGGACTGGGACTAAAAAGAACATTTTGCTGTCATTCAGAACCAGGGAGGTTGTTGGAGGTTTTGTTAGTTTGACTCCATGCCTACTTGGAAATCTAATATGATAGAACTTGTTAGTAAATGACAAACATGTGAGCTAGAACTAAGGAGTCCTATCTAAACCACAGTGTGGGATCCAACCATGGTGTCCTCCACATACACATGTTCTCAGATTACACAACAGAAAAACTAAAAGGAAACAGACACATCTGCACAGAGCTAGACCAGGAAATCCATTTGGTCCAGGCTTAGTTGTCAGGTGGCGTTTTCAACAACCCCTTCTCATGTATGTGTTGTGAAGATCCTGCAGCTTTGGATCTGTAGGACCAGTCCCTTCACGTGCTTCATCAGATCAAGATGGGGTGGATACTGGGGTGAGTCAGCCCATAGCCCTGGGCCCGGGCACTTTCCCTTGTCCTCAGCACCAGGACGAGCCCTCCCGCATTGCCTTGGCTGGTTCACCCCTTACAGTGATGAGCAAGGGGTGGGGCATTTCTCCACCTATCATGTCCTCAGGGTGGGATCTCCCACACCTACACCTTCAGGGCAGCTCTACTGTGCTGCCCAGGCGTGTCTCTCGGCAGCTGATGCGGGCCAGGGCCAGCGCTCGCTCTCTCTCTCTCTCTCTCTCTCTCTCTCTCTCTCTCTCTCTTTCTCTCCCTCTCCCTCTCCCTCTCCCTCGTGTGTGTGTATGTCTGTGTGTATTCACAGGTGCCTGTATCTGGAGGCTGGGGGTTGATCTGGGATCTATTCCTCAATCATTCTCCACCTTGTTTTTTGAGACAAAGTCTGTCACTGAATTTGTACTTCTTCAAATAGTCTAAGCTGGTTACACAGATATCCCCAGGGATCCTTGTGATTCTAGTTTCCTAGCACTGGAATTACATGGTACTACCACACTGGAATATTTTGTGGGTTCTGTGACTTGAACACAGGCCCTTAAACTTGCGGGGCAAGCACTTTCCTGACTGACCCATTTCCATAGCCTCTTGTAGCTTCCAAATTTTGACTTTTAAAGCTGTATAAAATATCATACAGGTAATAAATTGTAGAAATAAACTAATAGAATCAAAAAGTCAAGACATAAGACAGTTTTCATTTTGTTCTATCAGGCACACCATACGAGCATTCATTACAGAACAGCATATTGATGCATAAAGTAAATCTTGTGACTCTCATTTGCACTTACAAATTTTATATATTTATGTTTAAATCTATATTGACTAAATGTCTGTGTTTAAATATTCATTTTTCATTTTAAACTGTTGTAAATATGTTATGCACTAGAAGGTCTAAATGTTGAAAACTTGTGAAAGAAAAAATGAGAATGAGAAAAAGGAAGAAAATATGTGTCTGCTCAGACATTTTCCAAGGGGTTCTAGCTTCCTTTCTGCTGCTGTGATAATGTGTCCTGACAAAAAGAAGCTATAGGGGAAAGGGCTTATTCCAGCCTCGGGCTCCAGATTGCAGTCCATCACTGCAGGAAAGTCAGAGCAGGAGCTTGAAGCAGCTACTCCATCATGCCCACAGTGGAGAGCCCAGGAAAATGCAGGCATGAATGTTCACTTGCTTGCTAGTGCTCAGTCCTAGTTTCTCCACTCTGATACAGTTCAGGATGCCCTACCTAGCAAATGGTTCCACTGTGGTCTCGGCGTGTCCATTAACTCAATCAAGACAATCCCCCAACCATATGCCCTCAGTCCAAATCAGTATAGACAACCCGTTGTTGGTACTTTACTAGGCTATTCTAGATTGTGCCAAGTTGACAAAGTCAACCATCACGCACACAATAGAGAAAATCTTTCCCTATCTAGATCACCTGATTGGCCTTTCCGCCCTTCCCTCCCATGCCTCTGAGAGACACATTTCCTCTTTTCCTCCCAAGTTCCCATAGCACCATTGCCACCCTTCTTGGTGCTTAGCTATCTTGATCCTTTGGCCAGGTAAAGAATTGCTGATTCCTAGCCTCACGCCCTTTCTCACCTGGTATTTGAGTTACTTTTCCTATTGTTGTGACAGAACGCCTGAAGCGGGCAAGTAGAGATGGAAGGCTTTCTTCTAGCTCAGAATTTGAGGGGAGAGTCCCTCATCGTGTTTGAAGTGCAGTGGCAAGGGTGTGAGGCATCTGAGTCCTTAGTACCCAAAGTCAGGAAAGAGGAAGAGGCAAAGGCTGGCACTAAACTCAGCTCACTTTTCCCTCTTTATCTAGTCTGGAGCCCCAGCTCATGCAATGGTGCCACCCACATTCGGGGTGGACATCTCCACATCAGTTAACTTAATGTGGAAACTCCCTTACAGGCATGGTTAGAGGTCTGTTTCCATGGTGATTCTAAATCCAGTGACGGTGAAGAGGAACCATCCCAACCAGTAAAGTACCGCATACACCCTCGACTCGACATGTCAGTGTCCCAGAGATGCGCAGAGATGCACCTCCTTCTGTTGACCCCATCCTGCTCAACATGCCCCTAACATGCACTCTTACTGTTCAGAGTGCCCTGCCTCTGTCTTTGCAAAGCCTTGAGATGGCTTGATATGTTGGCCTTGCTGGGTTATGATCTGCTCTAGGTCAAGGATTTGCCTAAGCTATCGGTTCCAGCAGCTAGCTCAGTTTGTGGTGTAGATTTGGGGCTCATTCAATGCTGTTGAACTCCATAAACTACTTGGCATTAGTTATTCGAATTTCCTTGCTGTCTCCCCCTTCAGTCTCTCTGGTTCACAAGGGTGGGTTGGGTGTGTCGGAGTCATCCCAGCCCCTGACATTTGGTGCATCGGGAACCTTAGAAACATTTGTTGAATGAGTAAATGAAGGTGCTGTGACCCCAACTTTGCTCTCAGATTACCACACACTATAGAAATGAGCACAGAAAACAAATCCCATCTGCAAAAAAAAAACATGTTTTATTTACAACATTTTCATCTTTAAATTCACTGTCAAGAAGAAACTATAAATTTCTTTTCTTTGTTTTGCGCCAAAAGAAAACATCTTCTGGGGCCTACAAAGAAAACATACCTATCATTAAGGATAGAGGAGAAAGCAAAAGGCTTTCCAGATGTTTCCAGATCTTTAAAGGTCTTGGGAGAAAGACATAATGGAGTTTGCAAAACCCCTCTCTAGTGTTAATTTGTTCATTCACTATATGGTCATGCACGCATTTCTTCACACGGTCATTATGCAACCATTATACTTGTCATTCATTCATTCATTCCCATGGTTACGCATTCTGTTAATGCCGACATTCGGTGTCTCATGGCAAATCATTCATCCACACCGTCATGCATTCATGCATACATGTGCTTATTCATATAGTCATTCATTCATTCATATTTGTGGTCACTCCACAAGCTTGTCTTGAGTATCATCTGTGGTCTGAGTGAATCTCCATGCTAGCCGGCAGGGAATAAAGGTGGACCAAACTTGTCCTCTAAGATTTCTAAGATAGGTATAATTGTCTGCAGCTGACCAACCCTTGCAATGTTCTGAGATGGGTGCTGAGGTGGCAGAGAATGGGACCTAGGGAAAGGCAGAGTGGTTGCTACCAAGGCCCTTTAAGTCATGGAGTGTGCAGGCCTGTGGTTAGGTGACTTTGACTGAAAGGAGGGTGGCACTGGGTCTGTGGGTGAATTGGAATGCAGAACCCCTGCCAGGCAACAGAGGCCATAGAAAGGTTTCTACATTAGTTAGAATTTGTGTGTGCGCTCCTGCCTGTGCATGTGTGTAGACCAGAGGTCAACACATTCCCTAGGCCCTGTCCATCTTTTCGTTTTTATAAGAAAAATTCTCACTCTAGCCCGGAACTCCCCTTGCATTCTAGGCTGATTGGCCAGATTGCCCCAGGGATACATCGCCTCTATATTCCCAGTGTTAGGATTGCAAGCACGTGTCACACCCAGCTTTTCTTGTTTGTTTTTATGGATTCAGGGTATGGAACTCAGATCATCCTAGCTGCAAGACAAGGACTTTACTGACTGAGCCATCCTCTCTTCCCCACTCATTAAAGTCTTACGCTTGAGGACAGACAGGCAGGTCAAACCTTCCTACCTTCACATGGGCAGAGTCATACAGAAATCCTTCACAAATGCAGGTTTCCATTCAGTGGGACTGAGGGGGAAACTTGAGCGTCTGTGTCTCTAGCTTCCCTGTCAAAGCAGTGTTGAAGGACGATAAACCCCATGCAAGAACACTAGGTTTCATAGACGTGCAGAGAGACTTGTCCAAATCCTGGCAGTTACCACCTGTGGGTTCGGGGCGAATTCCTTTGGCTTCCTGATTCACAGTGTGTAGTGTTTGCAGTGGAGGCTAACACAGTCCGCCTTGTGCTGTAAGGATTAAAGGGAAGTGTCTGCACTCTGCTCATAATACTGATCGCTGCTCAGTGGATTTCCACTCTTGCTCCAAATGTGTTTGGAGACTTCTTGAAATATGTCTAATTCTCTCTCTCTCTTTCCCTCCACTCTCCATCTCCCCCTTTCCCTCCCTCAACCCCATGTCTGCATATGTGAGTGTGGCTGTGTGTGTGTGTGGTGTGTGTGTGTGTGTGTGTGTGTAGGTCAGAGATTGGCATTGAGTGTCTTCCTCAATCTTTTTCAACCTTATTTTCGAAGCAAGCTCTTTCACTAAAACCGGAGCCCACCAATTTTGCTGAACTGGCTGGCTGAGAAGCCTACAGTATCTGCCTACTTCTATTCCCCCCAGCACTGGGGTCACAGGCACGTCACTGTGCCTGGCTTCTTATGTGGGTTCTGGGGATTGAACTCAGATCCTTGTGCTTGTGTGGCAAGCCCCTTACCCATTGACCCTAATCTCCATAGCCTAAGCCTGTGAATTATTCTGTGCGTAATAGAAGTTTCTCTTCTCCAGGTCGCTACCTCCTGTTTCCCTCCACGTGGGCCCATTGTCTGCTGGGATTTCTTTTTTATTCCCAGCACCTCTCAATTTAATATCAGATGCCGTTCATGAACTCGATGGCTTGTTTATCTGGGTTATTAATGAAGTTGTTAAGTGAGGTTGGAAGGGGGAGCCAGAGGCATCCTGCTCTCTGCCCATCCATAAATCACCACGCTGAGCAGGGACAGCTTCTGTCGCCTGTCAGCTCCTATCATCCCACTTATCTCAATGAATTTGAATGAAGTTCATGATTAAAGTTTCATGAGATGACACATCGTGCATTCTCTACGCCTCAGGTCTCATATGTCCATGGCTTGCTTTTTGTCTTTTCATCTTGCAGTTTTATCACAGAAGAGCACATGGATACACCTTGCATTATGAGGTAACTCCTATAGGCATCCATTACCAATTCCTGGGGAAGCTGTTATCGGTTGGGTGCTGAACAGTCTGCTTCCAAGTCTCAGGCCTCCCCTGACAGGCGGCCAGGTGGCTCTGCAGAGAATGCATCCCTTTCGCCTCAGTAATAAATCTGGTGGCTGTCTGTGTGACAACCTGCCCGCAGCTCCGCTAACTGCATATTCATGCTGCCAGGCCAGGTCACCATGTCCCCACCCACTGTCCTCACACACACAGTCTCCTTCCTCACAGTCAGCCATCTGCCCCCACAAGCACAAGAAAAGCCTTTCTTCAATTCTAGCCCTTGTGGGATTACCTGTTTCATGGCAGCATAACAGGCCCATTTTCCCTGGGAAATGGGAATGTGAGTTTTCCTCCCCAGAGCCCTCAAGGCTTCCTATGGTGCCAATACACGTGCATGTTAGCATCACCACACAAACATGCCCCAGACCCTCTGCATCCGTCATTATCCACGCCGCAAACTGCCGTGACTACAACTACAGAAAAGATCAGCATTGCAGAGTGAGCACCTGACGAGCTGGATGGGCATCTGCTTGGCTGTCTCTTAAAGGGAGAACATCCTCTACCCTCAAATCAGAAAAAAAAAAAACAGACTTTTTAAAAACTTGGCAAAAAAAAATTCTAAAAGGAACTGTCTGCCTACACCTTCTCATTCATACATACATGATCTTTGTCACAATGCCTACGTGTCTGCAGACATACATGTACGTGACAAGTCTACACATGTGTACTCATGCACGTGCACATATATGTGAAATTACAATTAACCTCTCACCTAAGTGTGTGCAAACATGTATATAAACTACATGCTCATATGTGATGCACATATTGTTAATATACATATTCAGCACATGTATACACTTATAGAACATATATCAAAGTGTATGCATACATACATATAACCTATTTGCCTACATGTGAGCACATGCCATTTATACATTCATGTATGTATACACATGCAACATACATACCACATGTACAAAAATTTGTGAAAGCTTCATTTCCACGTGTGAACACATGTGTATATATGTATACATAAATATACGTGCACATGTAAATCACATATCCAAATGTGTGCACACATACATTTATGCTATATGTCTACATATACATACAAGCTTTAATCCTACATGGGCACAGAAGATGCACACATACTTGTTCATACACATAAAGGCCGCATGTCTTCATGTGTCCTTATGTGACCTTGCACTCAAACTACACATGCATATATGCATACAAACAACCACATATCCACATGTACACACACACACACACATTCCTCTGTGTGTCCCTTCTGGCTCTACCTCTGCTGTCATTGTGGTCCCCAGTAGACACAAGTTGCTTGTCAATTTAGATCAATTAAACAATTTATAATTCCATTCCTTAAGCACATGAGCCACATTTTAACAGCACACTGACTGAACATTTTTACCATCATGGGACATTCTATTGGCCAGTGGTGGCCTATATGGCCCATGTCATACAGTAAACTCTCAGGACATCTGTCTTTACTATTTAACTAATTGGAAGAACAAATATGTACAGTTTCCCCAAATGTATTTTCCTCTCATCTTTCTTCACCTTCTCTAACCATTTCCTATTGACTTAAGATTAAGTAAAATCAAATTTCCTGTCTTATACCCTAACCCTAATCCTCACAGAGCTCTCCCATCTGACATACACTTTAACATAAAAGCAAAAATTACTAAGGAGAAAAGTGATACTATAAAAATTACTATATAAAAAGGAAGATTCACAGGTACACTGTGCAAGAATTTCAAATTCCTAAAAGATAAATATTAAAATAGTAGCATACTATGACTAGTAAGGAAGTAAAATTATTTTCCTTTTTTCTTTTCACATAGAAAATTATTTTTTAGACAAGATCTCACTATGTAGTACCAGATGGCCTAGAATTCCCTTGTAAACCAGGCTGGACAGAGATACACCTGACTCTGCCTCTTGATTGCTGAGATTGAAGGCATGTGCCACTATAGTTAGCTTGTAAAATCCTCAATTCATAAAAATATCGTGCTCTATCTTTGACTTGTTGGAGTCTGCAAAGGGGCTGGTCCTGTAGAATGATATCCACAGACTCTCCATGACTGGGGCAACAACAGGATAGCTGGGAGGAGCTTCAATGAGGGCCCAGCCCAGTGACAATGGTGGACCAGAATCCAGAGGCCTTGAGCCAGACCAACTCATCACAATAAACATTTTGCAGGTGGGGCTGATTGGATAAAGGGGGTACACTGTGTGACATGCTGCAGTTTCTGGTGTCACTAGGATGAATGAAGGGGTGTTGGAAAAATGGAGGCGTGAGATGAGGTGGGTTTTTTTCTTTTTTTGTGGTTGTTTCATTAATTTGGGGGAGTGTACTGCAGGGGTGAAGGGTGGATATGGAGGGACTGGGAAGTGAGCGGAATTGGGATGCTTGATGTGAAATTTCCAAAGAAAACAATCTACAAGCATTTGGGAGGAATGTAATCAATGAGAGATTATGTACAGTGGGTTGACCCGTGTCTGTAACAACAGACTGCTTTGTTAATTGATGTGGGAAGACCTAGCCCACTGTGGGAGGCACCAATCCCTATGCAGAGGGTCCTGGGCTTGTAAAATAGAGAAACATTGAGAACAAGGCAGCAAGCACTCACTTGTGCATCCGTTTCCTCTCTGCTCTTGACTGGAGATGCGAGAGAAAGCTGTTTCAAGTTCATACTTTGACTTCCTAATCATGGTCGCTGCTCATCTGGAATTGCAAACTGAAATAAACCCCATCTTCCCCACGTTGCTTTTGTCAGGGCATATTTATCACAGCACAGAAATGGAACTAGAACACCCTCTGAAAGAAAAAAGAGAAACAATTGGCTTTAAAAAAATATTCAGATGAAAAGACGGATGAAAGATTAGGATGAATTCAGAGACTAGGAATAACCTTTTCTTTCCTTAAATAAGCTTATGTTTACTAGGAAATCAAAGAACTATAATTAAAACAATAGTGAGAGGTTCCCCCTCCTTCAAAATCCGATAAGGATTTTAAAATGTCTTTGTAATTAGTGTTGACAAGATTCTGGAGAAGTAGACACATTCAATCTTGGCATTCTTAATTATAATTTATGTGGCCCATGGGGAGGGCCCTTCGGCACTTTCAACCGAAATGTTAAGTGTGCGTACGCTGTCATCAGCTGTTCTGGTTTCAGAGCTCTTTCCCACAGCAATACTCACACAAACACATATGGATTTATGTACCTAGAAATTTATGGCAACATTGTTATATGTGTGAAAAATAGACCCACATAAAAAAATCTGTCAGGGGGTGACGTGGAGGTGATGCAATACTGGGTACGTCTTAAAAGCAGCTTTGTATTGCTGAATGGTACATTGTTCAATCAAAAGTCCAAGACACAGAAGGATTTATCCAGCAACCTCCATGTGCAACAGTTAATCTTCATTGTCAGCTTGACAGGATGTAGCAGCCTAGGAGACTGGCGCTTCTGAGTGCATCTGTGAGGGAGCTTCCAGACAGAGGAACACCCGCCCTGGATGTGACTGGCTCCATCCAGCGGGCTATGGGACCTTTTGGGAATCGAATGGGAGAAGGGAGACAGCCAGCAGAGCGACTGCTCTCCCCTTTCATTAGCTGCTTCACGGTGATGGACTGAACCTGCTGAAGCCACGAGCCAAACAGGTCCTTCCATCCTGTCAAGGACAGCAGGGAGAAAGGTAACTAGTACAGCATGTGCACACACACCACAAAGACATGTACACATACACACACAAAGACGAGGCACAGGAAGGGGTCCCACGTACCTTTTATTTGTTATCTTACATACCCTGCACTTAGACCTTAGCTGTAGGTTACATTTCTGTTTATATTTCACCAAGAAGGATTATGTAGCAGAGAGATATCACTACCACAAAATCATATGGTTCATAAACAGAAGCGTCCTGATTGGATTCGAGGAGATCTTCCTTCCTCACAGGCTGTCATTTCCTACTGCCCAGAGGTGTGTGTGCATGTGAGTGTGTGTATGTGTGTGTATGTACAATCACACCCCTGATCACATGAGTGTTTACACATGTACATATGTATGCTGTGGGAAAATCTTTTGTACACTGTGAAGATGTGTCTCTGTTTTATCTCACCTGTCTAAAGAACCTTCTGATAGGTTTAATAAAGAACTGAATGGCCAAGAGCTAGGCAGGAGAGGACAGGTGGGACTTCTGGAGAGAGGGACGAGCTGGAGGAAGGGAGAGTCTGGGGGAGGGGATGTGTCAGCCAACACACAGGAAATGAGATGTACCATACTAAAAAGAGGTAATGAGCCATGTGGCAGACCGTAGATTAATATAAATGAGTTAATTTAAGTTTTAAGAGCTAGTTAGGAACAAGCCTAAGCTAAGGCCAAGCTTTCATAATGAATAGAAAGTCTCCATTGTCATTATTTGGGAGCTAGCAGAACAAAGAATGACCTGTTACATGTGTGTGCAGCATTAGTATGTCTGTATAAATGTGCATTTGTGCATGCATGTATGAGTACATGCATGGTGCACATGCATTTATATAATGAGTATGCACATATATGTGTATGCATATATATGTCTATGGTGTTGTAAGGAGGTCGCTTAATTCAAATAATCACACAGAAACTTATTAATTACAACACTGCTTGGCTTATTACCTTAAGCATATTTCTAGCTCACTCTTATCTCTTAAATTAACCATATCTGTTATATATTACCACACGGCTCATGGCCTACCAGCAAGGCTCCAGCTAGCAGCTCATGTCTTTCCATCATGTCATAGCATCTCTTGACTCTGTCTACTCTCTCTCTCTCTATATATATATATATATATATATATGTATATATATATACATATATATATATAAAGACCTTAGCTTAGCTGCTGTAATGTCATTTTGCAAAGCCTTCACACAAACAAATGTAAGTTCAAGGTAAAGTCAGTACTCCTAGGCGGTCAAACAGGATATCTGTGGTCAAACACCAGGCCTAGGAGGGGAACGAACAGTTCTGGGAAAAACTACATGTACCCTAGATAGGGCCAAGTCTACTATTATTATCACACCTTCATGTCTCGGGGGAACTTGTCCCCTAAATGAACCCATCGCCTCATTCGAACTGACCAATGAGATCCCTGTAACCATGCATTGCTTCTGTATGCCTGCTTTTGCCACCATTTTCCTATAAAAAGACCTTCTCCCAGCCTGCAGGCGCGCAAGTCCTCTGAAAGGACTTTGCCGCCCACAGGTACCTGTGCCCACCCAATAAGCCTCTTGCTAATTGCATCCTGTGGTCTCGGATTGTTCCTGGGTTCAGGGATCTCTTCCTGAGGGAAGGTCCTCTCTGAGGGTCTTTCAATATATATATTCTTTTAAGTCATTGGCTGAGAGAAGCTTCTTTATTCATTAACCAATAAAAGCAACATATATACAGAAGGACTTCCCACACCATCTGTGATATGCAATATGCTTGTAAGTTTGTGCATGTGTTGACTGTGCATGTATACATGTGTGTACATATGTATACATGTGTATGTGGATAAAGAGGTAGATTCAAAATTGATCTGTGTTAAAATCTGAGAAATGGAATTAGGCTTAGATGAATTGGATGAAATTGAATGAAAAGAAGTACAATAAGAAAGTAAAAAAGAGAGAAAGAGAAAGTTCACTTGCTATAATTATTTAAGTTTAAATTTTTATGGTAAGTACTACTACTGTTGCAATTTTTTAAAAAACCTAAATCTGAAGAACCACATTCTATAGCAAAGGATTTAGAAATACCATTTTGTATTTTAGACAACTGAAAGAGTTGTGTGATCTCTAGTCAGTAGGAAACTCTCCACAACTCGCTCATCTAATGAAGTGGATGTCCCAGGAGAGTCCTTTGCTCTAGGAACCTGGGACACTTCCAAGTCATCTGTCTGTCCTTCCAGTCCAGCTCAGCCCTGCAGGTGTCTCTGACCTTTGGCTGTGGCTTGGCCTTTCCCAGCTTTGGTTTGTCTGCCTGCACAAAGAAGGAGATGGTTGGCTGTGTCCCATAGACAGTGCCTTTAGTCTCAGTCGGTCTTGGTTACCATGACTGCCTTTGCTGTGATTGACACTTGTGATATAAGTGTCAATGTGAGACAGCATGAACATTGGGAAGAGAATTCCAATTAAAGCCTGCCTATGTTATGTTGCCTATGGAAGGTCTGAAGGGGATTGTCTTAATTACAGGAATATGGGAAGACCACACCCATGGTCGGCAGCACCATGCCCAAGACAAAGTTCTGACTGTACGAGTGGAGAAGACCAACTGCAAAAAAAGCAAACAAGCGAGCACAGGCCATATTCATTTTCCTCTTCTCTGGCTGTGTATGTGTGGAGACTAGCCTTTATAAGTTCCTGCCTTGATTTCTGACCATGGTGGTCTGTAGCTGAAATAAGCACGCTTCCCCCATAAAATGATTTTCGTCATGGTATCTTATCACAGCCACAGAAATGAAATTACAACCATGGCCCTTTCTTCTGGGAATCCAAGCTGGCAAATGCATCAGAAATCCCCCAATGCTGCTGAGACCAGTACAACTCACTCATGCTAACTTAGGGATGAGTGTGAGTGTAGAGGTGAGACCTTTGCCAGGGAGTGAGAGATATAAAATCACCATTTGAGCACAACGAGTAGTCAGTGAGGTTCCACAGACATCTGAGCCTCTGGAAGCCAACCTGTGCCCTTTGGTTCCCAGAATCAATGCTGCTATTCACCAAGGCCCTCCCACTGACTCTTTATCTCTGCAACTCCAGATGTAGCATAGCACCACAGATGGGGAGCCTTGCAGGCAGGAGACCCATTTCTCCTGGTTCTAAAGGTTGGGAAGTTCAGAATCAAGGTTATAGCAGGTTTGCTATCTGGAGGGGGCCCACTTGGCTGTTCATAGACAACACTTTATCATTCTCTTTACAGAACAGAGATTGGCTAGAGATCTCTCTTGGGTCTTGTATGCAGACATTATGATGGCTAATCTTGAATATCAACTTGATGGTACTTAGAGTCACCATGGAAACACACCTCCAGTGTGAAAGGTTTGAGTCAGGAAAGACCCACTATAACTGTGGGCAGCAGCATCCCATGGGCTGGGCTCCTGAGCTGAATAAAGGGAGAAAGTGAGCTGAGCACCAGCGTCTGTCTGTCTACTTCCTGACTGCGGATGCCCTCTATGAGAGCAGCTGCCTAATGCCCCCGCCCCCCGTGATGCTCTATATTCAAACTGTGAGACAAAGAAAACCCTTCCTACCTTAAGTTGCCTTGATCAGGAATTTTGTCACAAAATTGAGAAAAGTAACTAACCAGGTACTAATTCTGTCCATCACCCAACGGCCTTACAAAGGCAGTAGAGACAGGATAGGAAGTTCAAGGTCATCCTCAGCTACATAGTGAATTTGAGTCCAGTCTAGGCTACAGAAGACATGAAAAACAAAACAAAACAGAATGGAAGGAAAGAAAACACTGATACAATATTCATTTGCCCTATAATTTTTAATGTATTTTTATGTGTATGTGTGTTTTGCCTTCACGCATGTTTATGGACCATATGCATGCCTGGTTCCAGTAGAGGCCAGAAGAGAATAGTTGATCCCCTGGGATAGAAGATATAGACAGTTGTGAGCCATCATGTGGATGTTGGGACTTGAACCCTGATACTCAGGAAGAACAGACAGTATTCTTATTTAACTAAGCCATTTCTCCAACAACCCCTTGCACTATGATTTAAACACATTATTTTGAAAATGACTGCATCAAAACGCCACATTCCTCAAGGTCCACTCTAGTACTTGTTGGCTCTGGGTGGGACACACACTTGTAAAGAGACATAGCTTGTCTTGTACATTTTCCAAGACTCTGTTGAGATACAAAGCACAAGCAGGTTAATAAAACACACCCAAGGCTATGTTCCATTTGTTCATTAAAGTATAAAACATCTTAAACCCACAATTAATTCTTGCTAAATTAAAGTCATGACACAACTATGGGGAGATTGCCAAAGCGTTTGTGCTAATATCTTATATCTTTGACTTGAAATCACTCCCACTGAAAGGTTTAACAGCCATTGATATTTATGAGGGCTCTCCTGATTTACTTTTTGTCTACTTCAGTTGTGGGAGCATTTACAAAGCTAGTCTGAAGAAAGAATTCCAACCCTGAGTTCTTTTTTCCATGAGTTACTTAAGACGCCACACAGCAACGCCTGAGTGTGTTAGCAGTGGCTTTTTCTGACTATGGGTCCCTGGAATATAAATAAGTGACCAGCTAGGAATGCTAATGGTTTGTTTTGATGAAAGAAAAAGTTCTTGATAAATGACAGGGAATTACCCTTTCTGGACTCTTTAAGTTGTCTTCTTCTTTATTTAAAGGAGCAAGATAAACCAAAAAAAAAAAAAAATGGAGTGATCATATGATATGTTGAGGTCATCCTTCAAGTAGAGAAACAGAAATGAAATCAGATCTAACTGTTTAATTTTCAAAGTCCTTCCTAGGTGGTAAATTCAACTGGCAGAAGACCCCTGAGTGTCACTGGTGAATTCAGGTCAAGTGACATTGAGCTATAACTAAAGGCAGTAGGAGTCAGACATAGCATGGCAGCAAAGGGTCATCTTAATTGTTAACTGATACAGGAAGGCCAAGCCTACTGTGGGAGGCACTGTACCTAGGCAGGTGATTCTGGGCTATATATAATAGTAAGAACCAATAAGCGACCCAGTAAGTAGCATTCCCCATGGTTTCTGTTTCCAGCTTTCTATCTTGACTTCCTTCAGTGGTGAACTGTGACCTAGAAATATAAGACAAAACAAATCCTTCCCTCTGAGTGCTTTGAGTGCTTTGTCACAGCAGCAGAAAAGAAACCATAAGGTTTTCCCTGACTTTTCCCCTATATACAAGATTTCAATCACTCATGCATGCACTCAGAAGCTAATGACTGAAGAACTTCCGTGTGCTGCGAGCTTAGGGGTACCTAGTGATAAACAGCACATGCAAGACTCCTGCCTGCCAGGACCTCTCCTTGTAGTTGCAGGAAAGAGTAAAAATATAAATGAATAATTGGAAAGAAGTGCTGATGACATCGTGCGCCACGGAGAAAAGAAAAGAAAGTTCAGCAAAAGGCAGTCATGGTCTGGCTATCGAGGGGCTCAGTGGATGTGGTGGTGAAGTCACAATAGCATTAGCAAATGTGTGTGTGCGTGCATGTGTGTAACCAGAAGATGACCTTAGGTGTCCTCTTCATCAACTTCCTTGAGACTGGATCTCTCACTGCCTTGAAGCTCAGCAATTGGGCCAGGATGGCTGGTCCACAAGCCCCAGGGATCACCCTGTTTCTGCTTAACCAGAGATAAGACCACAAGTTTGTACCTCCATGCCTGGCTTTTTGTTACATAGGTCCCAAAGCTTACACTCAGGTCCTCATGCTTGAGAAGCAAGCGATTTATCCACTGAGCCATCTCTCCCCAGGCCAGGATTGGCAAACTTTCTATACAAATGAATAATAAATATTTTAGGCTTTGTGGGTCATCATTACCATCGTTCAGTTCTACGATTGCGGTGACAACTAAACCACAGGCAGTATGTCACCAAATGGATATAGCTGCATTTCAATCAAATTTTATCTCCCAACACTGGTGGAATTGGCCTGTGGGCCATAGATGGATGACCATTAACTAGAAATCTGTTTCATCAGCGTGGCAGTGGTCCTGCTCCAGCACCAAAGCTACCTTCCCCAAACAGCCAATGTGTCACACTGATTCCCTCATAGAGAAAGCCAGAGGCCTTAAGCTCCACGGTGCAGCCTGGCTCTGCTTACGCTACCCAAGTGTATAATAACTGGAGATTTAAGAGTATGCCCTTAGGAAAAGAAAGGGGATAATTACCACTTGACTCCAGCTCTTTATTGCAATGGCTAAGGCTCACCCTTGAGGGGAGCCCAGAAGTATTACCCAACCTGTGAGCCCATTTAGCAACACTTTGTCAAAGGCCTTCTGGAAAGGGTACTTATTTATGTCCACTGTCTTGTAGGCCTCTTCTCCCTTTTTGCCCCCTTTCTGTCTGCTTCCCACAGCATTTGTCAAACAGAATCAGCCCGTTTGAAACCTCCATGGCCAGTTTCCATCAGTTCCCATTCCTCCAGATGTTCGTGATCATATTCCTTCTTCATGTCTCGCAGGCAGATTTGTCCTGCTCAGCCAGGCTGCATGGTCTATCATTCCTCATCCCCTGCCACTAGAAATGAGTCCCTGGCTGGGCAGCAGTCCCCTCGGCAAGGTCAGCCAGAGAAAGCCATACATATCGTAAACATGCAGGGAGTTATTCAGCAATAACATTCACTGGAGTTTGCTTTGGTTCAGAGGCCAAGAGGATTTGGCAGGGAAAGAATACACAAAAGGCTGTTCTGCTGGAGAAAGCCTGACAAAGTCAACTGCTAGAGAAAGCTGGAGCCAGACTTTGGGCTTCTAGAAAAGGAAGAAAAGCTACTTTTTTCTCACCCTGTTCTTTGAGAATGTCTGGATAAGAAAATTGATTGTTCTGGAAGGTTGTCTGTCCTTCTGTTGGGATCTCACTCTTTGGACTGTATTTAAGATCTATTTTATTTTTAATTATGTGTCTATGTATAATCTCTTCACCTGAGTGGAGTGCCCGTTAAGTCCAGAAGGGGGTGTTGGATCCTCTGGAGCAGAAGTTATGTGTTGTCCAGGTTTCTGTCCTGCCCAATTCCCGCAATCGTTAAGTCCCAAAGAAATCACACAGAGGTCTACATTAGTTATAAACTGATTGGCCCATTAGCTCAGGCTTCTTATTGACTCTTATAACTTATATAGCCCATTATTAGCCCATTATTTTTATCTGTGTTAGCCATGTGGCTCAGTACCTTATTCAGCGGGGCAATCACATCTTGCTTATTCTGTGATCAGGTTAGGACTGCAGAGGAATGGGCTTCCTCCTTCCCAGAATTCTCCTGTTTTCATTGACCCACCTCTACTTCCTATCTGGTTGTCCTGCCTATACTTCCTGCCTGGCTACTGGCCAATCAGTGTTTATTTAAAATATAATTGTCAGAATACAGACTATTCTCCCACACCAGTTATGGATGGATGTGAGCTGACCAATCAGGGTGCTGAAGCAAACTTCAAGGCTCTGCAAGAGCAGCAAGGGTTCGCTACTGCTGAGCCATCTCTCCAGCCCCTGTTCTTGTAATTAGGAAATCACATTAAAGCCAAGGTCAGCAGTGGCCTGACCCAAAGGCAGACAGGTACAGCTGCTATTGACCTCATGAGTGAATCTTCTCCATCTACACGGACAGTGTGTAGGATCTAAGGCTGAAGGAGCATGCAACACTTGGAGGCTGTGCCAATGACTCATTTATTAACATCCCTGACACTGTGTTCTTCCTGAAGTCAGTATTACATCTGATCACACTTAGAGCCTTGGTTCTACCCCTTATCCTTTAACCTTACCTGCCGCTGTGACGGGCATTGAGAGCCTTATTTTTCTTTCTGAAAAGCATTGACTCATCTTAGCAGAATGGAAGTTGTCCTTCATTGTCCATCTGTTTCTTTGAATTTGAGTCACCTGCTTGCCTTTGCATGCAGCTGTGAAGCATGGTTCTAGAAACCAGGGCACTTCACCTGTTTTATTCCTCTGGAAGCATAACGGTAAGAGTAATGCGAGTACCCAGTGGGCTCCGGCCTCAACTCTGGCTTCCCATTAGAGATGAGTTCTGCATGAGCTTCATCAGAGAAAGTTATCTTGTAGCCAAAGTGCAGAGAATTAGTGATGGCCAGATAGTTCACCTCACTGAGACAGCTATAGTACGAGCACCCAGAGAAAATCCCAGAAAAGAGGGCAGGGGATTATAAGAAGTGTACCGTGCATATGTCATCTGCACATGGCGTAGCCACTGTCTCCATGAACTCATTGCAGCCATGGTTACCTGCAAAGACTTTCCGAGGATGGGGGTCTATCAGTGTTTCATCACTGGGTGAAGGAGGGTTCACGAGGCCCCACCTCTCTCAAGTGAGATCATCTGCAATCAGTGATGTTAGGGTGACATTACCTTCATTGATAAACTGCCTTGTTCCTCTGTTAATTCCTCACCCATGCTCAGGCAAGCCGCTCTCATTAACGCAGTGAGCTATGTGAAAAGATGACCTGAAAGGAAGAGGAAGCTCACTGAGAAGACAGAGTTCTAGCGGGGAGAGGGAAGGATGAGGGAGGAACACTGGCCTGAAAATGACTAAAATTCATCATAAAAATACATGAAACTGTCAAAAGATTAACGCAAAAACAAAAAATCACTGAGCCTTAAAATAGAAAGAGTGAGAGGGGCAGAGATGGGGGAGGAAGGAAGAAAGGAAGGGAGAAAGGAAGGAGAAAAAGAAGGAGGAAGGGAGGGAGGAAGAAAGGGAGGGAGAGTGAGAGAAGTTATGGAAGCATTTTACTGTTGGCTTTTTATGATGTCCTGTCCCAGACACTCAGAGGGACTGAAGGTCTTGAATCTGCAGCTAAACCTGCTATCACTTTGGACTCCAAGAACAGCAGAACCTAACAGGACAGACCACCCTGTAGATAAGAACTATGAACCTTGACAAGGAGGCTGTAGTCCAGAAAAGCAGTCATTTCCTGAGAACTAGATTGTCCTAGTAAACCATAAAGATGTGTACAGTTGCCTTCCAGGGCCAGTGCTGAGACAGTGGTCTGCTTAGTAGACTACATCTTAGATGGAACTGGTTTTGCTCCATATTACTGTTCTCTGTCCTAATTTTTCAGCTATTTAAAGGTAAAATTATGTTGGCACCCCAGTAACAGACTCTGTGCTTCACTGGACCTTACCAGTTCTTCCCAAAGTGCCTGTGCTGACTAAATCTTTCCAGCTGTCACTTTCAGGGGCACCCGTGAGGGCTGTGAGAGCCTGCCTTTTACTCTAAAACTCTGCTCATATTTACCAGTGTCTAAAGGCATATTCTTAATTTTCAACCCATAACTAGAGTTATACGAGTCAGGCCAGTAGCACCCAGATTCCCTTATAGAAAGTAGAAAGACAGGACCATCAACCACCAGTTGTCCAAATACAAGCAGAGCACAGGGATTGGTAATGTGGTTCACGTCAGTTCTCAGAGCCCCTGTAGTGTTGAGGCAACAATGAACTTGGAGTCACAGTCTACACCCCATCAAGCCAGGTTCAGCTACCTCTCCTCCAAAAGACAATCCTAAAAGCTGAATGAATAACAAAAAGCAAACCAAGGACATGTATTCTATATGGCCACATTGGGAGAAGATCCAGGAATCCCTAAGCCCATCTTCAGCGTTTCCTGTGAGTGGAAGGTTTAAGAAGATGGTGGAACGATGCAGTCTGGCAGGGTGTGGTTTGAGCCCCTGTTGTCAGTCACTCCTGTCAGGTAAAGTCAGTCACTCCTGTCAGGTCAGCAGACAGTACACAAGCTCCTCCCTGTTATCCCCAGGACTGGAGTCTTCTCTTCCCATAGGAGGAAATTCCAGCTATGGGGATCCATTGCTTCACTATTCTGGTAGCCAACGAGGCTGTCACTGGTGTGTCTCTTCAGGCTGGAATTATTACTTCCAGTCAGGCTATTACAAGGGAACATCAGGAGATGGTGGGCATCTCCTTAGAGGTTAGACGTGTGGGTGTGTATCAGGGCTCAGCAAACACCTCTGAAGGGGTTTCGGAGTCTTGTGTCCCTGAAGGAGTTGAGAGGAGACACGTGGTTGGAGAAGGAAAGAGTGTACTTCTCCAGAAGGAACAGGCTAGAGCAAAGTCCTTGCTGTAAGGGGTGGGGCTTTTCTGTGGCTCAGTGTAGCAGTTGGGGTTCATTTGCAGAGTTCAGCTTTCTCATCAGGCGTTATCTGTTACTGTACATCCTCAAGCAGCACACAGCTCCCCTCAACTCTCCATTCAGGGCTGTGTGTCCTAGTGGCGTGAGTCAGAGGTCAAGTTAGGACAGAGAGCAGGCTAAGCCAGAGCTAAGGCAGGAGGCTCCCTTTCACTGTCCTGATCTGTAACCAGGTGAGTCCTGAAGTGTTCGGCATGATAGCAAACAGATCAGAGCAGGGCGTAAATGACCTCGGCTATGCTTCCTCTTCTGTTCCAGGAGAGGAAAATCTCCTATTCCAGTTATGTGAAAAGGTTACCTGTCTGCCCAACCTTCTGACATCTGTAAACGTTGTCATCTACACAATCCATACTCTAGAGCTGCCCCTACAGGGCTGGAGAGATGGCTCCCCAGTTAAGGGTCTTCTCTTACAGAGGAACAAAATTTAGCTTCCAGAAGCCAAATATGGCATCTCACAATGGCCTGTAATTCCAGCTGTAGGGGATCCATTGTCCTCTTCTGGTTTCCAAGTACACACACACACACACACACACACACACACACACACACACACAGAGAGAGAGAGAGAGAGAGAGAGAGAGAGAGAGAGAGAGATACGTATACATACATGCTTTTTTTTTACATTAAAACAAAACAAGAACTATTCATTCAATTTACCAAAGAAATTGCTTTATGTTTATAATTTGGGGTTGGGCCCCATTAATAGCTCTCCCTCGGGTCATATATGGAATACAGGCTGTGAGTTGGTCACACGTGGTTAAATGGGTTGGTTCACATTGGGCCCAGAGTGCTTATGCTACCATGAGCAGACAGAATTCCTGGCTGTGCTGGGTGTTTGGTTTAATCTTAAGAAAAATCACTCCACTGACACAAATAACTCCAATTAAACCAGATTAGACCAAATTAAAATGCCCATGTTTAATAAATTCAGCATTCTCAGGTGGACAGGAAGAGGGGCCCACGCAACCCCTGGAGACCAAGTGTTCATTTTTCCAGCACAAGAGCATAAATAGCCTGTGGGCGTGGTCTTGAATCTCCCTGGGGGAGGGGGCAGTGCTTGGCAGGCTGGGAGTTGGAGTCCAGGCCAAGGCAACTCCCAGTGGGAGGGTCCTGAGATGGAACTTTTTGCTCCATTGGCACTCCATGGATGACTGCCAGGGGCTGGGGTGACGCCAGGACTCACCTCGTAGACCATGCTGTCCTCAAATCCAAAGAGATCTGCCTGTCTCTGCCTCTCGCCAATATCCTCAGGAACGATGATTGTCACCTTCTCAATTCTGCTCAAGTCCATGCCAAGAAGGAGGTGCTGGGGAGAGCAGAGCAGTGGCCATGTGACCTGGCAGCCCCTCTACTGCACTGAGCAGCCAGTTTTCTTTACTTTCTGAGTGATCCTTTTAAAAAGAAAGCATTTCCTTCTCCTTTGTCAATCTGCACAGAAGGAATGTGGGGCGGGGAGTCTCTGTCAGGAGGGCGTGTGAAATGACTGACGTCACCCACGCGGACAAAGAGTTCCTCTGGAGTCATTTGCATTCAGACCCACGTACAATGCCCAGCGTTTCAAGTTGACACCCATTTGAAAATAATACCCCTAAAGGGTAAAGCAAGAGGACATGGAGGAGAGGCGAAACTCAGCATATAACATGTACCATAGGGAATTGTCCTTAGGTGCCACGGTGAACATATACAACAATAATAAAACTATGAGAAAGTGGGAGTTAAATGTGTATGTCCTAGAGTCTCGAATGCCAGCCATTTAAGACTGAAGCTAAGCCTAGAAACTCTGCCCAGACCCAGAGCAGCCATAGATAAAGATGCTTGCTTAGCTTGCACTCTATATCTCCAGTATAGCCTGTAGTAGAATGTGCACCTTCCTCTTCTGAGGCAAGATTTGAACCCTAGGCAAGGTAAGTTTTTCATTGGCACCAATAAATAGACGGACAGAACTCTTAAAGTAAATCCCAGCCGTGTTCATCAAAAGCACACGTTTGAGAACTGGGGAGATGGCTCAGTCAGTGAAGTGCTTGCCTTGCAAGCATTAAGACCTGAGTTTTATTTCCAGAACCCACATAAAAAATAAAAGCCAGACATAATAGTCTTGTAATCCCAGAACTGAGGATGTGGGGCCAGGAGGATTGCTAGGGTTTACTGGCCAGCAAACCTGGTTTAATTGGCTAGTTGCAGGCCAGTGAGAGATACTGTCTCTGAACCAGCAATACAAAACAAAAGTGACTGTAACTGAGGAATAATAGCTGAGGTTTTCCTCTGCTTTCTGCATATGTGCAATATAACCATTCATACAGTACCCAAGCACATACAGGTACACCTATGCACACACACACACACACAAGCAGGCATGTGTGCACACACACACATATATGCACATAAACACAAACACACACTTTATCTTACAATGGTGTTCAGCCTACAAACACTGCAGGACCCGTACATAGCAGACAACGGATATGGGACTCTCCACGCTTTTCCCAAGCCACTTTCCTTAAGTGCCTCTCCAGCTTCCCAGTCTGCTTGTCTGTCTTCCACTTCCTTCTTAAAATCTGCATTTTCTCGTTGATTTTGCCTCACACCTGACTGGAAGGCAAGACTAATCTAACAGAACCCTCTAGAGGAAGACGGGAAAGACAGGTCTTGCCTTCCCTCCTTCCATGCTTTGGAAACACTGGCATTGCTCATCATTCTAAGGGGAGGTTGAGAGCCTCAGGCTTTGGAGAGATAACAATTAGGAGTGAATAAAAGACCCAGTTAGGAAAGGGCCAGCTGGTTTCAAAGCATGATACTATATGGATCTTGAGCCCAAGATCTTCTCTCTTCTCTCCTGTCCTTCCTCTGTTTTTTCTTTTCTAGTCTGTTCTGCTGAACATCATTCTCTACTTTGTTCCTACATAACTTAAGAGAAGTCACCAAAGGTGGTGGCACATGCCTTCAATCCCAGTATTCAGGAAGCAGAGGCAGGCAGGTCTCTGTGATTCTGATGCCAGCCTGAACTACATAGCAAGTTTCAGACCAGCCAGGCCTACATATGAAGATTCTGTCTCAAAAATACTAAATTTTCAACTAATTGATTAAAGGAAATAAGAACTCCTGTAAGAATTGCATGAGGGACTTGACTGAGTATCCAGCCTCCTGCCCAGCACCAGAGTCCTGCAACTAATGCAAACCCCCAGACTGCTTTGCGAGCTCACAGCTCCAGCCAAGTGAACTGAACTTTGAGGAATCGGGAAAGAACTTAATTTCCCTTTTCGTCCAAGCCTTTCCCTCTATTTAGTATCTTCAGCATCAGTTAGGGTCTCTTCATCTGGAAGAGTTACAAGAAGCTGACAGCACTGGTCCTCCATAGACTAAGAGAGCGAAGTGGCCTGCTTCTATACTCCCAACCTTAGGGATGCCGAGACAGGAGGATCATCAATTCAAGACCAGAGAGAGAGCAACAGATAAATTTAAAAGCAATAACTTAGTCATGAATTGTCTGGGTCCCTTCCTTTCATGATTGAATCCTACAAGTGTTATGGATCTGAGCTGAGATTACAGTTGAAACTTTCTTTACAAGGTGGATTTTCTTGATTATGATTTGTGTATGTGTGTGTGCACATGTGTGTGACATTGCAGCTGTCATTGTGGATGTCAGGGGACAACGAGCAAGAGTGGGTTCTCTCCTTCTGCCCTGGGTTCCAGGACTCAAGCTCAGGTCATTGAGCTTGCACAGAAAGAGCTTTATCTACTGAGCAGCTTACCAATCCCAGGCATCATTTAGATATCACCACTGACAGTTTCTATGGGTGGTGTCCTATAGAAAAGGCACTTTTTCCGGCCATATTTCCAACAGCAGGAAAATCATTAACAAATATTCAAGGATAGAGAGGACTTTAAAGACTGGAGAGATAGCTCAGTGGGGAGAGTGCTTGTTGTACAGCATGGGGACCAAACTTTAGAACCCCAGCAGCTAAACAAAGACAGTGTACAGTGACCCAGCGCTAGGCAGAAGACAGGCAGAACCCTGGCATTTGCCAGTCAGCTGGTGTGGGCAAAATGATGGGTTCTAGGTTCTGTGAGAAAGCCCTGTCTCAAAAATGATGTTGATAATGATAATAATAAACAACAATAATAATATTGTGAAGAGTAATAGAGGAAGAGACACGGTGTCAACCCGTGTCGTCCACACATGTACCTGTGGCTTACACACATGCACTGACCAGTCCATACATACACATAGTCACACACACAAACCGTGACCACACCACACACATACACACAATGCAAAGAAAAAAATCAAACAAAGAACCTTAGGGTTGACTAAGGCCATATGTATGACAAGACTGAAGAATGGGGGCGCTAGGAGCAGTCAGAGAAAGGGGGGACTGGCAAGCAGATCCCAGCTCACCCGGGTCCCAGAGTGCCCTGTGTTACTGTACTTTCTCAGGAAAATTGGCAAAATGCAAACCTTACCTCCCTAAGTAGGAAAAAAAGGAGGTTGGTGTGGCAAATGGTGTCCCAGTCTCAAACTTCGGCGGGTGGAGACCAAGCCCTAGTCTGGCCGCCACCATGAGAGAATCGGTTCACATAACATCATTCGTTTGCAAGTCTGTGATCAAGAGTCTCCTCTGCAGCCTTGGAGACTTCTGGATCTCTTCCCTGGCTCTAGCTACTCCAGGCACGTGACACTCCCCAAAAGAGCAATAGAACACCCAGGGTGTGCTTGGCTAGCAGACTCATTCCGAGTTCTCTTCACACTCTGTCCAAATAAAGGCAGCCGTTCTCTGGCCATCTTTTGTCAATAGCATTTTTGTGCTGTCTTCCCCGGGGTCACAGGCTGTTTGTTCTTGGACTGTATTCTGGGAAGCTTTATTCCCTTGCCATGCTGAGCCTCTGCAATCACACAGGATGCATCAGAGAGAGAGAGAGAAAAGATGAAGACAAGGAGGAAAAGATGCTGTGCTAAGTTAGCATCCCAAACCATGCAATAGCAAAGGTGGGAAAAGAGAACGGTGGCTTCCCTTGGTTTCCGAATCTGCTGCCTCTGAAGTGGGACAAAGCAGGTCAAGAGCTCAGATCTTTGTCAGCCCTGGCAAGAGGCTTTGGATTTAAAATCTTCTCCTCCTTGTAAATTTAGCTAGCTAGTGTGCAGCAAGGGGTTACGCTGAGCCAAACTGAGCACTGTATAAAGGGTGCACAGGTTGGAGAAGCCTTGTTACTACTTCAGGGAGATCGTGGCCAGAAGAGACTGTGGGAAGGCACAGAAGGTGGACACTTGCTAATCCTGACACCAAGCAGACCTGCCACTCATGGAGTACTTCGCACATTCTTTCATTCTGTTGACATTTACTGGCGTTTTTCTTCTATGTGTCAAGACACAGTTAGCATCGGGAGTTTGAAGAGTAAGTAAGATAGAATCTCAGTCTTCTAGGAATTCATGGTCCTGTTGGGAATAGGGGTATGTGTATGTCATCAGACAAGGATGCTGGAGGTCAGAGAAGAAGGACCTTCTCATTACAAGGTGATTAGTTGGCCTTTAAAACAGAGATGATATTTAAGGGAGGGCTTTACATATCCTGACCCAGACATGGAGTCAGAAATGTCTCCAAGGACATCTAAAAGCAGAGGTACAGAGGTTTGTTCCAGGTGGAGACAAACAGACAAAGATCCAGACGTAGAAAAATTAGAGACAGCTGTGAAGAAGTCAGGATGGGGAGCCAGGCCAGGCATGCTGGAGAGAAGAGGGTGTATGGCTAGACTTCAGCTTGGAGCAGGCTGGGAACAATATTTGGGCCCAAGATCGGGGAGGCTATCTACTTGCAAGCTGGATGTGACTGGTTACTGGATTCATGATGACCTGGCAACCAAAGGTAGCTCATAAAGGACAGTAATTAATCAGTCAGGTTTATGATATGTGACGATTACTTTGTAAATGTCAACTTACCATAATCTATAATTATTGGGAAGAGAGTCTTGGTTGAGGAATTATCTAGATCAGGTTGGCCTGTGGGCGTGTCTGTAGGCGACTATCCTGCTGACGGACTCAGTCCACTATGGATGGCCACATTCCCAAGGCAGGGCCCTGAACTCTGTGAGAGTGAAGGAAGCTGGCTAAGCATAAACAGTAACGATCAAAGATCTGTGTATTCTCTCTCTGTTCTTGACTGTGGGTGTAATGTGACTACTTTCTGTTCCTGCTTCCACTTTCCCCAAACAATGGTCATGACCTGAAGTTGTAAGTAGAAACAACAAACAAACACCTTTTCTCCATGTTGTTTCTGGTCAGGGTATTTTGCTACAAGAACAGTCCCAAAAGATGATACTATCTATTGCTGCAGTAGTCATCCTGATTTCTGTGAGTGCGTTCTGATGCTTGCACAATGGTATGGTCTCATGGCATGTCTCCGAGAGTGCACTCTCATGGCTAAGCAGCACATATCAGTATTGTCGGAATTGGAAACTGGAGGGGCAATTTGTGTAACACTCAATGTTCAAAGTGACTGAGAACTTTCACATCCCAACTGTGGTCCTAGATGATGCTTTCTGCTGATGAACCCAAAAGTTCTAGGAGACTTAGCTGGCTGCAAGTCTGTAGCAGAAGATGGACAAGAAGGAGGAGGCTGGAAGCTGTAATGTTTCATTGTGTCCAATAACAGGAAGCTATTAAAGACTGGCTGGGTTGTGGAACAAAAGTCAGAATCAACTTGGAGATGCTAGCACAGACCAAACACCGAGTAATTTCTGCATGGAGTTTCAGTGAAGACGACAGTGACTCAGCTTGCATCATACATGCACACAACTCACAGGCTCACAGTGACATTGGGCAGACATCCATGAGTCATCATCATTGAAAGATATGAGAGAGCCAATTGATGAGGAAAGCAATGGGCATGTGTGTAGTACAATTAATAAAAACCCAGAGACAGAAACTGAGGTTCAATCTGAAGGCCAGAAAAGCAAAAAAGTCAGCCACTGGCTTTTACCTCTACCTCAGTCCGAAATAGTGAGCCTGCTTCCAGGAATCTCAGAATGAGACTCATTGAGAGCTGTCTCCTCCAGTTTTATATTCCTCTCTAGTGCTGGGATTAAAGATGTGCACCATTACCACCCAGTTTCTAGAGCAAACTCGTGTGGCTAATGGGATTAAAGTGTCTGCCACCACTGCCTGGTTGGTAAGGCTGACCAGGGCAGCTGTTTTACTCTCTGAACTCCAGGCAAGTTTAATTATAAGATACAAACGAAATATTACCACATGCGTGTTTTGTCTCTTCTATGTAAATGCACAGGTTGGAGCCCAAAGGGTAGAAAGCAAGCCCACTTGTGCTTCCCAGAAGCATCACTGCTAAAAAGTGAATAGGAAATGAAGGGGCCTCGAAGTTGACACAGAACATTCCTCAACACCAAATTCTCTACACAAAGGAGATTTGTTACACAGAAGGACAAGCACTTGTGGGGTGGGGGGAGGCTGCCTCTTGACCAGGCAAAGACAGCAGCAGATGGTCCTGCAGCAGTAGATTTTAAGAAGGGGCCGATCTGTTGTCAGAGACTGCTCTTTCATTTCTTGGCTTCCCAGACCCAAAATAACCACACAGAAACTGTATTAATTAAAACACTGCTTGGCCTATTATCTTATGTATATTTCTTTTTCTTTTTTTTTTTTTTTTTTTTTTTGGTTTTTCGAGACAGGGTTTCTTTGTAGCTTTGGTACCCGTCCCTGGAACTAGCTCTTGTAGACCAGGCTGGCCTAGAACTCCCAGAGATCCGCCTGCCTCTGCCTCCCGAATGCTGGGATTAAGGGCGTGCGTACCACCGCCCGGCTTAGTTTATGTATATTTCTAGCTAGCTCTAATATCTAAAATAAACCCATCTCTATTAATCTATGCATCACCTCGATGTCGTGGCCTACCAGCAAGGTTCTGGCAACTTCCGTGGGCATCTTTTTCCTTGGGCAGCTACTTGGCTTTTATCTGACTCCACCTACTGTCTTTTCCTCTATCTTCTTGGAATTCCCACCTTGCCCTGTTCTTCACTGCAATAGGCCTAAAGTAGCTTCTTTATTAACCAGTGGTATTCACAGCATACAGAGAGGAATCCCACATCAGGATCAACGCTAGAATGAGTTGGTAAGTTTGTTTGGACCTGATAGTCAGTATGACTAAATAATGAATTTTGATAACTAGACCTTGGTGTTTTGATAGCTGGGCCTTGGAATTTTAGTCAGGTATTAGAAGTGGCCAGGTAAGGGAACACACCTTGGTGGCTGGCTTTAGGACTATAATCTAATAGTTTAGCAAGGGAGAGGGGTGGCTGGGCGGGGTGGGGGTTGGGTGGGGGCAAGACCTGCGGGAGCCATGTTTGCAATACTTGGGCCTCTTAGAGAGCCCTTCAGGAAAGGCTAAAACTAGGTCACAAGTGTGTGCCTCCCTGTGAATGGACGATTACAGACATCACTAGCAAAACGCAGAGGCAGGTGAAGGGCGGTCATCAGTCAGGTTTACCATATGTGACGGCTGCTTGTAGTTGTCAACCTGCCATGATCTACAACCACCTCGCAAGAGAATCATGGCTGAGGAATTAGCTAGGAATTACTAGGCTCCTCCCTTCCCAAGCACATATAAGCCAAAAGAGAGGCCAAAGACCCTCTCAGACAAATTGAGCTGCCTGGAAGAGACTTGGGTCACCTGGAAAGGCCACTCTCCAGCCTGTTGAGCTGCGATAAACTCCAGGAAGTCATCTTTTACTAAGTGTCCCCAATATCGAGGTGGGCTGTCCCGGAATCGTTTCTGCTCCTCTAGTAACCCCTCACTCACAGCCCTGTAAGAAACTCCAGTAATACTCCTGGCTCACCACACTGGACTTTGGCGGAGTCTTCACTGTAGTCTAGCATTGGTTCCCTGTCTGGTGTGACTGGATGTTTGTACTTCCCTGGCATCACACAACAGTGATAAAGACAGAGATAGAAAAACAGAATATAAAGATGCAAGAATGATAGAGACAGAGATCAAGAAGTGATAGCGATCAGAGAAAGAGGTGGTAGACACACAGAATAGAGACAAAGAGAGAGCTAGGGGTGGAAGAGACAAGGTAAAGAAGAGATAGATGTATTAGAGACAGAGATGCTG
Organism: Microtus pennsylvanicus; assembly: GCF_037038515.1. Lineage (NCBI taxonomy): Eukaryota > Metazoa > Chordata > Mammalia > Rodentia > Cricetidae > Microtus > Microtus pennsylvanicus. Next base: position 21,931,063 of record NC_134588.1, read on the forward strand.
GAGACAGAGCTACATATAGATGATGGAGCTAGAGAGACGGCAGATATAAATGATAGAAGCAAAGATAGAGATGAATATGCAGAGATACAAATGACAGAGATATGACCGACAGGGATATCAATGGAGGTGCTAGATCGAGACGGATATAGAAATAAACAGAGCCCATATCAACTATTTACAAACGTGGATATTATTTTATTTTACTAAAAACAAACAATGTCTATAATAAGATTTGGGGATATACTATTAAGATATTAGTGTTTATTTCCCTTTAAGATATGAGAATCCATTCTGGTTATATGTTATAAAAGTTTCTTCCCTTTTAAAAATGTGTATGAACAAAGTGATACACTATGTGATATTTGACATAACACAGGACCGCCAGGGAGACCTGGGTGGTGGTGTAGAGTTATCATTAAACCTGTGCTTGGTGCACCACAATGGTACACACTTCTCTACATGTTTGAAAGATTGCACAATTAAAAGCTAATAATAAAATCAAAACAATAATAAAGCAAAAGAGGACAGGGCAGGGACTGGCAAGGACAAATGCCAGGCCTATCTGAACAAGTGACTGGAAAGCCAGCCCTGGCAGAGCTCCTGGCTGGGAAGGAGCTCAGGTCTTACAGTGCTTGGCTGTGTATCTTCTCCCGAGCTGACTTTAGCTCCTCTTGTTTGAATTCACCTGCCTCCTTTAGGAAACCTTCACACCTTAACATCTTGGCCTAGAGAGGGAGCCATTATAGGGTTGGCAAGAGACTTGGCTTTAGAGGAGATCCCAGGTGTTCATGGGGATGCCCCCAGCTAGGTCATTGGGCAGTAGAGGAGAGGGTGCCTGAACTGGCCTTGCCCCACTATCAACACTGATGATTATCTCGAATATCACCATAGAATCTTTGTCCGGCGATGCATGGAGATAGAGGCAGAGACCCTCATCAGAGCAACGGACTGAGCTCCCAAGATCCAGTTGAAGGGCAGAAAGAGGGAGAAGATGAGCAAGGAAGTCAGGACCATGAGGGGTTGGTCCACCAACTGAGAGTGTGCCTGTTCTAATGGGAGCTCACCCAATCCAGCTGGACCAGGTCTGAACAAGCATGTGATCAAACCGGACTCTGATTGTGGCTGACAATGGGGGCAGACTGAGAAGCCATTGATAAAGGCACTGGGACTTGGTTTTATGGCATGTTCTGGCTTTTTGGGACCCTAGTCTGTATGGATGCACAGCTTCCTAGGCCTGGATGTAGGGGGGAGGGCCTTAGACTTCCCACAGGCAGAGTTCCCTGCCCTCTCTCAAGCAGGGAGGGGGAGGGAGGAGCTGAGTGGGGAAGGGGGAGGTGATTGGGAGGAGGAGAGGAAGTGTAAATTTAAAAATGGAAAGAAAAACATTCTGGCCCAGATTTATTCCTGACTGCTTCCTTTCCTGAGAGTCCCTATTCCCAGGTATGGCACCTCTGTTTTTCTTCCCCTAATCTTTAATTCAAGGGTCTGTGTTGGATATGTGTCTATATTCTCCATGTCTTCCACAATATTTGCATGCAATAGATGCAGAAACTGCCAAATGAAGGGCAAGATAACTGTGGTATTTGTATGTCCTGGGCAAGGGAGCACTACTCACAAAGTAAGGTTAAGAACAAAAGGAGATTTTATTAGATAATTTTGATATATTGAGTATTAAATCTCAAAGGACTCCAATATTGAATCTCAGAAAAGTTAGAACTAGAACTACACATTCGGAAGTTGCTTTCAGTGAGAATTAGAGCCACTAGAGGAAACAGACCCGTCAGAGGGAAGGACAGCCAATGAAAATAATACTGAGCCAGGCACTCCGGGAATGAGGAGGGGAAACTAGAAGTGTGTTGAGAGAAACAAATGAAGGAGGAGAAAGGCAGGGATGAAGAAGAGAAGGGAGAAAAGGAAGGAGGAGGGGAAGGGGGAAGGGGAAGAGGAAGATAAGGAACAGGAGAAAGAAGGGGAGAAAAAGGAGGAAAAGTCAGAAGGGAGAATGAAGAAGGAGGGAGGAGAAGAGGAGCAGAAGCAGGAATGAAAGGAAGAAAGGAGAGAGGAAGAGGGTATGGGGAGGAGAAAGAGAAGGATGAGCAGGAAGACAGGAGGAGGGAGAAGAGAACCAAATATCCCTACAAGGACGTGCGATGTAAAAAAGTTCTAGATAGCTACTTAGGAAAACCAAATCTGGCAGACTCTCCAGAATGAGCTAGAAAGGATGATGCTTTCCATCATCTGATGAAAAGTGATGAAAGAGTGGTTCCAGCAAGGGAGAGTGGGTATCACAGGCTGGAAGGTGAACTTGAGGGTCAGTGGAGTCAGACGTTAGAAAAAAAGAATGTTTGCTGCCTTCCTTAGAGCTGGAGGAGGACCGGCAGGCATGGATGCACAGAACATGTCCCCTGGCATTTTGAAAGAGGGTGTTGTAATAGAAAACACTCTTGGGAGGCTGAGTGAGAACGAGGAACTTGAGAGTGCAGCTTCTGATGATCTGTTTCCTGCTTTTCTCCTATTTCTGATGGAGTTCATAAAACAATATTGGTCCCTAGAGCTGAGAGCGAAACCATATAGCAATATAGAACAGTCGTGTTCTAACACGAAGTGTCAAACGGTTCCTTGTTCTACTCACAGCAGTCCATGGAGTCCTCCCAAGACAGCCCCACAGATGCTTGCGTGTGCAGACCTCACGGCAAGGAAATGGAGGTACTGAGAGATTAGGGAATTCATACAGAATTGCCTCGTGTAAAGCAGACCCAGCGCTTGAACCTGGTGTTCTGGCTTCATAGCCTCTGTACTCCGCCACACCCCGTAGCCTCTGAGGTGAAGTGAGGTAAGCTTTATTACATCATTTTATAGAGGAGCAAACCATCTCTGGGACAAATGGGTTGCCAGCCAGTCAGAGACAGAGCCAATTTTCAACTCCATGCATTCCCAGGCCAAGTCCAGAACGCGCCACTGCCTCTTGTCATCCTTCTTGGCAAGAACACAGAAGATGGTATCTTTGTGAGAGAAGAAGATTCCAGAGAGAAAATTGAAAATAAGTGTGGGAGCTGGGCAGTGGTGGTGCATGCCTTAATCCCAGCATTCAAGGAGGCAGAGGCAGGAGGATCTCTGTGAGTTCGAGGCCAGCCTGGTCTACAAAGTGAGTTCCAGGACAGCCAGGGTTACATAGAGAAGCCCTGACTCAAAAAAGGAAAAAAAAAACAAGAGAGAGAGAGAGAGAGAGAGAGAGAGAGAGAGAGAGAGAGAGAGAGAGAGAGAGACTTTACCTATGGAAACACCCAAGAATATTGGAGGCCAAGATTCAGTCCCAAATTGACAAGTTCCAGAGTCTGTAATAATGACTGAAAATGTTGACTATTACTTTCCATGTTGCAAGGCTCTTAGGAGACTTGATTGTAACATTACACATTCATGTGCAAGGGTTTCTGTTGGGGGTTACTAAATTATAGTCCCTTGTTATGAATGCTGATCCCAAGGAAAATTGTTCTCTACTCAAGTCTGATTCCTGATTTTCTTCCTATTATCACATGGTTCTAGATGACACAATGATTCAAAACTGCTCTAACAAGGGACTGATATTCAGTTCCCAGCAGCCTTGTCAGATAGTTCACAAACATCTCTAAATCAGCCCTAGGGGATCTGACACCCTCTACTGGCCTCTGAGCCATCTCTCCAGGCCCCAGACGGACTTCTTTAAATGAAGATTGGAAAGGGGTCCCAACCCAAAGGAATAGCTGAGAAAGGGTTTTCATTACTAATACAAGTTGAAGACTGGCCTTAGAGTTTGCTACAGCTAGCTACATAAAAAGTAGGGTTTTTTTCCACGTACATATGATTTGGACAAGTCATTTCCAGAATGTATCTCATAGATAATTTCCTAGTCTATCCAGAAATTGATCTTAATGACTTGCAAAAAAAATATGCAGGCACAAGCATTGTTGCAATTTCTTTCCAATGACAGACAGGTCTAACTAAATGCCAGCCATCACCGTGTGGGAAGAAATAGATGGTACAGCTGGCTGCAGCAGACTTGCGATTCTAGGCACAGCTGTAAAATACATCGTATGAGTAAAGACGTGGGGCTACATATGTGGTACAGGATTGTGTGCGTGCACGTATGTATGCATTCATTCACAAATCTTTATTGGCCTCCTTCTGTATGCCTTTTGCTGTTGTGGAAGCTGGAGGTACAGAGCAGAGAAATATAAAATGTCAGACGTGAAACTTCTATTGCAATTATATATATTCTGCAGTGGTGAGGAGACTCAGACAACAATTGCTCCCTGGGGTTCTGGAGTGTGATGCTATTACATGCATACGTGTGTGTGTGTGTGTGTGTGTGTGTGTGTGTGTGTGTGTGTGTGTATGAGGTTTTACCATATTTAAGAATTTTCTACCCTATGTCCATTTTTTGAGACAGGATGTGGTAGATAGAATAAGACTGGCCCCCATGGGATTAGGCGTTTGAATATTTTATCCCCAGTAAATGGAACTGTTTGGAAGGTTAGGAGGTGTGGCCTTGCTGGAAGAGGTGTGTCACTGGGGCAGGTTTTGAGTTTCAGGCGACTCACAGTGTTCTCAACACACTCCTTCTGTTTCCTGCGTGGGGGTTGAGACGTGAGCTATCAGCTGTCCCTGCCAATTGTGATGCCTGCTGCCCTGCTTCACTATCATGGTGGCAATGGGCTCTTAACCCCAAATAAAACCTTTCTTCTAGAAGCCTCTTTGGTCATGGTGTTTTATCAGAACAATATAAGAACAACTAATACACAGTATCTTATATGTCCTAAACTGTCCTCAAATTCTCTCTGCCAACAAGTTTTGTGGGAATTCCGTCTGACAACCAATTGCAGTTGGGGCGCTTGGCCCAGTAGGTGTGGCCTCCTCTGGGGCTACAGGACTGGATAAGATCTGGGGGCAAGGGTCTCTCTCTCTCTCTCTCTCTCTCTCTCTCTCTCTCTCTCTCTCTCTCTCTCTCTCTCTCGGTCTGTGGAGGACTCACTAAAGTGGTGGCTTAGTGACCTTCCCGGGACCTCCCCAATCTCCCTTGGGAATGGAGCATCAGCAGCTGAAAGAGCAGTAGCCTCTCAGCCTCGTTCTGTATTGTGGGTGTACTTTATATCTTGCCCCTGTTTAACAAACCTGATTTAAACACAAAGATCCCTTCCTCTTTAAACGCGGGCAGTCTTGACCTCCTGCCTCCCCTGAGTTCTAGGATTTCAGGCCTCACCACTATGCTCAATTTAGGCACCAGGGCTTCATTAATGATAGGTAAGTGCCTATCAGCTGAGCTGCACCCCAAACCCACCCTCTCTGACATCTAATAAGACCTTATCTATGTCATATCGTCAAACTGCTCACTGTAAGTTGGATTTAATGATGTTTCAGACAACACTGGCTCAGCACTCCCTAGCTCATTCTGTTCCGTCCACACTAATAAACCAAACCCAAGAAATTATACTGGAAATATCTGTTGACTTCTGGGCTGAATTTACTTCTAGACTAAGGAGGGGTCGACTGTAATCTAAAGGTGATGTTAACAGAAGAACTACCCTGAGTCGTGTGGGGGAAATAAATTGATTTTGTGATAGGCTGACACAGATCATGGACTGACACAGATCCGTATATGAAGAATCAGAGTGGGACATGAGTAGTGTCACGCTAGAACAGTGGTTCTCAACCTGTGGGTTGCGACCACGGGAAACCATTTCTTATGGTCTTAGCAACAAGACACCGCTAGGCGGCAAAATTAGTTACGAAGAGTCAGCAAAAGTAAGTTTATGGCTGGGGCTTCCTAAGACCATGGGAAATATGTGTTTTCTAATGATCTCAACCCACAGGTTGTGAACCACTGTTCTAGAACATTCCCCCTGCACACCTTTACAAACAATTCCCTATGTAAAGACACGGGAGATGTGCAAGGATGCTGGCCGCAACCCTAATAGCTGCTTTTGCTGTGATACATGACGGGAAGAACACCTGGTGAACTAGCAGATGTGATACATGACGGGAAGAACACCTGGTGAACTAGCAGATGTGATACATGACGGGAAGAACACCTGGTGAACTAGCAGATGTGATACATGACGGGAAGAACACCTGGTGAACTAGCAGATGTGATACATGACGGGAAGAACACCTGGTGAACTAGCAGATGTGATACATGACGGGAAGAACACCTGGCGAACTAGCAGATGTGATACATGACGGGAAGAACACCTGGCGAACTAGCAGATGTGATACATGACGGGAAGAACACCTGGTGAACTAGCAGATGTGATACATGACGGGAAGAACACCTGGCGAACTAGCAGATGTGATACATGACGGGAAGAACACCTGGTGAACTAGCAGATGTGATACATGACGGGAAGAACACCTGGCGAACTAGCAGATGTGATACATGACGGGAAGAACACCTGGTGAACTAGCAGATGTGATACATGACGGGAAGAACACCTGGCGAACTAGCAGATGTGATACATGACGGGAAGAACACCTGGTGAACTAGCAGATGTGATACATGACGGGAAGAACACCTGGTGAACTAGCAGCCATTGTGTTTTCACCCAGGACCCCTGGGAACACCCCACCCTCTCTCATCCAGCTGATGACAGCTGCCTGTCTTCCATACCCTACATCTCCAACCAACTTAATTCACCAGCAACGCTGCAAGTCAAGACCGCAGCTCAATCAAGAACTGACTGCGGCTGTGGTGACCTCGCAAGAATAGGTCCGTGGACGCTCCATGGTGCACAGCAGGGAACACAGAGGGCATCACCCTCCCTGAGAGACTCCGGGCAGTTATGGTTGCTGGAAAGAGGAGTCAACACCTTTGGTGGCATTGCCCATGCTTCAGTAAAATAACCCTCGTCCATGCTCATGCATGCAACCCCAAAATGCAACTCAGCAAGTCACAAAAGTAAATAATAAAAAGACAACAAAGGTATAGGGAAGGCTTATAAAGAAGAAGCATTTCAGTGGATGAGAGAGAGAGCACTCGGAGTGGAAGAGGAGGATAAAAACCCATTACATGCAGGTATGAAATTGTCAAAGAATTAAAAAAAATGATCTCAATACAATCCATTGTATTCATGCGTGGAATGTTCAAATAACAAATTGAAAAACAGCTATTTAAAAAATATTTTAAAGTCAAGCTAAAGAGCTTAGTTCCAGCATGAACTCGACATGGTATGTGATGATAGGGGTCCAAACCAAATACAAGTAGCGCGGCATGCAGGGTAATGCAGGTAAGGATGTGTACTGCGGTTGTCACAATGACATCATTCTGCTTTGAGGCAGGGAAGGGGAACAAGGAGTTTGTAACAAGAGCTTAGGAGCTGTGGAACACTGCAGATGGGTTCCAACAATGACAGAGGAAGGTCTGTTTCAGGGGCTCCCCTGCCCTTGTCTCTGCTCTCTTGACATCCTACATCGTGCTGGCTGTTCCTGGCAGACAGATGTCTGTAAACAGAGGCTGCCTTTCAGACCTAGACAGATGAGAGTCCTGTGATTCCTATCCACGTCTATGCAAAGCAAAATGAGGTCACTGCATCCCTGGGAGTGTCACCTCCGTGTTGCAGGCAGCAATCTGACCTGAGATTCCAGAACCTTTATCTGCCAGGCTTCAGTGAAACTCCCGGTGACTTATGCCAACTTCAATGTCTCTTTTTGTTCTTTTCTATTAAGCACTATGGGCGGCGATTCCCCTCCCTGTTGGTTAGGAGGCCCTGCGGTCTCTCTAGGCCAACAACCACTCTTGGCTCAGAGACGTCTATTTGGCTTTCGGACAATCCTGGCAGACACTGCCCAAGATCTGGCTCACAGCCTGCTCTACTGTGTTTTTAGAGCAGCAGAAGCAACAGAAGGACTTTGAATGCCGTGGCTAACCACTGCGGGTTAAGTTCACCCAATTTAAGGGGTGAGAGAAATGTTATAGCTGTTAACTGTATACATCTGTGCCCCACATATGGCTACTCTTAGATCTGGAGCATCCTAATGTCTGGATGCCTTGCCTTGGGCTCCAGGGGGTATTTGAAGCACCCACAGAAAAGACTGCCATGGCACAATAGACCTGAGTGTAGGAGAAGAGACCAGTGACGGCTGGCCGACCTGTCAGCAGCTCCCCTAGATACAGGCTCTGTAAGAGATACCCCAACATAGTGCGGACTTAAACCAACTCTTCGTGATAACCTTGCATGAGCAGACTATGAAAAATGTCATCATCCCCTTTTGAGAGTTTGCACGTGTATGTGGAGGCCAGGAGACATCTGTGGGTGTCACTCCGTATGTACCTTCCATTTAAAAAAAATTACCAAAGCAAAGCCACTGACCTAAACACACCAGTAGGCTAGACTGGCTGCCCGGTGAGCTCTGAGGATCCACTGGTCTCAGCCTGCCCGGCACTAGGATTATAAGGGTTCATCACCATGCCCAGTTTTCTTAAACATGGGTTCTGGGAGTTGATTCGTGTTTGCAAGGCAAGCACTTCACTAACTGAGCTGTCGCCCTAGCCCATATTCCCTCTTTTATACACAGAAAGTGTAAGTAAAAGAGCAGAGTCTTGCTCACTCAAAGGCACCGGGCTGGGAGCTCAGGGAAGCAGGGCTGGACCTAAGGGGGAACGCTCATTCCCTTCATTCTCCAGCTCTTAACAGTAAAGGGTATGTTTCTTACACACGGGGGTGTGTAAGCAAGAAATAAGCACAACTATACTCCCCACACTGGCCACTGAGCCCTTCATTTTCACAGAAGGCACCGACCAAAGACCTCTGACCTACCAACCAGATCCCGGGAAGGAAAATAAGGGTGAGTCAGAAAAGAGAGATTCAAAGTAACTAACAGACCAAAAAATTAGAAAGTCTGATGGTTTAATTTGAAGCGGAAGTTACAGTCACACAACAAATAATTTTTAATTAAGTAAAATGTCAAGACCCAGTCATCCGAAGAAGATACCAAAAGTATCCTCCATCACAAATTTATTCTTTGGAGAAATCTGCCACTCGTGCCTCAAAATTTAATTTCCTGGAGCCCATGGTTGGTATTCATTTTATCACCTTAATAATCTTTAATATTCTGCCAAAGATTAAAATCCGCCACACATATATAGACTCAGGGTCCTACAGAGAGTTGAGGCCACATGGAGCCAAAGGGGCTGGGATGTTTGGAGAAAGGAAGGGGGCCTGTGGGCTGAAGGGAGCCGAGAGCAAGAAAGGGATCAACAGGGGTGCTGATTAGGCCAGGGACAGCTGTGCCAGTAGCAAGAGAAGGAGATGTTTTCAGGGGAGAACCAGCAGCAGATAGGGAGGTTTGGCATGTGGGGGTTGACAGGGCCCTCTATCCATGTGTTGAGCGTGAGCACTGTGCAAGCTGAGTGTTCTCTAGCGGACCTTTGTTGCCTAATTTGTCTTGGTAATGTACGCTGGAGAAACTATTGCCAACAGTGTGGGCTGACATTTCCCAAATGTCAGAATCTACAAACAAGGATGGGCTCCAGTCCCAGGTCCTACCTGAAATTGCTCAACTCATGGAACAGGGTGTCACCGCTTCCCCATCTGGCACAGAAGGTCTGGAGCATTCCTGAAGAGCCGTTGGTCTTAGGTCCATTTTGGAGGCCAAAGAAGCTGTCAGTGAAGACTAGAGCAGCCGCAACCACAGCACCAGTAACAACGGGCTTTGAAGTTGCAATCAGGGCATATGAACTTACAAACAAGACATGAAGGTAGGCGCACAAAAGCAAATCTTCTCCTTGGGACCTCCTTATATATGGGGCACTGCCCACATGCAGGAGTGGATCTCTCTGCATCAGTTAGTGTAATCAAGAAATTACCCCACAGGTGTGCCTAGAAGTTGGCCTCATGGAAAGAGTCCAGACCTTGTCAAGGTGGTGATGGACATTAACCAGCAGAGAAGCCTTGATCAGACCACTTGACCTCTGAGAACCTTCAGTCACGTGTGTTGAAATGCCTGGTAGACAGGCAGCATGACGGACAAGGGAATTCATAGGGGAAGTTCCAGGAGGTATCAAGGTACACAGTGACCTTTTCTTGATTCTGTTTCAGGCCCTAACATCACCTTGCTTCTTTTTATTATTTCTTTTAAAGTTTATAATATTTTATGTTCATGTGTGTGCATGTGTGTGCCTGTATGCATTGTGTGTGTTCAGGTGCCCTCCGAATCCAGAAAAACATATTGGGTCCCTTGCAAATGGAGTTATAGATGGTGAGAAGCTTTCCCCCATGTGGGTGCTAGAAACTGAACACTGCCCCTCTGCAAAAGCAGCAAGGATTTTTAGCCACCAAGCCATCTTCCTATCTCCTTATCCTCCTTCTTGGTAACAGTGCTGCGAGGATTCATGGGTCTTCGGATGCTGGCTTCCAGATATTTTCACCCCTCTCAGGAGCCTTCACCAGAATCACTGATTCCAATGTTCCTAACACCCATGTCCTGCTGCTGGACTACACAGCTGACCTTGGACTATAGCACAGGCCTGATGCCTGATAACTCTTCTCTCTGTGGCTCAGACGTCAGGAAACAAATCCCTCCTCAGCACTTCCTGCACACATGGGCACAGGACTCAGAGAAGGAAAAAGAAATCCACACAGATATGAACAGCTGCCAATTAACTTTTCTTTTCCCAAACCAGTGCCCGTTCCTTTTAAAAACCCTGGAGAACCTACGTGATTAAAAACTGGAATTAATTAGAATACTTAAAATCCAGCAGCAACCACTTTCAAAGCTGCCGCCAACTGTGCCTCCACCACCCACAACTATTCCAGTGGACACCAACAGCTCCAGTAGCGAGACCCCAGACAGCACCCAGGAGGCCACTGACAACCCACCTGCCGCCCCAGGTACTGTAGGAGGCATTGCGTAGAAGTGGGCGGGCTCATTAGGTAATGGTGGGACCAGGGTCTCTTCATAAGCACCCACATAAACCTTGTTTTAAATTTCACATCCCTGCTCCCATCAGCACCTTGCTTCCATAATTTTTTTCCGTAGCTAAAAAGGGGGGAAGGTTGGGGAGATGGCTCAGTGGGAACTGTGTGGTTGCAGGAGTCTGAAGACTTGAGTTTGGATCCCCAGAACCCACTTAGAGCCAAATGGACTTGAGGATATATGTAATCCCAGCATGCCTCATTGACATGAGAGGCAGAGAGGGGAGAAACTCTAGAAGCCTGGAGGCCAGCTAAACTAGCATATTCAGCAGTGAACAACAAAGAGACCCTGTCCCAGACAAGGAAGAAGGCTCAGGTTGTCCTCTGACCTCCACATGCGTGCTCTAGTTCACATGCACCCTACATACACACACAGAATGTACACACGTAAATAAATACATAATGATGATAATAAATACATAACAAAATAATAATAATAATCCAGGTGTCCAAATAGTTATTGCTTTTTAGTAAACTAAAGTAGTCTCAAATAGCATCTCACAAATGCTCGATAAACTAGTTTTGTAAAGTTACAGGTTAAAATTCTTTAAAAACCCATTTGATCTGGTACTGAAATGTGGAAATCCCTTCTGCTGTGGGGAGAAGGCATGTAAGTGGAGATATTGCTAATATCTCCCATAAAGAGGGTGTGGTGATTGATATTGGCTGTCAACTTGAGAAGACCTAGAGTCAATGAAGACACAAGCTCCTGGGCCTGTCTAGGGAGAGAGTTTTAGATTCAGTCATTTGAGACGGGAAGACACATGGGTAGATGCTGGTGGCACCTTTCCATCAGCTGAGATCCTGGGCTGAATTTAAAAGAGAAGAAAGCAGAGCGCCAGTGCTCTGTGGAAGCCATGTGAGCACCTGCCCTATGCTCCTGCTGCCATGCTGCCCTTGGCCTAGCAGACTGTATGCCTTCTAACTGTGAGCCAAATAACTCCACCTCTCTGGAGCTGCTTCTGAGCAACTGTGACCTCAACTGCTATAAGACAGCACGCACCTTTGTGTATCCTCTTCTTGACTCCTTAAGACTTTCTGCTTATATATGAACCACTCGATGAGCATTACTGTCATTTCTATTTCAAAGAGAGACTACAGGGGACAGTGCACCAATGTTTTGTAGCTAGTGGAAAGGACCCCATGATGTTCTGTTGGCTCTTCTCTCAACTTTTATTTCCAGTGACAAGTATACGGGATTCCTGGGTCTTGATACTGTGAGGACACTAAATTGAAACCATACAAAGGAGGAGGAAGTAGTGGGAGAAACGATGCTGTGATTTATTTCTGAAGAAGAGTCCCTCTTTTTAAAGGTTTACTTTGTTTTTAACTGTGTGTGTATATGTAGGCATCTCTGTGTGTGTATATGTAGGCATGTCCCTGTGCGTATATGTAGGCATCTCTGTGTGTGTATATGTAGGCATGTCCCTGTGCGTATATGTAGGCATCTCTGTGTGTGTATATGTAGGCATGTCCCTGTGTGTGTATGTAGGCATCTCTGTGTATATGCATTGTGAATGCAAGTACCAATGGAGCCCAGAAGAGGGTATCTGATCCTCTGCAGATGAGGTTACATTATGAATCACAGGATGTGGGTGCTGGGAACTGAACTAGGGTCCTTTGCAAGTATAGTGCTTGCTCTTAGCCACCAAACCATCTTTCAGCCCTAAAAAAAATCTCTTTTCACACCGAGTCAGTGGACAGTTGGCAACTCCTTTTAAGTTAGTGACCCTGCGTTCCGGGCACTAGGCTGCTAACTGAGAGGGCAGGATGGGGGTGAGACAAGAGCACTGAAATTCCACATCCTCGTGGTGAGCAGCGCTCCTACTCCAGAGCTGAACTGATGCCCTGAAGAAAAGATGGTTTCCCTCACAAGTTAGATTCTGCCTTGCAACCCCAAACTTTTAAGAGGAGGTGCCATTGTCTGTGCTCTCCCCTCCATCACCGGTGACTCTGCAGAGGGACCACATCTCTCCCCACACCTAAATTCCCCCAAAGCCATTTGCCTAGGTGTTACCCAAACCTTCTTTGGTTCTTTTTTTTTTTTTTTTTTTTTTTTTTTTACCAAATTTGAAACCCATCCAGCTTCTGAACTTTCCATATTTCCTTTCCACTGGGACGGCATGCAGCCTTCTGACCACAGGCTGCCATACTAGGTCAGGTGACATTTGCCTTATTTGTTTACCAAACTCCTCTGTGAGGCAGCCTTGCTCTCTGTCTCTGTTAACACTGCAAGACCTCTGGGCAGAGGGCAGGGCATTCCAAATCCACCAGGCTTCCTGTTTCTCTGTACCACAGGGTCATTCAGTCATTCATTTGGAAATACTGTTGAGATTCCTCTCTCTCTCTCTCTCTCTCTCTCTCTCTCTCTCTCTCTCTCTCTGTCCTTCTCCTCCCCTCTCCCATTAAACTGTCTCATTGTAGTTTTGTCCTTTAGGTACAACTTTGTCTAATTATCATTAAAATCACAGAATCTGTAACATAAATATAAAATAGCATGTATACCTTAACTACATTTCCTATTTTTAAAATTTGTGTTTGCAGGTATTAATTGCATATTTCAATACACCCAATGCATTCTTTTTTCTTTAAAGAATTGCTTATTATGTTTAGTTAATAGGAGGATACACACACGCTGTGGCTCTCACGTGGATGTTACACACACGCTGTGGCTCTCACGTGGATGTCAGAACACTAATCAGCTCTCTCCACCACGCAGGTCCCAGGGAACAGACTTAGGTCTTCTGGCTTAGCAGCAAGCAGCTTTACCCACTGAGCCATCTTTCTGCCCCCCACTTCTGTTTGTAAAATCATTTTAACAGATAGGATCCACCGTTTCACAAACTATGAGTGCTCTTTCTGAGTAAAGCCTCTGTGTCCAAGAAGAAATCATGCAAAGTGTCTTGACTTGCTCATTTTCTTCTAGCTGTCTGGGCATCAATCTAATCCACACTGTCCTGGTGATAACACTTTGAAAAGAAAAAAAACCAAAAAACAAAAAACAACTATGGCTCCCATTTGCCCCAGCAGAAAGATTGCATTTCAGGATTGAAGAAAGACAGGGAGAAGCCGATATGGGGCACAAGAACCTGCTGCTGACCCAGCAGCTGCACTCTTCGTGGGATTTCATCAATTTCCTACTTGCAGTCTAATCTCTTACCGGGAATTAGGAAAACACGGGAATGTTTAAATTGTGCCATCCACTAACGACTTCTATAAGCCCCGAATTTAATCCCGAGAGGTACCTTTTCACACCAAGTAATCCTATGGAGAAACTTCCTTTTTACGTGCTTTGTGAGCTGTGCCCTAAAAACCCATGAGGAAGCATCTAAAACTATGGATGCAGCGCCATCTAGCTGTAGCAATGGGTGAGCCAGGAGCCCGGAACTCAGTGGCTTCAACCTTGTCTGAGGCTCACCCAGAGAAGCAGAATCTGCATAGAGAATCTCTTGCAGTGAGAGACACTGCTGAAGAGAAAGGATCAGGACTTCGAGGTAAGCCTGGGCTCACACAGCCAGACTTTACCGGGCCTGTGAAGCACATGGCCAGGGAGATGACTCAGTTGGTAAAGTACGTGCTCGCAAGCGTGAGAATCCGAATTCCAAACCAGGACTGTCAGGCACGATGTCTCCTGTACCTATAATCCTAGCACTGGGGAAACGGAAATGGGCAGATGCAGTTTAGCTTACTTGGTGAGCTTCAGCCAACCAGAGATCCTCTCTCAAAGCAAGCTGAACTAAAGCTGAGATTGACTTTTGGCTTCCCCATGTATGTGCACTCATGTGCACCACACACACATAAACACAGACATATACCCACAAAAAGAATGCAAGAGCCACTCTGGAGACACACTGTGAAGTCCTGTGGCATTGAGAAGAAAACCAGGACAGAAGCACGGCCCCTCTCACAGCACCGCTCCCCCAGTTACTGGCTGTAGTTTGTCTTACTGTCCTTTTCTGAGCCACAGAGCGTGGAGTCCCTCGAGGAGGCTGTGGGGATTCGAGGTGATGATCGCAATGCATTCAGCACAGTGCCTGCTGCACCTGCTGCCCACTGAAGCAGAGACACGTGCTTGAGGATCTGGGGGTGGGGCTTGGCAGGACATGGGGAGCTGGAGTACTGGGAGCCTTGGCATGGGCAGGACCCAGAAATAAAGGAAATTGGTTCTGTTTTTAGATGAGAGGAACAGCTATATAGGTTTACGGACCCCATGCTTGGCTAACTTTTTCTAAATTTCCTCCAAGAAACAACCCTGCGGAGTTAGAAGGCGCAGGCGTCACCCCTGCTGCCTTCCCGACTGTCCTCCCATGTGCTGGACAACACTGCCAGCTTGAGGGATATAGAATCCACTGGAGGGAAACCTGCCAGCCTGTCTGAACGGGAGTTCTGGATTAGGTGAGCTGGGATGGGAAGACCCGCCCTAAATGTGGGCGGTACCATGGAGGCTTCAGAGCGTGGACTGAATAAAAAGGAGAAAGGGCGCTGAGCACCAGCGTCCATCTCTCTGCTCCCTGACCGTGGTTGCCACGTGACCAGCTACCCCACACTTTGTTGCCATGACATCCCCATCATGATGGACTGTCCCCTGAGACTGTGAGCCACATACACCCCCTCACAGTGTTTTCTCACAGCAAAAGGAAGAGTAAGGAACACACCCTCTGAAGCAGCAAGGAGAGTCTTCACTGCCATCCGTGGGCTTCTCAAGGTCTTCTCATTTAATAGAAATACAGAATTATGGTTTACTAAGATGTGCATACACATTACACGTGTGTCTATGTATATTATCAGTGTATTTCTACATTCAAACACATGCTCACATATATGGTCAATCTGTATCTGTGGGTTCTTTGGAACCAACCACAATCCCACAATTTCAAACATACACTTACATACACACACACAGGCACACATATATAAGTACACATTCATGAACACACATGTATAGATATATACATGTACAAATACACATATGCATAATTATGCACATACCCATGCATATTTAATAAAAGAGATTTTGGGGGGTTTTGATCAGAAGTATGACTCTAACAGCAGCAGCCTTGGGGTGCTCTGAGCACACCAATTAAGATAAAATGGACTCTGAGAACCCATTTAACATTTGGCTACTGAGGGTGGAGATCGGATGCTTAACCAAAAGAATCCCACATTAACTCAGAATTAAGAAATATACAGGTATTTATTAATAGATAAAACTTACAAATCAGGATTCTCTGTGTGAACCATGGATAAAGATGAGATCCAAGCAAGCCAAACCAGCAAAACCGGGGTCCAGTGAGAAAGGCAGACAAGAAGGGGAAGGGGCCGGATGCGCTTCCGCATCCAGGTAAGTAGTCCATGAGGCCACGCCCCAGTGGGCAGGAAGGTATTAGCTGTAACCTTCCCGCAGCAGGCTACTTTCCATTTCTTGAGATTACTCGGTTACATCTACGGTCATCAGATTGAGGACCAGCCTTTAACATGCATACAGCTGAGGCTGTTCCTCCCTCAAATAGTCTTTGTAACACTTTCCAAGGAGGCCCGTCTAACACCAGACCCACGGCGGTCCGTCTAACACCAGACCCACGGAGGTCCGTCTAACACCAGACCCACGGAGGTCCGTCTAACAGGAGACCCACGGAGGTCCATCTAACACCAGACCCACGGAGGTCCGTCTAACACCAGATCCATGGAGGTCCATCTAATAGGAGACCCACGGAGGTCCGTCTAACACCAGACCCACGGAGGTCCGTCTAACACCAGATCCATGGAGGTCCATCTAACAGGAGACCCACGGAGGTCCATCTAACACCAGACCCACGGAGGTCCGTCTAACAGGAGACCCGCGGAGGTCCATCTAACACCAGACCCACGGAGGTCCGTCTAACAGGAGACCCACGGAGGTCCATCTAACACCAGACCCACGGAGGCCCGTCTAAGAGGAGATCCACGGAGGCCTGTCTAACACCAGACCCATAGGGGTCCGTCTAACACCAGATCCAGATCCACGGAGGTCCGACTAACAGCAGACCCACAGGGGCCCGTCTAACACCAGACCCACGTTCTGGAGTGAGTCCCACCTAGTGATTGAATGTTCTTTGCCTGGCCTCCCGTCCTGTCCTCAGTCTGTCCACACCCTCTGCTGGCCACCTCCATCACCTGCCCTTCTCTCCAGCCTGGACGCTGCTCACTAGTCTGGGCCAAATATTCGCCTTACTTCCAGTTTGGTGTATCTGGCAGGAGTGAGGAAGAGAGCTGAGGCAGGGTATCTATCGGTGCCCTGGATTTTCCAAAGAGCATCCTGGCCCCTGAGGATGTAGACTCTGACAGCTGTGTTCTGACTGTCTCCCGCAGGCTTCCTAGCTCTGTCCTATGTGCCTGTCTATTCTGTCTATCCCTTTACATGTCTGTTACCCCTTGGTCATGCTTTCCTTGGGTAATCCTGCCTTTTGCCTAATTGTTTTAAAAGCTTATCTTTTAAAAGTGGATTCTGACAGAAACTCTGTCTCGAAGAAGGAAAAAAAAGTGAGTTTATTATGCCCCTCCCCCCACCTTCATTCCACCCCCACCCCCCACTGTCCAAAATGCTTCCCACTGTGTGGGTTTTCTGCCAACGCTAACCTCAGCTGATTGGGCCCAAACTGGTCACATGACTGAACATAGTCTACTGAGCCTGGCTTGTCAGCTTGTCAACCAGACCCAAGTTCCAACACTCAGGCAGCCAGCTCTTAGGAACTGAGGTTGCTTAGACAGCAATACTGTGTCTTCACTTGGTGCTCCTTGGGAGGGAGGGAAATGCAGGTTCCGGTGAAATCATATTAAAGGAGCCATTGGGAATGGAGGAAGAATGGCCGCAGAGAGGAACAGCGAGCAGAGCAAGTGTGTGGTCTCGGTGCTGCCCAGGATCAGAGCCCTTCTCTCCCAGCAAGCCCAGCCAGAACCTGTCTGTGCACATAATGTGAGCTCCCATGAGACCACAGTGTGCATACAAACCGTCTCTGAACTTGAGCCAAATGCAACAGATTTTTATTTCTTGACAAAAAAAATTATTCTTCTAACCCAATCAATTTTGCAGTTGTGGGCATTCATTTAACACCTGGTTATTGAATGTCCCTGTGTTCCAGGCGTGTTGTGGGTGCTGAAATTGTTGTGGACAAGAGAAAATAAAGAATAATTTCTTCCCTCAGAAACAGCTCATAACTTGCCAAACACAAATGACTGCTGGTGCTGTCTAGATGAAAATAAAATTGAGGGAAAAGGTAGAAAGGATGTAAGGGAAAGGCTGTGAGCTGCTGTCTTTGACCGTGGCATGTGGCCTTCCCATTAGCGAACTCACAGCAGCCGTGGCTGTGCGCACACGATCTATGTAAGACTGGGCCCATCAATATCCCATCATGGGTCCAGACAGGGCTCCTGAGACCTCAGCTCTAGCTGAGGACGGATCTTCTGGCGATGAGTAGTACTGGGGGAGGAGAAGTCATTCTGTTTTTACTTCAGCGCTGTGGCCACTGGTAAGTTGCCCATAATCCATCCCATACTCATGAAAGCCACTCCAGTTAAACTCAGTGTGTTATAATTTTTTAAAGACTTGCTAGTGGGAGAAGTACTTTTTGGGAAGGAGAATAGGTTCAGATGGAGGGGGGGGTAAGATAGAATAATGAGAGATGAATACAAAAACATGCTATATACACAAATGAAAACTGTCAAAGGATAAATGGTGAAAAAAATGAAGTGAAATCAGGGCTAGTAAGATTGCTCAGCAGGTAGAGGGGTGGCCACCAAGCCTGTCAACCCAAGTTCAGTCCTCAGAGGGTGAAAGAAAAGAATTGACTCAGCCAGGCGGTGGTGGCGCACGCCTTTAATCCCAGCACTTGGGAGGCAGAGGCAGGCGGATCTCTGTGAATTCGAGACCAGCCTGGTCTACGTGAGTTAGTTCCAGGACAGGCTCCAAAACCACAGAGAAACCTGTCTCGAAAAACCAAAAAAAAAAAAAAGAAAAAAAAAAAAGAAAAGAATTGACTCCTCAAAATCAGCCTCTGATCAGCACATCTGTGTTGTGACATGTGAACACATATGCAGATTAATAAACGAATACATAAAGAGACAAAATACAAAGGGCTCCCAAGCTGTATAGAGATGCTACAAATTAATGAGTAAAAGTCTCATGAGAGATAGGGTTTTTACAGTCTCTGGGTATGTTCTGCCTTGTGTAATGCTTTCTAACTGGAAAAGAAAAAAAAACTGTCCTGTGATACCAGGGAAACCTGGGCCCCTTCCCCTTACTCAAGTGATGAAAGTCAGTGCCATCGTCTGTGGTGATTTGGATGAGAACGGCCCAGGTAGGCTCACTGATTTGAATGCTTGATCCCCAGTAGATGGATTGTTAAGGAAGTATTGGGATATGTGGCCTTGTCAAAAAAAATCCCCCCCTCCCCTGCAGATGTGAGCTCTCAGTTACTGCTCCAGCACCATGACTGCCTGCCTGTCTGCCACTCACTCCCACCATGATAATAACGGACTAACCCAATGAAACAAGAAGCAAGCCTCCATTTAATTACTTTATTTTATAAGTTGCCTTGGTTATGGTGTCTCTTCATAGCAATAAAACAGAAACTAAGACACCACCCCAGGATACAGTTGTGCCAATCCTCCCTGACGTGATCCACCAAACCAGAATACCTCTGCCATTGCCCCACAAAAAAAAATCTAAAACCTGAGAAATGTTAGGAACAAATTGAAGGACTGTCTGTGACTCAAATTCCCAAGACTCCTCAAATCGATATCATCAGGAAAGTCAAGGAAAAGTGGATTAAAGAGAGGTGGCCTTGGATCCTGGAAGAAGAACAGGTTTATATGCTCAAAGAACTCTTAGGATGTTTAACTATGATGATTTGTTTTATTTTCAATGATGTACATGTGTATCTGTGTGTGGGGGTATGTGTACATGTGAATGCAGGTATCCACAGCAACCAGAAGAGGTCATCAGATCCCCTGGAGCTGGAGTTACAGGTAGTTGTCAAGTGTGCCCTGGGACTTGGTAAGAGCAGTATATACTCTGTAACTCTGTGTCACCTCTCCCAGCCCACCTCTCCCTTGGAGAGGTAAGGAAGATGAGCCCTAGAAGTCTCCCCAGGGACAGAGGATCCCCTGCACTCAGTGGTTTCCACATGTGGTTATTCTGCAATCAAAGATTGCTTCTGTACTGACCCCGAGCAGACTTTGTCTTGTAATTATCCTCTGAACATTACACAGCTGATTTATGTGGTATTTGCAGTATGATGTGTACTACAAGATGATTTTATGTACATCAGATCACATTAGCTGGCTATATGCTGATATTATACTATCACATAGAAAGAACTTAAATATATCCTTATTTAGATAGCCGTGGGGATCTTAGAATCAACACCTTCGTGACACCTCAGGACAGCTGTTTTGTGAAGATGTAGGACTGCTTCAATCAGTCATACTATCTGCCAACTGTAAGTTTTAAGTCTGGTGGCTGGAGAAATGATTCAGCGGGTATAAGGATCTGAATTCAATGCTGAGAACCCCCAGGCATGGTGTCACATGTCTATAACCTCAGCAGCAACAGTGAGGCAGATGTGGTGGCTCTCTGGGGCTAACAGCACAACCAGTCAAACTTAATCAGTGAGTTCCAGTTCAGTGAGATACTCTGTCCCCAAAACTGGTGAACAACAGAAGAAAACATCCAGCACCTACCTACTGCCCTACACATGTGCATGTGTGGACATGTACTTACAAACACACATACATATACCAGAGAGAGAGAGAGAGAGAGAGAGAGAGAGAGAGAGAGAGAGAGAGAGAGAGAGAGAGAGCTTCATTTATACCTTTACGATATTCTATATTATCATCTGCCCAGTCAGTGTTAGGTTTACCTGTAGTGATCAGAAGTCTTCGGCAATGATTCCATCTCTGGTCTCAGGGCTTTTATGGCCCATAGTTAGTGGTGGCCTGATAAACAAACCTATTTAAATGACAGCACACTGCACAGCTAAGCCCAGTGAATTTACTGTTTCTGTTCAAATCCACCATCAGATAATGTTTCAGAAATAAAAACACAGGCAATCTACGATGGGGCTGTGGCAGGATCTGTTCCAGCTGAAAGGTCTATACTTTTTCATTTCAAAGTATTTCAAGAGACGAGGGATGTTTTCTCATGGAAGCTGGGGAGACTTTCTAGGAAACAGATTTCTGTTCGGGGCTGTGTATAAAACACCAGCAGGTGGCTTATATATGGTGCCCAGTAAAGATAAAGGAATAAAAGGAAAACCTTTAGCTCCTGTTAGGCTTTAGGGTTGGCCATGAAAACGTAATTGAGATGGCAGTGAACTCTATGAAAAGATGTGTAGTATCCAACAGAAGCCTAAAGGAAAATGCACTGTGAATACCAGAAACAAACACTGCATTTAGTATTAACAGACAGACTGCATTTGAAAATTTTTGGTTTCTTCCAGGATGAGAACTTATATTTGTTTCTTGGTTTATTTTATTTATTTTCACTTATTTTGTGTTTTGGGGAGTTGGTTCTCTTCTTTCCACGCTGTACGTGCTGGAAAGTAAACGCATGTCCTCAGGTTTGGAAGCCAGTGTCTTTACACATTGAGCCGTCTTGCCAGCCCCTGCTTCTTGGTTTTAAACAGTTGCTCAGTTCCTTTATCAAATGTGCGTGTCTCTTCCTCCATTATGGGTTCACCATTTGTAATAACGTGGAGATGCGTTTAATTGTTAGGTGTTTCATGTCACTTCTTGTTCCTTAAAAAAAATCATTACTTTTCTTTTATTCAAGTGCTTTGCTACAAGATAAAATTCAGATACATATCACAAAGTATGGTCCTGCTGGAATATTTATCCTTGACCTTGATGTGGACTCCCCTCTGTATGCTGTGAATATGTTTTATTACCATTGGCTAATAAAGAAGCTGTTTCAGCCAATGGCAGGGAAGAATAAAGCTAGGTGGCAAATCCAAACAGAGATTTATAGAGAGAGTAGGTGGAGTCATGAAGACACCGTGTAGCTGCTGAAGGAGACAGATGCTGGAACCTTACCAGTAGGCCACAGCCTCATGGTGATACATAGATTAATAAAAATGAGTTAATATATAAGAGTTTCTTAATAAAAAGCCTGAGCTAGTAAGCCACACGGTGTTGTAACTAGTATAGTTTCTGTGTGATTATTCAGGTGTGAGCAGCTGGGAACGAATCTCTGTTTATAGACTTGGAAGATGGGAATCATGTCTAGGACCACAGAACATAAGGAAAAACAAATTAAAGCATTAGGGTTTTAAAGACTCAACACAAGGTTGTTCTGGAAAAATGAACTATGGCTGGTTTTAAAAAATCACTTTAATATATTGTTTTAATTACCTTTCAATTGCTATAAAAAAAAACCATGACCAAAGCATCTTATAAAAGAAAGCATTTAATTGGGCTCATGGTCTCAGAGGATTAGAGTCTATGATGGTGGAGCAAAGGCATGTTGGCAGACACAGCTGAGAACTCACATCTTTAACAAAGCAGGAGGCAGAGAGAGCACACTGGGGGTGGTGAGAGGCTTTTGAAACCTCATACTTGCCCCCGGTGATATATCTCCTCCACCAAGGCTAAATGATCCAATCCTTCCCAAACAGTTCTACCCACTAGGGACCAAGTTTTCAAACATGAGCCTATGGGGTCATTCTCATTCAAACCACCACAGACATGAAAGGAAGAAACACTTAAATGGTATGTAAAAAAAGTCACTTGTTTCTCAAAATTAGATGAAGATATATATTAGAGATTAACATTAGCAAGTATTGTGGGTTACATCATAGTTTTAAAAAAATACATGAGTATACAAATACTTCATATATATGCAATCTTCATGTAAAACATTTAAGGTAGATGCATATATATATATATATATAATAAAGAAATTGGATTTTGGAGAGGTTGAGTAACTTGCTCATTTTATTTTATATAGTGAGCAATGAGGGTAGAATTTAAAATGGAGACAGGGGCTTGAAATATGGCTCAGTTGTTAAGAGTTCATAATGCCCTTCCAGAGGACCAGAGTTCAATTCCCAGCACCCCTATCCAACAGTTCACCTGTAACTCCAGATGCAGTGGTTTGACACCTCTGGATTCCAATTGTATGTACACTTGCATGCACTTTCCTAAACATACATATATACATCATTAAAAATAAAATACATCTTGTTAATGAACTTGAACTATCTGGCTCTATAACTCATTCTTCTAACAGTATCAAATAGTTCACAAAGGCACCATAACTTCTCTGTTTCTTGTTGCTCCTAGACTGTATTAGTCAAGTTTTGCTCCAATAACAGACAACCACATCTCTCTGAGGCTTACTACAAGGGACAGTTATTTCTCTCCTGCATTGTTTAAGAAGGACCGTGAATGGATCTTGACTCTCCTCAGCTCTTCTAAGCTCAGCTCAGCCACAGTACACCTACCTGTAGATTCGAGATAAAAAGTTTGGAACTATCGCAGTGGGTTTTTGATCCTACTGCACGTACTGGCTTTGGGGGAGCCTAGGCAGTTTGGATGCTCACCTTAGGAGACCTGGATAGAGGTGGGCGGTCCTTGGGCTTCCCACAGGTCAGGGAACCCTGATTGCTCTTCGAGCAGATGAGGGAGGGTGACTTGATCGGGGGAGGGGGAGGGAAATGGGAGGCGGTTGCGGGGAGGAGGCAGAAATCCTTAATAAATAAATTAATTTAAAAAAAAGTTTGGAACTAGAACTTTCAATGGTCAGGTGCCTACACATATGTGTACACACAAAAAAAATAAAAAATAATAATTCAAAAGATAGTATGGTTGCAATGGATAAGGCTGAGGCAAGAGGATGTTGAGTTTGAGGCCAGTTTGGTTTATGTAGTAACCTTGAAGCCAGTTTGGGTTCAAAGAAAGATCCTGTCCATAATAGAAAACAGATAGATAGGTGGATAGATAGATAGATAGATAGATAGATAGATAGATAGATAGATAGGTACACATACATACATAGGTAGAAAGAAAGAAAGAAAGAAAGAAAGAAAGAAAGAAAGAAAGAAAGAAAGAAAGGAAGGAAGGAAGGAAGGAAGGAAGGAAGGAAGGAAGGAAGGAAGACAGTGCTGTCAACCCAGTTCTGTAATTGTGGGGCAAGATCATCACTATAATCAACAACCTTCATTCTATTTTGAAATCAGCTTGGAGATGAGGAGAAAGATTTTATAAAATATGCCAGTCCCAACCACCAAGGATACAGGATATGTCATGAGAGTGTTAGTGACTCCCAGTGGTTGTAAAAACAGTCAAAATTAAAAATTACTGGTTCTCGTGATACTCTAATTCGAGTAGAGATTCCAAACTTGCTTGTTGGCTCAATGAGTGTGGCTGAGCTGAGCCTTAGGTTCTGATACCTAATAAGTCCTTAGTCTATATGTGGTTACTGGCTTCCTGGAAAATATTGAGTGGAATGATAAATGAAGGAATTTAGTGATTTAATGGTTTAATCAGAGCATGTAGGAAATTGGAAAAGGCGGAGCTTGGTAGGAACTGGCATAATTCAATCAACAACTTCCACTAGAGGCAGTAGGTATGAGCTGAGTCTAAGGTCAACTTCTCTTTGGCATAGAATAGTCTAGAATTTTGAGACACTGACTGGAAGGGGCCGTGGAAGCCATCCAGCACAGTAGTTCTGTACACAGATCCTGGAGAATTCAAAGAATCTTAATTTTAGCAGTTTAAGAGCCGTTGGACAATAATTTCCCCAGCTAAAATCCTGAGTTCCAGCTCAACCCACCCAGAGACTGTAAATGAGACTGGGACCCAGAGAGAGTGGGTGACTATTCCGATTAGGATTCAAGCCAGGGGTGGCAGTGGAATCTGACTGAGCTTCCCTGATGTCGAACACAGTCCCCAGTCCTACTTTATATACTCACTCAGGGCTTGGTTAGGAGGATGAATTTGTACCTCATTATTTTGTGTTTCCTATTTCATTCCCTTGACTTTTCCAACCTCACACACCATAAAATTCCAATAGCTAATCTAACCCCACAGCTGTGCCACTTCATTAAGAAGTGGGAAATTGAAATTCTACCACGTCTTCCAAATTGCCCATGCTCATGCCTGTCTGCGCGAATGGAGTAGCAGAAAATGTCCTTACAGAATTCCGTGTAATCTTGAAATGAGGACCAACTTGAGGCCAGAGCCCAGAGGGACACATCACCCAGGTTTCAGCTGAGGGGAAGGAATCTGAATAGCATTGTTCCAGCTGTCAGCATGAGCAACCCCAAAACAGCCAAGGCAGGTAACTGACTTGAGGTGTTCAGAGCAATAACTGAGCACAGAAAGCAGGAATGATGGAGAACAATGGATTGGGAGACGAGAGGAGGAGAATAAACTTGTGTCTGCTTTCCAGAGCTGGAGTTGGTCTTTGGAGCTTTTAAAGTGGGGTTGGTTAAGAATGAGCTTGAAGAAGCCGTCTCATCGACTCATCTAAAGGAAGGCCAGGCCCATCTCTGCCTCTGGAGAGAGGGCACTGCAAGGCAGGCATGGGGTACCTTAAGTGGCATGTCTCAGTCTGACGAGACAACATACTCCTAAATGAATTACATCAAGTAGATATTTTGCATACAGATTGGCAGCAAAGGTTAAGAGAAGGGCTGCCAAGGTGGCTTACCTGGAAAAGTGCTCACCATATAACAACAACGACCTGAGTTATGGCCCCAGAACCCACATTTTAAAAGCCAGGCGTGGTGGAATAAGATTGGAACTCCAGTGGTTGACAGCAGCTATATGCAGATCCCTAGGATCATACTTCTGAAGAATGATATCTCAGGTTGACATATGGCCTCCACATGTATGCACACATATGAACATATACCCATACATATATATCCACTTATACATGAACATACACACAAAAGACAAAAGAAGTCCAAGATCTTCCTCCAAGCCTCCAAAAGGCTGCCAGGTCAAGTGGATGCTCAAGTGCTGGTACCCTATTTACACCACAGTTGAGCTACCCTCAAAGACATCTCAGCCTGGCTGCCGTAGTCCATCTTCATTGTCAGCCTGACTAGATTGAGAATCACCATGGAAACGCACCTCTTCATTGTATCTATGGGGAGTTTTGGGGGTAGGTCAATTGAGGCGGAAGACCCACCCTAACTGTGTGTGGCACCATTCATCCATGGGTTGGGGTCCTGAAGTGAATAAAGGGAGAAAGGGAGCTAGAAGACTTCACCTATTTGCTGCCTGGCTGTGGCTGGAATGTGACCATCTGCCTTCACTCCTATCATTATATGGATCCACCTTGAGCTTTAAGCTAAACTAAGCCCTTCCTCCCTTAAGTTGCTCCTGTCAGGCATTTGGTCTAACAACCAGAAAAGGAGCAAAGACACTGGTTCTATAACTCGGGGGTAATCACTGAGTTAAAGTTTTGAACACATCTGCCTCTGAGGAAGATATGTAGGAAAGTATGGGAAAGAATGCACTTGGTACATTATACACTTGATGAATATTTAATTTAATTTTTTTAAAAAAAATTCAATTTAAAAATAATAGAAAAGACCCAATACCTTTCACAATTAAAACCACTGCAATGGTGGGAATAGAGAGATTCTTGAATACGAATTGTTTTGCAGATTCAGCTGGGACATGATCCTTCCAGAAGGCACAGATGAGAAGGAAAAACAAATTGACAAACTAGTGGCAATCATAGATTTTTCAAATCCCTGCAAATTGCTATCTAGCCTTAAGTTGGGGGATATTCTGCAGAAAACATTGTTATTCTTGCAATCTTCTTTGCGTAGTTTGTTCCGTGCACAAACAATCACGAGGAGGCGTTGTCAGGCTCATTTCCTCGTTCATCAGGGCAGCTCCAGACCCTTCCTCTTACCCCAGCATTCTCCCTGATATTTATCTGCTGTGCTTGTTGGCAACAGACTAATTAATGTGGGCAGCTCAAGGAGATCTCCAGGGACAAAGGTATCAGAGACATCTGAGGCTCCCACGCTGCCCTGCTGATAAGGATGCTGAGAGCGTGTCTCTAAGGGCAAGGAGCCTCATTAGACATGCTGCGCTTTGACTAATTTCCATCCCGATGGAAGGGACCTTGCAGAAGGACAGTCCACTGGCATGCTGCTATTTGAGGCCATCAGCATGCCTCCCTGGCATTTACATGGGGAAGACTCACATACAATAATTTTATCTCTCTGAGTAAGAACCCATATTAGCCAAAACCAAGCAACCCTATTTTCATGAATGAGAAACTCCCCTCCCCCACCCCCATTTTCCCCCTTTATGTGTCTTACTGCTTCTAGGAGACAAATGAGCAAGCATCTGCGGTCTAAAGCAAGCCAAGATACCAAGTTTCACGGAGAAACTAGGGGCTCATCCATTGAGGAAGGCTGGCCACTTAGCATCAGCTGTACAGTGTCTCCAGAGATAGAGGCATTTGTGTCAGGATCCCTTTAAGACATAGGAAAGCTTGAGTGTGTGTGTGTGTGTGTGTGTGTGTGTGTGTGTGTGTGTGTGTGTGTGTGAACATGACTGTAGAGGTCAGAGATCAGTGCCAAACACTTTTCTCGGTCATTCTCCACCTATGTTTTCTAGATTTGCTTATTTTTCTGAGTGTTTTGTTTGCATGTGTGTATATATATATAAAGTACATACATGTCTGATGTTGGCTAAGATCAGAAGAGGGTGCTACATTCCCTTGAACTGGGGTTACAGGACTTGTGAGTGCTGAGAACTGAACTCAGGTCTAGCTCCCTCTACCTTATTATTTGGCATGGGATATCTCACTCAACCTGGAGCTGAAGGTTTAGCTAACTCTGTTAATCTGCCTGTTTCCTGTGCACCTGAGCCAGTTGTCTCAGGCTCCTCTTGCTGCGATAAAGCCACACAACTGTGAGCGACATAAGGAGGAAGGGGTTTATGCTAGCTTGCAGCTCTGTATCATAGTCCATTATCCAGGGACAGCAGCCCAGGAACTCAAGCAGGAACCTGGAGGCAGGAGCTGATGCAGAGGCTATGGAGTGGTGATGCTTACGGGCTTGCTCCTCATGGCTTGCTCATTCTGTTTTCCTATATCACCACCAGCCCTGGGATAGCACTGACCATGGTAAGGCCCTCCCATATCAATCATCAAATAAGAGAATATACCCTGATATAGATATGAATAAATTGCATTGGTATGAATCTTGGTTTAGTGATACAAATTTAAAGTCAATTGTGCTATATGTATATTTCTGCTCTTGATGAAGGTATCATGTTTGTGTAGCTTATTTAATAATGTAATGTATAATTAAAAATATAAATTAATAGATAATCATCTATAGTAGTCAAGATTGTAGTCATGTTAGTTAGATTTTCTAGATGTACGCAGATGTATTTCAGATAGGTAGGTATTCTTCAAACCTTTTAAAGAATACAGAATATGGCATTTAAAATGTTTTAATAATTTAGGACTTTTCATGACAATGAGACACATCTGCTCCCAGCAGCACTGATTACTTCGAGAGGAAGATGGGCATTGAAGAGGCTCCTAATGGAGTTTGCTAGCCATTTGGGCAAGAAACTGCTCTTGCCTAGACTGCTTAACTGGGCATGCAAGACCCACAGAGAAATGATTGTTGAACTTGCTTAAAGGTGAGATGATCCTTTGGGGTTCCCACTTCATGAAAGAGTCTGCCAGACATCCTACAGAAGAAAGTGACTGACAAACTGCCAATACAGGCGGAATTGTCTTTGAAATTTTCTGCTTCATGAAAAAGTCTGCTGGATACTATGGGCCAGTAGGCGGAAGATGGATGCCCCAATGGTACAGAAAAACTTTGGGTGACTGTCCAGGCAGCAAGATATCGCTGTCAATTCTAGAATTTTGGAAGTTGCTTGCAATGCACTTCCTGTTTACTTCAGTAATATTATATCCTTCTGGAGTCTTTGATGGATTTGAAAAATTTATAGTTATAGTTTTCCTTAGAAAATTATATGAAAGATAAAGTAGATATAAATATTGTAACTGTAATTCTTGTTTGATACCTGTTTTGTTATATGCAATTTTACTACGTTAAAGTTAAAAGCTTCCTTTTATTTAAACAGAAAAGGGGATGTGATATAGGAGTCCCCTCTGTGTGCTGTGATTACCATTAATGAATAAAGAAACTGCTTTGGACCTATAGCAAGTCAGAACTTAGGTAGGCAGGGAAAGCTAAATGGAGTGCTGGGAGAAAGGAGGCAAAGTTGGAGAGATGCCATGGAGCCGCCGCCAGAGTCAGACATGCCGATACTTTGCCGGTAAGCCACCATCACATGGTGATATACAGATTAATAGAAATGAGTTAAATTAATATGTAAGAGTTAGCCAATAAGAAGATAGCACTAATGGGCCAAGGAGTGATTTAATTAATACAGTCTCTGTGTGATTATTTTGGTTCTGGAAAGCTGGGATGAACAAGCAGCTCCTCCTCCTCCAATACCCCACAGACCAATCTGGTGAGGGTATTTTCTCAGTGGGAGAAATGACCCTGTCAAATAGAGATACAACTAGCTAGAGCACTGAGTTTATAGCATTGCCACCACACCTGACTTTTCCACATGGGTTCTGTGGGGTCAAACTCAGGTCCTCAGGCTTGTGCAGTAAGCACTCTATTGACTGAGCCATCTCCCCATTGTACTGGTTGGTTTTGTGAGTCAACCTGATGCAAGTCTGAGTCATCAGAGGAAGGAGTTCAGTTGAGAAAAAGCCTCAATGAGATCCAACTGTAAGGCTTTGTCTCATTGAGTGATCAATGGGGAGGACCCAGTCCATGGTAGGTGGTTCTATCCCTGGGCTGCTGGCTCTCAGTTCTATATGAAGGTGGACTGAGAAAGCCAGAGGAAGCAAGCCAGTAAGCAGCACCCCTCCATGGCCTTCCTGTATCAGCTTCGGACTCCAGATCCTGCCCTGCTTTTAATTCTTGTTCTGACTTCTTTCAGTGATGAACAGCGATGCTGAAGTACAAGCCTAATAAACCCCTTCCTCCCCAGCTTGCTCTTTTGTCTTGGTGTTCTTTTGCAGCAATAGAAACCCTCACAAGACACCCATCCCAGAATGAACATTCTTGTGCTCTTTAAAGGGAACGGTCATAAATGTGGGCCCCTTTGGGGCCATTTCAAGCAAATGAATGCGTGAGATAGTCTCACACAGCAGATGTCCATACATGAGGCTATCTAAGCAGCATGGTTACTCACTGGCTTAAGTGCTAGCCAGAATTTCAGTCTCTGTGCTCAGGCAGAGGGGCTCCTAAGAGACTAGAGCACAGGGAGGCTGTTCTACTCGGCACCAGCATTGCACAGCTCTCAAATTATCAGCCCTCCCTTTCATCCTTCTGTTCCTCCTGTCTGCCTCAGGTAGAAAGATAACATAGGTTGCTGGCAAGGCAAAGCAGGTGAGGGTGAGTATTCATGGATTGAAGAACTGCCAAGCCTAGGACAGGAAGGGCCTCCTCAAAGACTGGTTCTTGAGAAATCAGTTCAGAGTGAACAAGAGGCCAGAGGGCCCTAGAGAGAAAGAAATGAAGTTCATTGAGGGGAGAAGGCTCACAAAGAGAGAGAGCTGCTTCAAGAACTAAGAAGCTCAAAAGTCTGCAGGAACTCGAGAGCTAAGTGTCAAGTGTGAACCAGAAAGAAAGAAGAGAGGAAGAAGTGTAGGAAGAATGGGTAAATGGAGGAAACAGATGAGGTGGAAGGAGAAAACGAAAGAGTAAGAGAAATAATGAGAAAGAGGAGGCAAAGGAGGGAGAGAGGACAGAGAGAAAAAGGGGGAGAGAGAAGAGAGAAAGAAAGTTCTACTGTGATAAACACCATGATCAAGCAACAGCTTGGGGAGTCAGGGCAGGAACTCAGGACAGGAACCGGGAGGCAGGAGCTGAAGCAGAGACCCAGGAGGAACTAGATTGCTTTCATCTTGCTCAGTTTGCTTTTGAATACAACCTAGGACCATCTGTCCAGGGGTGGCCCTATCCACTGGGCTGCCCCACCACCACATCCATCATTAACCAAGAAAATGCCCAACAGACTTGCTTATAGGCCAATTTCTGATGGAGGCATAGTCTCAATTGAGGTTCCCTCTTCCCAGATGGCTCTAGCTTTTGGCAAGTTGACAAAAAAATCTATCCAGATGGTTGGATAGATAGTTCACCAGTTAAAATTCTGGCTGCTTTTCCAGAGGACACATTTTTAATTCCCAGAAGCCACATGGCAGCTAGTAATAGTCTGCAGCTTCAGGTCTAGGAGATCCGAAACCCTCTTCTGGCTTGCGCTGGATGCATGTGGTACACAGATACATATACAGGGAAACCACCCATACACACAAAATAGGGAGAGAGAGAGAGAGAGAGAGAGAGAGAGAGAGAGAGAGAGAGAGAGAGAGAGAGAGAGAGGAAGTTAGTTTCTCTGGACATGGTGATTCAGATCTATATTCACACCATTTAGGAGGCAGAGGCATGAGGATTATGTGTTAGAGGCCACCCTAGACTGTATAGTAAATTCAAGGCCAGTTTGGGCTACATAGGGAGACTATATCTCATAAGCAAACAAATTGACAGACCAAAGGCCAAACAAACATACATAAACTGAGAGCATCCCAGGTGAGCTTGCTGAGCCCCAGGTCAGAGGGCTCCCTTCCTGGTCCACTCTGTACTTAGCCTCTCCTGCCTTCAGCATGGCCAGGTGAGCTTGCTAACTTACTTACTCTGCAGAGTTGGGACCTGTTAGCCTCAGGATCTCATCAGTGAATTCCTTATGGTAACTCTTTCTCCTTCCCTTCTTTCCTTCTTCCTCTCCCTTGTTCCCTTTCTCCGCTCCTCCTCCTCTCTCTCAGCCCCTGCTTATCTCCCTCCCTGCACCCTCTTTCTTCCCCTTCACTTCCTTTTTCCCTAGTTCCTCCCTTCTCTCATTCTTTTCTTTTTCCTCTTGCTCTCATTTACACCTACTACACACATATTTGTTCATGCACACATACATGGCATGCACACACACTAACACTTTGTAAATTTAAAAAACTGAGACCTATAGAAGTTTAATAGCTATGCTGAGGTTTTACCCATGAAATCTTATGAAAATAAATAGCAGAAAATAACTTGAGTCTCCAACTTAAATCTATCTGGATCAAGTCTCTCTCATACTAGTTCAGATGTGGATAGATATAAAATCCATAGTTTCATTTACTAACTAATAGACTTTACTTCTTAGAACAGTGCTAGATTTACAGAAATTAAGCAGACCGTACAGAGATCTCCCAGGCACCATCCCACACATGGCTCCCCTGGTATCAATGTATTACCTCTGAGTGGTACATTTGATGAAGATAATGAATCGACAATGATCTATCATTGATATTAGTGTTCACACTTCATTCTGAGACCTTAGTGTGTGTCTAACACCTGTCTGTTTCCAAATCTCACCCAGGATATCACAAATGTTTTTAACAACTTTGTCCCTTGGAATGAGGTTTTTCTGACGAGGTTCCTGCAACCAGACAGGGGTTCTAGGTGTTCAAGCTGACCAAAGTCAAGTCCCATCCTTATCAATATAGCGAAGGTGTGGGCCACTGAATTGAATTATGGAGGCTGACATTGAAATCTGGCGGGGATGGTACTTGTCAGTTTTCTCTACCTACAGTTACTGTCCTATCTGCTTTTCATACTTTACTGTGTGTGATGTATGGACATGTTCATGTACACACATGCATGTGTACCTACATGTCTGTGGAGATAAGAGGTTGATGTCAGATATCTTCCTCAATCTCTTTCCACCTTCATTTAAAAAAGACTTTTAATTATGTGTGTGTGTGTGCATACATGTGTGTAATGTGTGTGTTTATATGTGTGTGAATGTGTGTGTGGAGGGGGTTATGTGCACATGAGTTCAGTATACACAGTGGCCAGAAGGTGTTGGATCCCCTAAAGCTAGCGTTATAGACGGTCGTCATTATCATCATTTATGCCCGGCAATGCTTAAGCATGTCCGTTTACAGCAGTTCTCCAGTTGTTACCCTGGGCAGTAACACAAGTAGATGCTTGTGTTATTGTCATACCCACGGTTCCACAGTCTTCCTTCATGCTCTCTGTCCAGTGTTTTGGGTTTCTTCATCTTCACCTTATCCTGTGCACTCCTCCATGCAGTGCTGTCTTCGGGTGTCTGCCGTCATTCATTCTCATACCGTGGCTGAAGTATCTCAAGCGCTGTTGCCATATCCTGTAGTTTACTTCCTTCTGTAGATGGAGATGTTTCTTCATGTCATCATTGTGCAACCTATCTCTTCATGTGACACCTAGAATCCTCCTGAGACATGCCATCTCAAACACACGCAGCCGCTGTTCTGAGGAGCATTTCCTTGTCTAGGCTTCAGGGTTGTAAAGAAGGAAGCTCAGGGAAAGTGTCTGTCACAGAGGGCAATTAATGGCAACCCCTACCATGGGTGTTTGGGACTGAACTCAGGGCCTCTGAAACAATGTATGCACTCTTGACTCTGGCCATCTTCCAGCCTTTTCACTTTATCTTTTTAAGACAGGGTCCCTCGCTGAAGCCAGAATTCATTGGTTTATCTAGACTGTGTCCAGTGAGTTTGGAGAGCCACTGTTTCTGCCTCCCCAGGTCTGGGATCAGAGATGCGTGGGCCATGCTAGTTAACTGGATGCTAGGGATTGAACTCTGGAGCTGTAAAGCAAATTCCCCCAAACTACATTTGGTCACTGTATTTTATCATAGCATCAAAGAAACCAGTATAGCACCTAGGGAAGAGGGACAGCTGAGGTTGTCCTCCACACATATGAACCTGCACATACGGGAATGCACACACAAAACAGAGATTGAAAAGAAGAAATATCCTTTCATTATCACAACAGTGTATGTATCACGTGACTCCAAACTTCTTCAAAGGTCGAAAGCAATCTAGGAGAGATAGCAACATGAAACCTAATGAAGACAGAGGGTGGAAATGGCTTTCCCCAGGGCAAGAGGGTATTCCCACCACCAGTCCTCCTTGAACAACACAAATTTTATGACCAAAAATGAAGACTCCTAAATGAGATTTAGGCTGGGGGATTGGAAAACTATCCTCTGCTCTCTGGTCTTCTTCATCATTGGACATCACAACCTTAAAATCAGACGCCATGGAGGAACTTTTCAGAGTGTAGACAAGAGGATTCTTCAAAAGACAATGCAGCATCCAGGCCAAGAAGGACCCTGCTATCCAGTAGAAAAGTGGGGTCTGTTTATAGATCCCCTGAGTGGGGTGTCTTATGGTGAGAGCTCCTAGTTAGGGCCCTTCTAAGGTATCTTCACACACACACAAACACACACACACACACACAAAGGTAACTAAGCCTTGGTTTTACAGTGGAGAATCCACACAAACACCTTCTTCACCTTTCTTGGAATAAAAGATGTGTGCTGGAAAACAAGGACTCACTGAGCTCGATGTACCACCCTCGGGGGTGGCAGCTGAGGGCACCATCAGTACTAGAGCAGCTTGGCGACCCAGAAGGGGCCCACTGGGAAGTGGGGACTATATTAACCCGTGGCTCCCCCAGGCCAATGGTTGCTGTCTTCTGCCCAGCTTTTCACTGGGGATCAGCAGTAAAGCTTTTAAAGCAAGAAATGGATTCTGAGTTTGTCTTTGATGCTAAACTAAAGGAGGAGAACAGAAAACTGCTCACCAGCTTTTTTGGTGGTAGGGGGGTCCCAAGGGCAGGGGGAGTGGCAACTTATCCACAGAAAGTAGAACGGGAAGAGGAGGTGTTGGGCCCTGTCAGAAACCTGGCCTTTCCTGTCAAACACCTAGCTTATGAGCTGTGACTGGGCTACTCATTTCAGAGGCTCAGCTTCCTTCCCTTTGAGATGTAGCGGCTGCCAGGTTATTATCAAAGACAATCGGGAGAAAATATGCAAGGCATTTGAAATGGAGTGTGCACCCGGCAAAGGGCCATGGCAAAGAATGAACTGTTCAGTGGCTAAAGAAAGCAGCACCATGAGCATTCTGAAGGTCAGGCTGATTGCTACCTCATTCGTTCTCCTAGTGTGCGTGGGGGCACAAGTGGGGTGCACTGTGTGAGCATGGATAGGCAGAAGACAGACAGCCTGGGGCGTTGGTCCTCAAACACGATCTCCAGTGTTTCCTTGAGAAGTGATCTTTCAAGGTTCTGGATCTTAGTCATGGATGCTAGCCTGTTTGACCTGTGAGCCTCAGGGGTTCTCCTATCTCTGTCTCCCCAGAATTACAAGCAAGTACTGCCAGGCCCAGCCAGTTTACAAAAGATATGGGGATCAAACTTATGTTTTCATACTTGCCCTGCAAACACTTGACCAACTGAGCCCTCTCCCCATTGTTTGTCAACACTCTTCTTTTCTTGAATTTATTTATTTATTTGTTTGTTTGTTTATTGGATATGTGTGCACACATACAGTGGTGTACCTGGGAAGGTCGTGAGACATTTTGTGAGTCACTTCTCTCTTTCCACCATGTAGGCGCTGGAGTGGCTTTCAGGTTATCTAACATGGCTGCAAGCCAAGCACTTTATGTGCCAAACCATCTTGCTGGCCTTCATCTGTGCTCTTGATGGCATCCTGAGATATTAAGAAAGAAGTCTGCCAGTTTTCCGGAACACTGGGTGACCAGCGATGGGAAGGAGGCTTCGTGGGGCAAGATGCCCCTCAGATGTAACACCTATTCCCCTACAATACTTAACACCTATAACTACAATGTCCCCAAACCATCCCCTCCTTTCCTAGCCCCTATATGGTCAGTGACTTGAGAACCTTATCCTTACACCCGCACACTGCTCAGTATATGATGATGGACAGCTGCCCCTCCCCCAACCCCTGCTCAGTGTGTGATGATGGACAGATACCCATTGTTTCTTGTGTTTCCTGTGTGGTGACAGGCTTTCATCCTGGCCAGCAAGACAGTGCACCTGTGTCCAAAAAGGATGAGGCTTTCCCCTGCCTGTGTCGCACAGCCCGGATTCTCCGCCTCCCCCTGCCACCCACTGTCAGCTTGTGTCTGCAAGGAAAATGGATCATCTTTGGCAGGACTCATGAGCCACCAATTTGTCGACAGTCTTGCCTTTGAAGGAAGGACGGCGAGGGTGGGGAGAAGAAATACGAACCCCATTTTTCAGTCCTCTGGGGTTTGATGTCTGTTTCACTGCTGTTAAGAGATTTGAGAGATAGCGAGCGCCTGAGAAAAATACCGTGGACGTGACAACACAGGACAAGCCTGTTTCCATAGCAACTTCGCAGATAAGGGTGATGGTTCTCCCCAACCTGGAGGGAAAGGCAATAAACGTGAAATATGCTCAAAATAAATCCTTTCATGGCCTTGCTTTTTTCCTTAAGTATTTAATTTTTATGTAACTGGTGCCTGCTTATTGCATAGCCTAACGCTTCGCTTTTGTTTGATCTGTGTGTGAGTGTGTGCACTCAAACGCCGCTGTGCCTGTGTAGAGGCCGGAGAACTAGCTTGGGTGTCAACCCAAAGCATCCACTTTGTTTGAAGCAGGGGCTCTGGTTTGCCACTACACACACTGGGCTCCCCTGCCCATGACCTTCTAGGAAGTTTCCTGTGCCTGCCTCCAACGGTACTGAGAGTGCAGGAATTAAACACGCACAGCATGCTACTACACGCAACTTTTATGTGGGTTCTGCGGATCTGAACTCAGGTCTCCATTCCCCTGTAGCGAGTGTTTTACCCAATGAGCCATCTCCCCAGCCAACATGGTTTAACTCTTACCATGGGGATAATGACCTCCCATGATCCCTTATTTCTAAACATCTCAAGAAATGTAAACTTTCATTCATATGACATATTCTAATACATAACACTATATGATGGCAGTTCCCTTACAGAGGGAGATGGAGACCACCAATTAATGCCTGAAATGGTGGACAGTATTAAACTGTATATGTATGGCTTTTTATATTCAAGATAATTTATGATTTTGGCACAGTAAGAGGTTGCCAACAATAACTATTAATAAAAAGAAAACAATTAAAACAATCTACTATGACAAAAATATTAATACATTATGTCTAAATGTGGGTATGTGTGTGTGCGTGTGTGTATGTGTGTGTGTGCGTGTGTGTACATATGAATGCTTGTCCCACAAGCCTAGCCTAAATGGCCAGTTGGAGACCTTGCCTTAAGAACAAATGGATATCACCTGAGTAAGCACACTCAAGGCGGTTTTCTGGCCCCAACATGCATGCACACACACACATAAACATACATACACATGTATTCACACACCACATAAAGGACAACGGTAATGTTCTAAATATACACAAAATCATGTTTCTAAATAAGAGAGAGAAAGGTGAGATCTCAGAGCAGGCCACAAGAGGACACATGTGAACTTACACACCTAGATAGGTTCTGTGCATCAAAATAATCCTCTGATTTAAATGTAGAGTCTAGCTTGCTTTCTCATGAACTCCCATACTTAAAACCATGATAAGTCATGACACTTAACCAGTTCAGTCACCTGGAAATACCCAGGCCAGCTTGACTCCCTTCTCATGACACTGAGGTAACCCTGTGACCTGAGACTGTCTTCTTTGCTTTCAGAGAGCATGGTACCAAGCAAGGCTGGGAGGGCAGAGCTGGACCTGCGCAGGACATCATTGCACTCCTGACAAGGACCCTGGCATCTTCATGTGGACACAGCTG
This sequence comes from Microtus pennsylvanicus, assembly GCF_037038515.1. Lineage (NCBI taxonomy): Eukaryota > Metazoa > Chordata > Mammalia > Rodentia > Cricetidae > Microtus > Microtus pennsylvanicus. The sequence goes on from NC_134588.1 coordinate 21,968,728, forward strand.
TCCTAAGGAATACAGCTGAATTTCTATCAGGAAATGAAGAGTCCAGAGACCAAAGCAGATGGGTCAAATAATCACACAGCCAGTACTTCTGTGAAGAGCGAGCTGTGGGACATCAGAGAGATGTGCACAGGACTTCAACTACCGCAAGTCTCACGCATACGCCTTATCTTTTTTGCACGTCTGTGTATGCGCACACACACATTTGTGGGTGCATGAGTGCAGGTATAAGACCAGAGAACAACTTCGGATGTCTTCCTTTATCACTCCCTACCTTTTGTTTTGAGAACCCGTAACTTGCTGCCTGTCTAAGCGGAATAACCATGAGATCCAAGGATCATCCTGTATCCACTTCCCTGGGCTGAGGTACCACACTGGGCTTTGATGTGGGTTCTCTGGAACCAGAAGTGGGGCCTTGTGCTTAGACAAGCACTCTGCTCACTGAGCCCTCCCCAGCACATCTCCTCTCTGCTGATTCTAAGGTTCAGCCTGCGGTCTTTGAAGAAGGCAATTTAGGAAAATGATCAAACAGTTCAGGTGTTTCTCTGCACTAAGGAACTCGCCAGGATTACTGCAGTGCTGGGGAAAGAAACGCACTTGCTATGACCTCACTTTCCCCTTTCCCGGAGCCTGCGATGCTCCCATCCCTACTTCGTACCCCTTCCTCCGTGAAATAATTTAATCCCACAAGAGCAAAAACTGCCTTGTTAAACCCCAGCACTTGTAGGGCTGATAGCTCCTGTGGGGGATTAGACGCAGGCAAAGGAGCTGCTGCTTATGCCCAGCGAGTGGATTAAATTCCTGTAGCCACAAGCAATCCTTGAATCAGCAAATTCAAGATAGACTGCTGTCGTGTGGTAAAACGCTGGTTAATTGGAGGACCACAAACATCTGCAAAATGAATTTGCTTCAGCTAGACACTGGAGCTGATACTGTTTTGGAAGTAAACTGTTGGGTTTATTTGGGTTGCTATCTGCATGCTAAACCTCCTCCCTGGCTCGCATTTAAATTTTTACAGCATGATAAACACAGGCTTGATACATGTGCACTAGTATCTCTCTCCTCTCTCTCTCTCTCTCTCTCTCTCTCTCTCTCTCTCTCTCTCTCTCTCTCTCTCTCTCTTTCTCTCTCTCTCTCTCTCCTCTCTCTCTCTTTCTCTCTCTCCCCCCTCCTTCTCCCTCTCTCTCTCTCCTCTCAGTCCTTTCATAGATACCAAAAGTTACTCAGAAAGTGAGGGAATTCCTTCCTCTAACCACTTAGCTAAAGGAAAATAAGGTCAAGGGCTAGCAAGATGGCTCAGTGGGTAAAGGTCCTTGCTGCCAAGCCTAACGACCCAAGTTCAAGCCCCAGGCCCCACATGATAGGAGAGACTGACTCCAGCCAGTTGCCCTCTGACTTCCACAGGCATGTCAGGCTTCATGCATTCACACATACAACATGAAATCAAAGCCACCGAGTCCTGAAGCAACATAGGTAACTGATCATGACATGTCACTTAGGAGACAGACAGAAGTGCATGGGAGCAGAAACACTGCTCCTGGGAGCATGCGCTAGAGAAGGCACAGGGGTTTCTCGTCACATTGACTAGCTTCTTCCCTATGGGACAGATACTTGCAGCAAACTTGCCAATGAGGCTCACAAAGGCTCAGGCAACATCCTGGAACATCACTCATGGAAGAGGAGCCAGGAAGAATGTAAGAAGAGGGGAAGGGCTGTTGTGAAACCCTGCCTTCTGAACATGACATGGAAGTTACAACCGCAAACTCACACAAAAAAAGTTGTGGTTACCTGCACTAGATCAAGCCAGACAAAACTCGCAAAAAGGAAAGGGTAAAGAATGGGTCAGACCCAGTGCTGGTGTGCAGAGAGAAGTCAGCTCTCCCAATGCCTTCATCCAACAAACATTTATTGGCACCTTAGCAAGTCATGAGTGTTGTGTAGGAATACAGCAGTAAACGAAGGTTTAGAGGAAGATGTGTGTCTTAGTTAGGGTCTCTATTGCTGTGGAGAGACATCATGACCACAGTAACTCTTAAAAAGGAAAATGTTTAGTTGGTGTGACTTAACAGTTTCAGGGGTTTAGTTCATTGTCGTCATGGCAGGAAGCATGGTGGTGTGCAGGCCGACTTGGTGCTGGAGACAGAGTGCAAAGTTCTACATCGTGTTCAGCAGACAGCAGGAAGAGAATGCCACACTGGGCCTGGCTTGAGCATCTGAGACCTCAAAGCCTGCCCTCCGTGATGTATTTCCACCTACTCCAACAAAGCCACACCTCCAATAATGTCACTCCCTATGAGTCTATGGAGACTGTTTTCTTTCAAACCCCCACAGTGTATGTGTACACACATGTGAATTCATACCTATGTGTGAATGTGAAAGAATGTAAAAGAAAGAGATGGTACATAAAAAAGTAGTTTTATTATGATATGAAAAGTGCCTAACAGAGCTGGATGTGTGGCTCATCTGGTAGAGTGCTGCAGCATACACAAAACTCTGGACTCCAGCCCTGGCATCATACAAACAGGGAAGGGGGTGCATACCTGAAGAACCAACACTTGGGAGGTGGAGGCGTGGAGATCAATCAGAAGTTCAAGATTGTCTTTAGCTACACAGAAAGCCGAACACAACACAATGTCCTAATGCAAGAACACACTAATAACTAAGGTATCAAGAAAGGGACAATCAGTTCCGCTTTGACGAGAGAAAAGGAGTCTAAGTTTACTGAGATTAAGAAATAATTTGAGCACAGTGAAAGTAGGGGACTGAGAAACCAAACTCACATTTCTTTTATTGTTGAATATAGATTCTTTTCTCATACATGTCCTGATTACAGTTTCCCCTCCCAGTATCCTGCCCCCAATTTCTCCCCACGTCCCCTCAGCTTCAGACCCACTCCTTCCTGTTTCTCATCAGAAAAGAACAAACTTCTAAGAGATGACAACCAAGCATGACAAAATAAAATATAAGATAAAGCAAAGGCTTTCATATCAAAGTTTGATGCAACAACCCAATAAGAGGAAGAGAGTCCCAAGAACAAGCAAAAAAGTCAAAGACCTACTTGTTCTCATAGTCAAGGGTCCCATTAAAAATTATAAGCTAATAGCCATAATATGTAGGGAGAGGAAATGTTACAAACACATATGTTCCCTATGCTTGCTGCTTCAGTCTCTGCGAGTTCATATGTGCCTTGCTTAGCTGATTCTCAGGGCCATGTTCTCCTAGTGTCCTCCATCCCCTCCAGCCCTTGCACTCTTTCTACCTCCTCTTCCACAGAACTCCCTGAGCTCAGGGGGAGAGAATTTGACAGAGAACTCCATTTTAGACTCCTTTTCATGATGTTTGAATGATCTGTTTCCACCTGCTGCCAGAAAAAGCCTCTCTGATAATGGTTGAGTAAAGCCCCGATCCAATAGTATAGCAGATTATCATTAAGATTCATTTGACTGGTTTTTTGTTTTATTTGTTTTTACTCTTCATCTTTGGGCTATCTAGTCTCTTGCAGTATCAGGCATGGGTTCCTTCTTGTGGAGTGGGCCTTAAATCAGATCAGACATTGCTTGGCTGCTCCCACAAGTTCTATGCCACCATTGCCCTAGCAGGTTTGCAGCCAGGAGAAACGGCATGTCAACGGTTTTGTGACTGGGTTGGTGTCCATGTTGGTCTTTCAGTAGCGTACAGAGTGCCTTCCCACAACCAAGAGACTAGGAAGTAGGAGCAAAGGCTCCACCGAGACACCAGCTCCTCATCTTTAAGTAGATGAGCTATGTGGATGTTTTTCTTGGCAATGGAGCTCCATTTTGCTTAGAGCAACCTTCTGTCTTAGCATCAGCCTGAGTTGTTTGCAGGATTTTCATGGGATCCCCCTGACCAACAACTCAAGAATGCAACCCAGACCCTCCCCTGGAAGCCTTCCCTAGCTACAAGAGATGGTCAGTTGAAACTGAATCCCCCATTACTAGGAGTCTAGTCATTAGGATCACCTTTGTAGGTTCCAGGAAATTCCCATCAACCCAGTGATTGGATTGGTGACCCAGTCCTACCACTGCAAGCCTTTCTTGGTTACAGAAGATGGCCAGTTCAGACTCTGTATTCTGCATTACTAGGAGTCCTTGCTAGGGTCACCTTCACAGGTTCCAGGAAGATTCCAATGCACTTGTTTTCCATATCATCCCCAAATGCTCCCCCAATTCCAGTTATCTCTCCCCATATTCTCTCCCGTGCTCCCTCCCTAACCTGATCCCTCCTGTTCCCATCTGCCTCAGTCCCCAGAACACCCTGAAAATCTATTCCATTTCCTGTCCCCAGGGAGATCCAGGCACCCCCACTAGAGCTTTCTTTGTTATCTAGTCTCTCTAGATCTGTGGATTGTAGCTTGGTTATCCTTTATTTTATAGCTAATATCCACTTATGAGTGAGTACATTCCACATTTGTCTTTCTGGGTCTGGGTTTCCTCACTTGGGGTGATTTTTTTTCTAGTTCCATTTGCCTGAAAAAATTCCTGATGTCATTGTTTTTAACAGCTGAGTAATAGTTCATTGTGTAAATATACCACATTTTCTTTATCCATTCTTTAGCTGAAAGACATCTGGGTTGTTTCTAGTTTTGGGCTATTTAGAAAAAAACCACAATGAGCATAATTGAGCAAGTGTCCTCGTAGCAGCGTGGAGCATCTTTGGGGGTATAAGCCCAGGGGTAGTATAGCTGGGTTAGGAAGTAAATTCCAATTTTTTTGAAGAATCACCCTATTGATTTCCATATTTGCTGTTTAAGTTCATACTCCTGTCTTCAATGGGGGACTGTTCCCCTTGCTCCATATCCTAGCTTGCATGAGCTATCATTTGAGTTACTGATCTTAGCCATTCTGACAGGTGTAAGATGGAATCTCAAAGTAGTTTTGATTTTATTTACCTGATAGTTAAGGATGTTGAACATTTCTTTAAGTGTTTCTCAGTCATTGAAATTCCTCTATTGAAAATTTTCTGTTTAAGTATGTACCAAATTTTTAACTAAATTATTTTTTATATCTAGTTTTTTTAGTTCTTTATATATTTTGGAAATTAGTCCTTCATCAGATGTGGAGTTGGTGAAAACCTTTTTTCAGTCTGTAGACTGCTGCTTTGTATGATTCAAGGTGTCCTTGGCCTTACAGAAGCTTTTCAGATTCATGAGGTCCTATGTATTAATTGTTTATCTTAATGCCTGAACGATCAGTGTTCTGTTCAGATAGTTGTCTCCTGTGTCAGTTGTTTTCTGGGATACAGTTTCTCTATACAGCCCTGGCTTTTCTAGGACTCACATGTAGACCAGACTGGCCTTGATCTCCGAGGTCTGCCTACCTCTGCCTTTTGAGTGCTAGGATTAAATGTGTGCACCACCACATCTGGCTGTGCACTTTCTCTTTTGTCAGGTTCGGTGTATCTGGTTTTAAGCTTGAGGTCTTTGACCCACTGTGACTTTAGTATGGTAAAAAGTGATAAATATGGATCTATTTGGATTCTTCCCACAATACAGGCATCCAGTTTGACCAACACCATTTGTTGAAGATGCTGTCTTTTCTCCAGTGTGTATTTTCTGGAATCTTTAGCAAAATCAGGTGTCCATAGATGTTTGAGTATATGTCTGGGCCTTCAGTTCGACTCTGTTGACCACCATGTCAGTTTTTATGCCAATATCATGTGGTTTTCATTAATTATAGCTCTGGAGTACAAGATGAAATCTGGGATGGTGATGTCTCTACCAGATTTTTGTTGTATAGAATTGTTTTAGCTATCCTGGGTTTTCTGGTTTTCCATACAAAGTTGAATATTGTCCTTTAAAGATCTGTAAAGAATTATGTCGGAATTTTATGGGGATTGTATTGAATCCGTAGATTGCTTTTTGGTAAGGTGGCCATTTTTACTCTGTTGAAGAGCAAGGGAAATCTTTCCATCATCTGATGCCTTTTTAAATTCTTTCTTCAAAGATTTGAAGATTTTATCATATAGTTCTTTCACATGACTAGTCAGAGTTACCCCAAGATATTTTGTGTTATTTGAGGCTATTGTTAAAGGTGTTATTTCACTTATTTCTTTCTCAGTCAGTTTGTCATTTGTATATCAGAGAGCTATGGATTTTTTTCATTGCTGTTTTGTTTTGTTTTTGTTTTTTGGTTTAACCTGTATCTAGCCACTTCCCTGAAAATGTTTATCAGCTATACAAGTTCCCTGGTGAAAATCTTAAGGTCACTTATGTATACTGACATATCATCTACAGATAACGATACTTTGACTTCTCCCTTTTCAATTTATATCCTTATTGCTCTAGCTAAAACGTAAAAATCTATAATAATAGATATGGAAAAAGAGAAGACACATGTCTTATTCCTGATTTTAGTTGAAATGCTTTGAGCTTCTTTCCATTTAATGTTGGCTATAGGCTTGCTATAAATCACCTTTATTTATATTTATTTATTCATTCATTTATTTATTTATTTATGTTTAAATATGCCCCTTGTATCATTAATCTCTTCAGAACTTTTATCATGAAAGTATGTTAGATTTTGTCAATGGCCTTTTCTACACCTAATGAAATCATCTTTTTTTTCCCTTTAAGTTTGTTTATATGATTGACTACACATACTGGTTTTCTTGTATTGAACCATCCCTCCATCTTTGAAATAAAGCCTACTCAATTATGGGTGGATGATTTTTTTGGATATGTATGTTCTTGGATTCAGCTTGCAAAGATTTTATTGAGTATTTTGGCTTCTATGTTCATAAGGGAAATTAGGCTATAATTATCTTTCTTTGCTAAATATTTATGTGGTTTGGATGTCAGGATGACTGTGGTCTCATAAAATAAATTAAGCAATTTTCTTTTGTTTCTATTTTGAGGAATAATTTGAGGAGTATTGGCATTAATTCTTCTTTGAAAGTCTGGTATAATTATGTACTAAAACCATATGGCCCCAGGCTTTTTTGGTTGGGAAACTTTTAATGACTGCTTCTATTTCACTCATGGTTATAGGTCTATTTACATGGTTTTTATGATCTTGATTTAACTGTAGTAAGTGGTACCTTGAGAAAATTATTTATTTATTTTAGATTTTCCAATTTGGTAGAGTACACATTTTTAAAGCATATCCTTACAATTCTCTGAATTTCCTCAGTATCTGTTGTTATCTCTCCCTTTTTATTTCTGATTTTATTTATTTGGATACTCTCTATATATCTTTTATTTTGTTTGGATAAAAGTTTATCTATCATGTTGATTTTCTCGAAGCACTAATTCTTTGTTATACTGATTCGTTCTATTGTTATCTTGGTTTTTATTTTATAGATTTCCATCCTCAGTTTGATTATTTCTTGCCATCTATCTCTTGAGTGTGCTTGCTTCTTTTTATTCTAGAATTTTCAGCTGTGCTAGTATGAGATCTCTCCAATGTCTTTATGCAGACACTTAGTGCTATAAACTTTTCTCTTAGCACAGCTAAGTTTCTGTGCTAAGTAAGTAAACTGTGTCCCCTAAGTTTGTGTATTCATTTTCATTGAATTCTAGAATGTCTCTAATTTCTTTCTTTATTTCTGTCTTGACCCATTTTTCACTCAGCAGGGAGTTGTTCAGTGTCCATGGGTTTGTAAGTGTTCTGTTGTTTCTGCTGTTGTTGACATCCAGCTTTAACCTGTGGTAGTCTGTTAGGATGCAGGAAGTATCTGTGGAGACTTGCTTTGTGTCTGAGTATCTGTCAGTTTTGGAGAAGGTTCCCTGGGTGTTAAGAAGAAGGCATATTCATTTGTGGCTGGGTGAAACAGTCTGTAAATATTTCTTAGGTACATTTGGTTGGTAGCATCTGTTAGCTCCAGTATTTCTCTGTTCAGTTTTTGTCTAGATGACCTATCCATTGTGAGAGTGGGGTATTGAAGTCTCCCACTACCAATGTGTGAGGGTCAATGTGTGATTTAAGCTGTAGTAGCTTCTTTTACAAACTTGAGTGCTCTTCTGTTTGGGGCATAGATGTTAAGATCTGAAATGTTATCTTGGTGGATTTTTCCTTTGTTGAGTATGTAGTGTCCTTCTCCATTTATTTTTATTAGTTTGAAGTCTCTCTTGTTGATATAAAAATGGCTACATGAAATTGCTTCTTTTATTCATTTGCTTGGAATGTTTTTCCCACCCTTTCACTCTGAGGTAATGTCTATTAGTGTGGATGTGTTTCTTGGATGCTGCAGAAGGATGGATCCCGTTTTAATATTCATTCTGTTAGTCTATGTCTTTTTATTGACAAATTGAGACCACTGATATTGAGAAATAGCAATGATTATTGATTCCTGTTATTTTGTTTTTCGTGGTGGTGGTGGTGTGTGTGTACATGCATGCATACATACATGATTGCATGTGTTTCCCTTCTTTTGGTTTTGCTAGTATGAAATTATTTATTTCCTCTTTTAATGGGTATAGTTAATCTCCTTAGGTTGGAGTTTTCCTTCAAGTTCCATCTGTAGAGCTGGATGTGTAGATAGATGTTGTTTAAATTTGACTTTGTCATGGATTATATTTTCTCCAACCACGGGGATTAAAAGTTTTGCTTAGTATGATAGTCTGGGCTGTCATCTGCGATCTTAGGGTCTTTAGCACATCTGTCCAGGACTTTCTGGCTGTTAGAGTCTCCATTGAGAAGACAGGTGCAATTCTAATATGTCTGCCTTTGTATGTTACTTGGCCTTTTTCCCTTGCAATATTCAATTTGTTCCGTGTGTTTAGTGTTTTGATTACTACATGGCAAGGCAATGGGACGTTCTTTTCTAGTCCAGTATATTTGATGTTCTGTATGATTCTTGTGCCTTTTATAGGCATCTCCTTCTTTAAGTTAGGAAAATTTTCTTCTGTGATTTTGTTGAAAATATTTTCTGGGTTTTTAAGTTGGGATTCTTCTTCTTTTATTCCTATTTTTCTTGAGTTTGGCTGTCTCATAGTGTACCAGATTTCCTGGATGTTTTCTGTCAGGAATTTTTTAGATTTAACATATTCTTTGACCAATGTATGCATTTTTCTATTGTATCTTCAACACTGGAGAGTCTCTCTTCCATCTTTTATTCTGTTGGTAAAGTTTGCTTCTGTTGTTCATTTTCAAATTCCTAAATTTTTCATTTCCAGATTTCCCTCAATTTGTGGTTTCTTCATTGCTTCTATTTCAACTTTCAGGTCTTGAAAGGTTTTATTCATTTTCTTCAACTGTATTTTCTTATTTTTTCTCTTTAAGGGGTTTATTCATTTCCTCAAATAGTTTGTGTTTTCATGGATTTCTATAACAAATTTATTCATTTCCTCTTAAAGGAGTGCAAGCTGGTACAGCCCCTTTGGATATCAGTGTGATAATTTCTCAGAAAATTAGGAAACAACCTTCCTCAAGACCCAGCAATACCACTTTTGGGTAGATATCCAAAGGATGCTCAATCGTGCCACAAGGTCATGTGCTCAATTATGTCCATAGCAGCATTGTTTGTCATAGCCAGAACCTGGAAACAACCTAAATGACTCCCCCCGACAAAAGAATGGATAAGGAAAATGTGGTACATTTACACAATGGAGTACTACACTGTTGAAAAAAATAACGACATCTTGAATTTTGCAGGCAAATGGTTGGAGCTAGAAAACATCATTTTGAGTGATGTATCCCAGACTCAGAAAGACAATTATTACATATACTCACTCATAGGTGGTTTTTAAGCATAAAGCAAAGAAAGCGAGCCTACAAACCACAATCCAGAGAACCTAGACAACAATGAAGACCCTAAGACAACACATAGACCTAATCTACATGGGTAGTAGAAAAAGACAAGATCTCCTGAGTAAACTGGGAGCATAGGGACCTTGGGAGGAGGTTGAAGGGGAGGGGAGAAACAGGGAGGGGAGAGACAGAGAAAAATGTAGAGCTCAATAAAAATCAATAAAAACAGAGTCTTCATATATGTTTCCCAATTTCCAAATGCTGTCAGCTAATTCAAAGGTTTTCATACAACACAGATTAGTTAAACACACTATGCACATGGGCTGCTTTGTTTTCTGCTGACATTTTTCTTGCTGGCCAAAGGCTGGCTATATCTGCTTTAGAGGGACGTGAGACTCACTCTGCATTTTGGAGAAGCTGCACTCCCTCATTAGCGTCAAGCTAGCAGTATATCCTGTGACAGAAACACTGTGGAGGAGATATCACAGGGAAATCAAGAAGGTGGGTGGAACTTCACACTGCCGAGGTTGCAGAAAGATGGTGGTGTGGCGAACAGAGAGAAGAGGTGGTGAAACAGCTCATTTCTAACACACAGGTCCATCTCTGACCACACACCTGAGTACTCAGTTAACAAAGTTCTAGTTCCACGCTTGTGTTATTGAGTAGCTCTGACTTGCAGCATACATGTCACCTCTTCAGCCATGAACATAAATTTCTGTTTTCTCTTCCCATACTTTGTGATTTAGATGCTCCCAGATACTTCAAACTTCACATGTGACCATGTAAACATTTTTAACCTCTGTGGTGTTTAATCTTGGGGATAAGTTTGGTGGGATCTGAAATCATCTAAGAGACATTATTCTGGCTGGGTCTGTGAGGGGCATTTCCAGAAGGTCCAGGCAGGACTAACTGAAGAGAGAAGACCAGTACCTTACGTCTGTTACTCCGTTATAAAGGGAGCCAATGAAGAAGCAACACTGTGCCTGTCTGCCTTCACTTCTTATTGGTAGGATTATCTGTTTATGGTGCTGCTGTGACTCCACCCTCTGCTGACTTCAGACTTCAGCTGTTTTGACCTTCCAGTATAGACTAGACACCGCCCATGAATGTTCTAGGCCTTCAGCACTGGATAGAAGCTGCTTAGGTTTCCAACTTTGTGGACTGAGCAAACCCTTGTTCCCAGTCCCTACAGTGTGCAGCTGGCTATTGTTGCTCTGCTGAGACCATATCATGGAAGCCAATCTAACAAATCCTCTTTGAGATCAATATCCTCCCCCTTCAGATGTGCGCCTCTAACTGTATTTTGAGCCTATGGGGTGTTGTGGATATGGGTTAAAGATGTGGTGTGGTCTTTTGTGCTGTGGAACGTTTGTTCAATGACACAAAGCTGTGTTGCTTTCTTTTGTGTTGCGTTTGTTTAACTCTGTGCAGCTGTGTTTCTGTGCCTGTCTAAAACACCTGATTGGTGGAATAAAGAGCTGAATGGCCAATAGCTAGGCAGGAGAAAGGACAGGCAGAATGGAGTGTAGAGAGAATAAATAGAAGAAGAGGAACATTAAAGGGAGGAGTGAGAGAAGGAGAAGGAGAGGAGGATACCAGGGACCAGTTCCTCAGCCACACCACCAGACACAGAAAGAAGGAAAGAAAAGATATACATAAATGGAGAAAATTAAAATCCCAGAGGAAAAATATAGAAGGGATAATTTAAGAAAAACTGGCTAAAAATAAGCCAAGCTAAGGCCAGGCATTCATAAGAAAGAATAAGTCTCCTTGAATTTATTTAGGATCTGGGTGGCAGTACCCCAAAACGAAAAGAGAAAAAAAAACAACTACAGTGGATAGTGACCCCTTTGAGGGGTGCTTCTCAGATATCCTGAATATCAGATATTTACATTATGATTCATAATAGTAGCAAAATTACAGTTATGAGGTAGCAACAAAAATAATTTTATGGTTGAGGGGTGGCCACCACAGCAAGATGAACTGTCTCAAAGGGTGGCAGCATCGGAAAGGTTGAGACAAGTCTGGAGAACCATCCTGCTTGCTCACCCACCCGTCCTCTTCTAGTCTCTGACCTTGGCCGTTCTCTCTGCTGGGATAGGTTCTTCTGCCTCTCCCTTGGCCTGGTACAGGGCTTGTCCCTCATATGCCAGCTCCAGGGAAGTTCTTTGTGTGGTTTTTTATGGATTTTTTTGAGAATTACTTCATGAATTTTATACATCCAGACAATGAATTTCAATCATATTCAGCTGCTCTCACCCCTCCAATTCCCCCCACATTCCCTCCTAAATGCTTGTCTTCTCTTGTTTTCAATAACCCACTTAGTTCAATGAATACATCTCTATACACATGGGTGTAAAACCCTCCCTCTGGTTGCACATAAGAAACCCACCATGGGAGCACACCCCTAAACATAACTGACTCTCCATCCCCTAGTGGTCATTGACTGCTGCTAGTTCCTCAACCAGGGGTGCAGGCTGGTGAGCTTCTCCTTTGTTCAGTACAGGATGGTGATTGACTTGGTCTTCTGTAGCCTTTTGTGCCTCCTGTGATTTCCTGAATGGAGCTGTCTTGAGAAGACACTCTTTCAAAGTCCCCAGTCCTTTGCAGCCCCTAGCTCTTACCATGCCCTCTTCCAGGATGCCGCACGAGTCAGCCTTAGGTGCAGATAGCTGTCCCATTTGGGGCTGTGCATTCTACAGACACCTACTCTGCTATTTGACCAGTGGTAAGCCTCTGAACTCACTGTCTATCCACAGAGCAAATATGCTTCCCTGGTGGGGTTTGAGAGCTGCATGAATCTGTGTACATAGAGATATGTATTTAGAAGGCAGTTTGATACCATGTCCACTTAGCCAGATAATAGTAATAGGTTCACACCTGGCACTGAAGGTCTTGAAAGCAAGACTCTCCTTGACCGTCAGGGCAGTGGTCTCTGCCCTCGCAGCACCCTGGATGTTGCCTCTCTCACAGCCTAAGCTGTGCAGTTGTATTGAATCCACTCATCTACTCAGAGCTCCATAGAAATGAGCGGTGCTGTGTGCACTGTGGCTTCCTTAGTATCTAGCACTGCACCTTACTGAGTAAATAACTGTTGAATAAGAAAACCTAATTAGCGACAGCCGTTCATTCATCTTTGCTAAACGCATATAATCAACCCCCGAAGATCCTTTGTCTTCATTTCCTTCTCCTAGGCTGGGCTCATAAATCAGTGACCTGCCACCATCCATTCTCTCCAAGTTATTATCCAGTGATGTAATTTGTGCATTGAAGCAAAACTTGTCTGCGAGGATTTTCTTGTACTTAGTCATTGCCTCCTGACAGCCGGCTGACCGCTAAAGAAGAAATGTTTACCTGGAGAGGGAGGAAAAGGTTACAATTTAATTCAGTGCAGAGGAAATTTGCTAGGAGTGAATTCTGCTAGGCTTTAGACCTCCCTTAATAAGAAGGCTTCTCTGTGCCCATCTGCGCCCGTGACATCCTTCAGGTGTGGCGGAGCATTTGGTCCATCTTCCACTTGCTGGAGGATGGATCTTCGTCTCTCTCCTTTCTACCTGTGACCCCTCATATCTGATTGTCACCTCCCAGGACACTGGCCTGGGTACCTTGTTCTGCCCGGATGATGACATATTTGCAATTCATTGGCATCCTGAACTTGACCTTGACAACAAGACTGGGCAGTGTAGGTGAAGATGAATGAGACAATTATTTTTACAAGGAGTATAAACACCGGAGTTGGCTATGTGAGCCATGGACGCAGAACGTGCTGCTTTGTATCATCGAGACACTGCTCCTTGAATTCTGAGCAGTAGCAAGTAAAGGGAAACCATTCTGTCAGATAATCACTTATAAAATTAATCAGGATTCAGCTCAATAGCCTCACAAAGCACAGTCAACATTGAACTCTCCTGAAGAAAATGTAAAGGGAGAAGGGCATGACAGTTTTGATGCTCATAAATTATTAAAAGACTTGTAGCCTTGGTTTATTTGTCTGCAAAATGGAAATAGTCATAAGAAGGAATGGCAACTGATATGTAAAATCATATTCAACTACACCTACGCTGAGTAGAAATTCAAATCTTCAAAGCCGGGCATGGTGGCACACATCTTTAATCCCAGCACTCGGGAGGCAGAGGAGGGTGACTCTCTAAGTTTGAGGCCAGCCTGGTCTGCAGAGTGAGTTCCAGGACAGCCAGGGCTATTACACAAAGAAACCTTGACTCAAAATACAAACAATAAAAATTCAAATCTATAGCATGATCTCTTTAGGAAAGCAGTGTAAAAGCTGGCAGACTAAAGCATGAAACCTTCCAAAGCCTGATCTATAAAGAGAGAGTTTAAGAAATGGACAAGACGAATTGCTGTGAAAACCAAAAGGAGGAAAAAATATGAAGCCCTGCAAATATAAAAGAAAGAAAAATGCAGGCACTATCGGAGCCTGTGATGGAAACAGAGACCCCTACGTGGCTTAAGCAGATGAATCAGACATTCCCCACAGAGAAAAGTGCTTAGCGGATCTCTAGGCACAAGAACAGTTGAGTAGAATTGGAGTGTTTGGGGGCCTGGGGTGTAATTACCTCCCATTTCCCATGAAACATCAATAAACTCTGTGCACGTAGTAATGTACTGGGTGGCACATTGCCAAGGAGAAGGAAGGCAGCTGGCCCACTCAGGTGGGAGAACAAGCAACCTGGAGCTCTGAGGACTGGGCAGCATCCTGGCAACACTGAGGACCGGGCAACATCTTAGCATCTTTAAGGACCAGTCAGCATCCCGGTGACTCTGCTGCATCCTGACCCTAGAAGCAGTGGCAGAGTCTAACAATAAGCTTCACAGTTGCCTTCCAAGGACCCTAAAACAGGACCCATTACCTCATCTTTCTAGTTCCAGGCTTGTCCCGGGAACTATGGCCATGCCCATCTCTAGTGCATGGGAGATAAAGTCCTCTTACTTGGAGGTTCCAACAGAGCAGTGAATATCTTGAAAGGCTGGAGAATCTGTGCAGAGCTGGATTTCAAGGATGTCTTCACCTCGTGTTGAGCGAGGCAATCTTATGAGCGCAGTCAGGCTTTTGACCCCATCTTGAGCCCATAGGCATGACCACTTGGTCTAGAGACAGAGAGTTCCCATCGCCTACACTGAGTGACTTTGCCTGAGTGAGACTGTCTAAGCCGGTTCACCATCAATGGCCGTGCACCCCTTTGTGCTGTTCAAGCCTGTACATCTCATGACATCTGGCTTATCCCACTGCTCTGGGGGCTCACATCCTTACAGTACACAGGACCAGACATATTCAGGCTACTTATCCCATGTTAGCTGCTGGATGGACACACTGACCAGTACCCATGACCAAAGGCAAACATGCCCTGTATCTTCTCTATATAAACAGAGCACAGCTGCACCAGTAAGCTACCCATACTTTGATTTCCTTGGCAACTTCATTCCCAAGGTGCGGGGGTAAAACACCCCAAGTTCTGCCCCTGATACTACCACTAGCTCAGTATACATCAAGAGATGTTCACTGATGACCATAGGAGGTCACAGGTGTGGAAGTAACTGGCAAACTTGATAAGATACAAAGTAGGGTGATCATACAGTAACGAGTGGGTTTTACATTTCTGTGACCTATGTTGTCCAAGCAACTGTGAAGCGATCAGTTTTCTAGTGACCTGAGGCTCATTTTAAAGAACTAAGGTAAATTATGCCTGTGATTGTTGTGATATTTAGATAACCCGTGTGCAGTTTCTCAGGTAATCAGCATTTATTGTATGAGTAAGTATTAGCTACTTTACCCATGGCTGAAGCAAAATACCCAGCAAAGACAACTTATGGAAGGAAGGGTTGATTTGGGGGGGTCATTACTCGAGGAAGCAGTCCCTCGTGGTGGGGGAGGCATGGCGTCAGAAGAATGAACCAGCCGGTCACATGGTGTCCAAAGCCAAGAAGCATCAAGTGATTAATTCTGGTACTCCTGGCTTTCTGTTTTCACCCCACAATGAACCCCAGTCCATGGGATGATGCTGCGCACATTTAGGGTGGGTTTTCCCTCACCAACTAACTGTCTCTATAATCCTTTATACTGTAGGAGTATGTTTCCATGGTGATTCTAAACTCCATAAACAAATTGACAATGGAGATTCACCATCACCGAGTGACACTAAGAGGGGATTGATATGAAAGGAAAACAAATGCCTATCTCCTCAGCACAAAGATTATCATGAAGCAGAGCAACGGGAGCTGAATGCTTTGTCATGCTTGGCGCTCATGTTGGCAATACCCACATTGGACAGCTCGAAAATGCCAGAACTGCAGCTCTGAGGATATGACACCCTCTTCTGGCCTTCTCAAGCACCACATATGAACGTGCACACTCACATACATGTAAATAATAGAAATAATAAAAATAAACCATTTTTTAAAGATAAGAATTGAGGTAACAAAAACTTAGAGCACATCACGCTATGAGATCCAGATTCCATGGCCAATCCTACCATGAACTAACCATAACCTTGACCAAGTTCCTTAGCTCTTCTGAGTTTCTTTTCATTCAACAATGAATATGGCTGCCCTGTGATATTTCCATGGCTGCACTGTGGCAAGAAGAGAAAGAAGTCAAACATGAGCCAACTCTTCAGAACTGTAAAACAAGGCATTGTAGTGAAGAGAATCTTCTTAGGCCAGTGGATGGCTCAGGGGGTAAAGGGGTTTGCTACCAAGCCTGATGATCTGAGTTTAATTCCCAGGCTCCCAACGGCGTGAGAGAGAATTGACTCCTGCTGGTTGCTGTCTGATCTCCATATGCACACCATGACATGTGCACACTTATGCACAAATGCATACATGTACATAATATATAAAAATGTAAATAAATGAGGTCACTGTTGAGTGTTCATATACGTGTCTATTTTATATCTGTTTGGTGTGTTTTTTTCTATTTGGTAGCTTTATCTATTTACTTCATGTTTTCATGAAACCACTCCCTCTAACTCTTAAGTGGCAGGCTAGGGATGAGGCTCAATTAGTGGAGTACTTGCCTAGCACACTTGAAGCCCTGGGTTCGATCCCCAGCACCACACATGGTAGTGCACACTTGTGATTTTGCAACTCTGGAGGTGGGGACAGGAGGAACAGAAGTTTAAGGTCGTGCTTGGCTACATAGAGAGTTTGAGGCCAGCCTGGGCTACATAAGACTCTGTCTCCAAAAGAAAAGAAAAGACCTTGTCTCAGAAAAAAAAAAAGATAATGATGATGACAAAAATAAATTTCTTTCTAGTTACAAATGGGAAATTTCTACAAAATTAAGCTTAAAAAAGATACAGCAGAGTGTGAATATAATCCTATCTAGTCTATATAAAAGCAGAAATGATAAAACACTACACTCATCTGCTCCATCTTCTATTTTTTAATTATTGAAGGGTTTTGTACACACCTTAAGAAGCACACACAATAAAGGTGAACACCAGTTTGGGATACTGTGGAGGCCTGGAGAGAACTGAAGCTGATGGCGGACAGGTGTCCACTGTCACCTTCAGTGGTCTGTGTTTTTAACCATGTCACTTTCTGAAACACAGGTGCAGTTTTTGCTCTAGTTTTATTGTTTGTTTGTTATATTTTATTTACTATATTTCAGAGCACATGTTCATGTGTCTTTGCATTTATGCCTGAGAAATGCACACACATGCACACATGTGGAGGCCAGAGGTCAACACTGAGCATCTTCGTCAATCACTCTCCACCTCATTTTTTGAGGCAGGGTCTCTTGCTGACCCTGAAGTTCACTGCCTTCAGTCTGTCTCCTCCCCACTATCGAGATTACAGGTGCATCCCACAGCACTTGGCTTTTGCATGCGGGTTCTTGGAGACCTGACTCGGGTCCATATACTTGCATGTGAGCACTTTACCAACGGAGCCATCTACCCAGACCTCTATGGTTTCTTTTTTTTCTACTTGGCAGCAGGAAGGAGAGGCATCAATGAACCTGGATCCTGAGAACAGTGTACAGGACAGGGGTGACACTGTGATCCCTCTCCACATAGAAACATCACATTCCCTGGAGACCTTCTGGTTGGAGGACCAGACAAGGCCCCTGCTCTGATCTCAGGTCAGTTCACCTAGAGGTACTCGAAGGAAAAGTGAGGGCCAGAAAGGACTTCAGAAAGAGCCCATGAGACTAGAAACACAGTGGACAGACCATATGTCAAAACAGAACTCTGACCAAAACCTGTGGCCACTCTCCCAGAAAGCCAATGCCTAGGTATGGGCAGCCAGCCTGCTCGCTACTCATCAGAATACTGTCCTTAATAATTGCTCCAGGAACCCAATGAGTCCCATAGCAGAAGGCCTTATCGTCAGTATTTGACTAATAAGTGAAAACCTCCCTAATTATTTTCCCACTTCTAGCTTAAAGCCAGGCAGAGAAAGTAAAACATTCCCTAACTAGCTCCATAGGCTGCCTGGCTTGTAGTTAGTCTGTTCCAGCATCCCTGGGCTAGGATCCTCCAGCTGAAATCTTCCTCCTTTACTCTGTAGATGTTGCCCATTCCCATGCCTGCCTTCGGGTCTCTTCTGACTGCAAGTGACAGTGGCTGGCTCCCTCGCCTCAGCACACTGTGTATAAACAGCCTTGCCCTGTCCTACTTAGTGAGCCTCCATCCATTTCTGCTCTCCTTTAGGACACCTCGGCTACCAGGGCTCTGCAACATTACAACCGCAAAATATGACATTCCAATAATTAGTAAAATATGACAAACTGCATATGCGCACAACGACTAACGTTCATACAAATCATTCCATCAAATTCAGGGGAAGCAAAAGAGATGGCCTCCAAGCCCTGTGTGTTTATGCATGAATTTTGATGGACAGCTGAGAGAGATTTTTTTTAAAATATAATTTCTAATACAGCTCTTTCTTTTTGGCCCCCTGCCTCTGGACTTCCAGGTGCTGGCTATCAGGGCTTCAGGGAGGCACTGGCTTCCAATGGAGCAATGCCAAAATTGATCCTGGTATAATAAGGAGCTTGACACCCCAACATTATCCAGCGAGAACAGAGCATCTAAATGTAGCTGAGCCCAGCAAGAATGATGACAGGAAGACAGGATGGTGAAATCTCCCCAGCACTCATAGGGAGAAGGCACAGAGTGCTGAGCTCAGGTGCAGGGTGTTCCTCTCTTCTCTGAAAGAGGCAGGCAGTTTAGAAGCATCCAGACAGATGTGAAGGCAGGAAGGAGCAAGACATGCCATCCAGAGGCACCCCACGGGTGTGGCAAAAGAAACTCGTAAGTCTCCAGAAGTGATGATTGTTCCCTTAAAGTTTATGTGTGTATGACTGGTGCTCGATGTGTCTGTACTTGGATAGAGACCATTGGAGAGTAGGGCCAATGGGAGGTGGGGATAACCCTGCCATGATGCTTAGGGTTTGGATTTTCTTGTTATTTAGCAGCACAAGACAGGATCGTCTAGGGAGAAGGAGCCTCAGCTGAGAGGTTGGTTTTGGCACACTAGCCCTTGGGCCAGTCTCTGGTGTGCTTTCTTGATTGATAATTGATGTTGGGGGCCCAGATAACTGTGCCGCCCTTGGGCAGGTGGGTGTATGAGAAGCAAGCTGAGTGAGACATGGGGGAAAGGCCAGTAAGTAGCATGGCCTTTGCTTCATTTTCTGCTTTGAATTCCTCCCTGACCCCCTTCACAGGGACTATAAGCTATAAGATGGAATAAACCCTTTCCTCCCCATGTTGCTTTTTGTCGTGCTGTTTATCATACACAGTGCTTTGAAACATCGCTTCGGGAAGATGTCCCCCACTCGATACAGGTCTTATCTTCATTTGTTCCTACTGACATGTCATACAGGGCCTTAGTGAGTACGCTTGTCAGTCCTGGTGGCTAACTGATTTCCCGTGTCCTGAAAATGAGTGACAACGTTAAAATCAAATTTAAAATGTGGGGATCCAGGCTGGTGATGTAGCTCCCTTGGCAGCGAGAACAAAACTTGTTTGATCCCCAGCACTGCATAACACGGGGCATGGTGAGAGATGCCTGTAATCCCTACACTTGAGAAGTAAAGAGAGGAGGATGGGGAGTTAAAGAGCATCTTCACTACACAGTGAATCCAAGGCCAACTGAGTCTATGTGAAAGCCTTTCTCTAAATAAATAAATACTTTACATTCAAAATTTAGGTAGGAACCTTTATAGCCAGCACTTCAAGCTACCTGGACTTATGAATGGTTCCTACACCAATCTAACACATGCCAGCCATGACTCATTGCACCTGGGGGAGTCGCTGAGGGATGTCCCGGGGGTGAGAGAGATCCAGCTCCTTCCTCTGCTTTCCAGATCTCCAAAGCTAAACTTCCCTACACTTCCAAACACACACACACACACACACACACACACACACACACACACGAGGAAAGAAGGAAGCAAGGAAAAAAAGTTCCAATAATAACTCGGGGTCAACATTCCCAAATTGAATTACATGACCTCCCTTCCAGTGCTTATAATTCCCCAGAACAGGGTCTCCTACAGAACTCAGACCTGCAACAGGCCAAAACAGGAAAATTCATTTCTGTGCACATCTTAATGCGGCGGGGCGGGGAGGGGGGGAGTGGGCTGATGTGGGATGTTCTTCTGTATATGTGTGGCTTTCATTGGTTGATGAATAAAGCTGTTTTGACCAATCGCTTAGCAGAGTAAAGCCAGGTGGGAAATCCAGAGATTATATATAGAGAGAGAGTAGGCAGAGTCAAGGAGACAATGTCTGGAACCTTACCCAGTAAACCACAGCCTCATGGCAATACACAGAATAATAGAAATGTGTTGTTTTAAGTTGTAAGAGCTAGCCAATAAGAAGCCTAAGCTATTAGTCAAGCAGTGTTGTAATTAATATAGTTTCTGTATGATTATTCGGGTCTGAGCGGGCCAGAAACGAAAGAGCAGTCTCCACTTACAGTGGGCTGGTAAATCTCTGTAAGAACACACGTCTCTGCACACTTGTTTGCCCATGGCAGAGGGAGTGGTCTGCTAGATCTCAGTAAGAACATGTCTCTACACACGTGTTTTCCCATGGCAGAGAGAGTGATCTGCTAGATCTCGGTAAGAATACATTTCTGTATATACCTGCATTTATCCATGGCAGAAGGAGTGGTCTAAAGGAAGACCCAGTCCTCAGTGAGTGTCACCACCTCAGTGGGTGGCTGCATAAGAACTCTAATGTAGCCTGAACCTTTGAACAAGTCAGTGAGCCAGCCACCACGCTTCTGCTTCAAGCGCCTGCCCCAACTTCTCTCAATGATGGGTTACAACCTGGAAGAGTAAGTCAAATAAATCCTTCCCCCCCCCCAAGCTGTTTTCAGCCAGATCATCTTATCACAATAAAAAAAGAAGCTAGAACAATGCCATAGCAACCCCAGGAGGTTGGAAGCACAATGAGTACTCACAGTGTTTCAGAAACCGGAGGGAGGCCCCAGCATAGGGGCTACACGGAGTGTCAAAGCCAAAGATGAGAACAGGAGATGGGAGACAGTGTGGGAGCCAGGCAATCAGGGGTGGTGGAGCAGAGTACCTAGGGTGCATTCACCAGCCCCAGCTCTGGTCTTCCTGCCTTCTGTTCATTGTCATAGCTCTTGAGAGCTGACCTGGGAGCTTGCACAGGCCCAGTGATCCAACCTCTACACAGCCTCGGGAGGACACAGAATGCCGACCTTCATTCAGGATACAAAGGCAGGGCCGGGAATAGTGACTGCACGGTACCTGGCAGAACGGAGAGTGTGACACCGAGGAGTCCCGGGCAGGCTTTGCAGCTCCGGCACTTGGCCAGCCTGGAGAAACAGTTGGTGGCTTACCACATGCCCATGCCCAAAAAGAGACACCTGTCTCTTCGCTGTGCCACAGCCGAGTGCAGACATGTGGAGCCTCTAACATCTCCCCAGACAATGTTCCATAGCTGCGCTGTCCAACAAATTAGGCACTAGCCACGCGTGCAATCGGAATTCATTAACATTCCATTGAAAATGCCCAGAGTTAGATGTGCCTGGCTGCTCTGTACAGAACGGCACAGACACCGGGCAGCTCTGCCACCAGAGGTGACTGCACCACACAGAACCAATATAAACAAAATAGTTAGCCATCCACGACAGCCCGGGAACTATCAAGTTTGGGCTCAGAGTGTACTAAATCCACAATCTGGGGAAACAGGTGACTCAGTTGGTAAAGTGTTTCTCATACCAGCATGAAGACTCAAGTTCAAGCCCCCAGAACCCACATAAAAGAGGCAAGTACAGTCTCACATATTATAATCCTAGTTGTGGGGAAGCAGCGACTGTGGATCCTGGAGCCCACTGGCTGAACTGGCAAGTGCCAGGTTGGAGGAGAAAACCTGTCTCAGAAAAGAACAGTGAAGGAAACACCTACGGTTGACCTCTGGCCTCCATATGTGCACACACACATTTGCACACACATGAACATATACATACAGACATACCTTTAAAAAATCACCAAGCAAATATTTTAAATGGCTGTAATAACCTCACAACATAACAGGAGAAACTTCAAGTTCAGGGCTCGTACATTAGCCAATTCAGCTAATATCTGTGACCCTAGAGAATCTGACTTAGCCGCTTTGATTCTTTTCCACTAACGTGCATGATGCATATAGGATGGGGACATGTGTGGGATGGTTTACTGGAATCACAAAATAGCATCCCTCTCCCCCAGGAAGGACTTTGAGTAGTCATTGCCTTTTTGTCTCCAGCCACAGTTTACATAGAGAACGCAGCTGGTCATGTGTAAATGATTCCTGGTACTCCACTGACCTCTGGGAGGGTCCAGACACTGCTCCTCCACACAATCCTAAATGCTGTGAGAGCTATCGGGGTGCATTCATTTACAGCACTACAGTGGGGAGGAAGGCCATCCTACTGCCTCAAATAAAGACGTGAAATGTACCTGTCATGTTTTGTTCCCATAAATCAGCCCCGGGAAAAGTTTTGAAACTCCGCTGCTGGCAAACTATGCAACAGAGAAATGACAAAGGGCCACATAACTCTTCTGGAAGCCACCTGCAGCTCATCAACAGGATGAGAAGCCAAGCATCAAAGGGAGTACACAGAGCCCGCATCAAAGAGAAGGCAGAGGAGGGGAAGATCTAGTTAGATTTCATCTCTCTCTTCATTGCCTGCTAGCTTCCTAAAACATGGGTGATTATAAACACACAGGCACACATGCTTGCAAAGACATTCATACACATACTAATAACTCAATCTGAAGCATTCATACCAGCATGCGTGCACATGCACACACACACACACACACACACACACACACACCACATACGCACACGCTTCATAGAACATGGTGGAAACAGCTTACATTCTCTGTCACTTCAAAGGACTCTTAGAGGTCCATCAGTCACCAGCTCTGACTTGTACATTTCTTCTATGAATGAAATGATTTGTCCTTCTGAACCCGATTCAGCCCCCTTGTCACTAAGTCCCTGGCAATGATTGATTCTGAACTTGGGACTCTGGGCAGGCCAGGCACCACCACCAACATAGAGTGACTTGGAACTCCTGTAGAGGAGTTCCTGTGTGAGCTTCTCCTGAGGAGAAACAATGAAACCATTCTACCCTAGTGTAGTTCAGTGAAACAATGAGTTACAATGGGGTTAATTACAGCAATATAAGCCACTGAAGAAACACCCCTGTCAGTCTCTGTCTGTCTGTCTTTCTCCCAGCAAATGTCATCTATCTATAAACCCTTAAGAAAGCACGGGCTGTGTCATGTGATTTCCCAAAAGTCCTCTTCTTTAATCTTCTCAATATGATTTACTAAGATAGAACATTTTACTTCTCTGTAAATATTGTGCCCAGACTCACAGAGCCAATCAAGAGCTGGAATCAGAATAAGACTCCTGTCCTGTCTCTCTTCAACATTAGGATATAATGTCTCACCAAAGGTAAAGGGCAGGTGAAACGTAGCCCAGTTTGTACAGTATAAACCAGGCTAGGCTGCTGCCCACAGCAATCTCAGCACTGGGGAAGGAGAGTCAGGGGGATCAGAAGTTTGGGGCTATCCTTGGCTATATAGTGAGTTTGAGGCCAGCCTGAGCTACAGATCCCATCTAAGTGGAGTGATGAAGAAGAGAGGGAGGGACGGCAGGAGGGAGATGGCATAATGGGAGAGGAATTGTGTTGGTTTTCCCAGTGTCTGCCATGTGAAGGGCCATCTTCCCACTCACATGAAGAACGGGTTCACTGTTGACACTGGAGTGGGGTCCCCCATATCTTCCTGCAGGCTGAATGACCTCTTGGATTCCTCTGCCACTATGCCAGGTGGGCAATATTGATCACATTATTACCGGGTAACAAGCAGATCCATGAAGCAAGTGCCAGAACTAATTGGGTCTGGTTTGCTATAGATCTGAGTTTTCTGGCTGAGCAAATTGCAAATTGAATTAAGCCAGAGATGGAAGATGTTTCTGGAGTCCTGGGTGCAGTTGTGTTTCTTGAGATCCTTCTCTGTGAGTTCTGGGGCAGGAATCAAAGAAGTAAATTCCCAGTGCTGATTACAGGGGTCTTTCCTTATATTAATAACACAAAAGAGAAGCGGGACAGCTGCGGAATCAGAAACAAACAGGCAGCCAATTGCATTGGATGCCGAGCGCCTGCTAGATTTTATACCCCCACCCTGTCTATCTTTTTCTCAGCCGACCACTGGCAGCCATTTTTATTTTACCCATTTTACGGTAAGTAAACTGAGGGCAGTATTTCTAACTTGGCTTTTGCTTTACCAAGTCTATTCAGAAAGCAGTACAGAGTGATTTAGAAGGATCTAACAATCCGGCAAGGAGAGAGGCTTCTGGAAGCAAATTTTGCCCAGAAATTTAAGAATCTTTGAGAAGGCTGTGGCAGAACAACCACACACATGCCCAGTGAGTGGCTAAGGACCTGCCCACTCCTGAACCAGCCCAGATATTGGGTAGGAGAGCCAATATGTCTGTCTAAACGTTCCCAGCCTGAAAGAAGCAATCGCATTACTGAGTTATGTCCAAGAAAGCATGAGCAGAAAATTTCAGAGGAATTCTGAGCAAATTGACACCTTCTAAAGGAGGACATGAAAGATGAAAAGCCCTTTCTTTTCCATGTTATTTTGTCTTGAATAGGGGCATGATGTCTGGAGTGGCAGCAGTTGCTTTATAAGCGTGAGGGAACAGAGAGAAGACCAGGAAAGATTAGAGAAGGATGCAGAGAAACTGCCCAGATAAATGAGCATCCCTCTCATTTACATCAACAACCACTTAGAGAATAACGGGGCCTTCGTTGGCTTAAGTTCCTTATACTGGGTCCTCTGTTACCTAAGGCCAAACACTTGCATTGCGGAAATTCACGATGGAGACTTCTGCGAATGGAGGAGGGTCTCATGCAACAGCTGGTTACTTGGATTCATTTCTCTTTCCTCATGTAACCCTTGTCAAAGTACTGAGGAAGGTGAGGGTGGATGGGTAAGATGGACGAGAGCAGGATAACCCTGCAAGCCCTGCACGCTCCCATTGAAAGCAATTTACCTTCCAAGCGAGGCAGGTGGCAGGAGTTGGAGTCACAGCTTCAAACAATAGAAAATGATTCCTGAGTGGCTTCCAGTGGAGGACCAACTGGCTCCCCTGCCTGCCGACTGAGTGGCTGCCCAGAATCCTAGGACCGTAGCTGCATTACCAGGCCATGACCACCGCTCTTCTCTCCATCCTGACCCGTGCTGGTGTCTAAAGAAAAAAGCTTGCTCTGTCTTTAGTACAGTCTACTGGGTCTCATCTTACATTGTCCAAGAACTCAATGTCACAGAGGGGAAGCTCCTACGGCACACCCTCCAGATGCAGCATGTCACCCGGAGACCCCTCAGCCGTCACTATCAACATTCACATGGCTACAGGCGTCCACTAAGCTGGGCCCTTGTGTATTATGACTGCTCTTGCCTGAATCCTACAAATCCCCACACATCTTAAAGGACTGGTCCCTATGATGGTTAATCTCAATACAGACGAGCTCTAGAGTCACCTGGTAGACCAGACTCTGGGCGAGTCTGTGAGAGTTTCTAGACTGGGTTAATGGAGGTGGGAAGACCCACCCGGAATGTGGGTGGCACTCTTCCATGAGCTGGAGTCCTGGACCAAATAAAAAGGAGAAAGGGAGCGTGAGCTGCTTCCAGCCTTGGTCTGGAAAGGACCCACTTAGATGTTCAGGAGCATGACTTGTGTGTGGCTCAGGGCGTGACCCAGACCCACAGACACGGCAGATGACAAGAAACAGGGTGGTTTCCCAGTGACCATTCCACACCTGCATCAGTCAGGGTTCTCTAGAATAATGGAACTTACAGAATAAATACATATAAAGGGGATTTATTAGAATGATTTACAGGCTGCAATCCAGCTAGTCCAGCCATGACTGGCTATAAACAGAAAGTACAAATATCCAGTAGTTGCTCAGTCTGCAGGCTGGATGTCCCACGTGGTCTTCAGTATATTCTGGAATCTCAAAGAAGTAGGCTTCAGTGAGAGAAGGGGTGCGCTAGCAAGGCAAGAACAAGCAGGCAACGAGCAAAAGCTTTCTTCTTCCATGTCCTTATGCAGGTTTCCAGCAGAAGGCATGGCCCAGATGAGAGGCGTGTCTTCTCACCTCAAAATCCAGACCAAAGGTCTTCCAACCTTAAAGGCCTGGACTAGAGGTGGATTCGCCCACTTCAAAACAAGCACAAATAATCTCTCTCATTGCCGGATTGTAGTTTAATCTAGATGTAATCAAGTTGGCAACCAAGAACAGCCGTCACAGCACAAATAATCTCTCTCATTGCCGGATTGTAGTTTAATCTCGATGTAATCAAGTTGGCAACCAAGAACAGCCGTCATAGCACCCAAGCCAGGAGGCTGGCCCCACACTCGGAGCTGCACTCTCGGGTTCGAGTAACATTGGGAGAATTATCTCCCCTGATGTGACGTTGAAGCTAAAGGGACAGGAAGAGAGTTAGGATGAGATGGACACATGGCCCACATGACCCTCCTTTGGCTTCAGGGAAACTGAAGCAAGCCCCTCTCTTCTTTTCCCCTTCCTGTGCTCCCACTGAAAGACAGTGCACAGACATACCCTAATTCAGTCGTCACACTGTGCACCTGGAAAACTGGAGTCCCCCCACTGTCCCGTGGAGGCCCCTCCCACAGTTAGTGCTCATCGTAACAATGTAAGGTACGTACTACAATTATCGTGTTTGATAGAGAGAGAAACTGAGGTAGAGAGATAATTTGCTCCCACTTCTCCAGAAGCTAACTCTTACATGTAATAAATGCCCATTAATTATCAGCCAGAACAAAATGCACTGTGTGTGCATACATTTATATGCTTGCACATGAGTGTGACTTGGATGCACATATGTGGGACCAGGGTGCATGCCTGACTGCCCCTGTGCCACAATCAGACTTAGGCTGTGCAGAGGCTCCTCACTGTACAGCACTGTTGAAGGCACATGAGTCTGCTGTGGCTCTCTTAAAGCAAGCACCAGGTCAACTGACCTTTCCTTGCAGTGCTGGGGATCAAACCTGGGGCATTCACATGCTAAGCAAGCTCTTGTCTTCCTGGCTACATCCCTGGGCCTTGGTCTCATGACTGTTCAAGCTGGCCTTCAGCTTCCTATCACTCAGCCTCAATCTCTCCCAACTGCCAGGATTATAGGCACTTATAATGGAGCATGCCCAGCTCACACGACATCTTCAAGACCCTCTAGAAAGATAAACATGGTGGAGATGTGCCTCACTTCATTACCGCCCACACCCCATCAACCACGCAGCAATACAAAGTGTGTGAATTCTGCCCCTGCTACAGTTGAGGGCACCAACCCAGGGTTTCTGTGACTTTCCCAGGCTCCCACAGACAGGGCTCATTGGTTCACAGACCCCAGGCTCATGTTACATCATGAGATCATGAAGGAGAGGGCTTTCCTGGGAGGAGGACAGGGCTTACACACAGTTATTGGTAAGCACATCCTGTTCACCTACCAGAGGCTGGAGCACTTCTGTGGTAAGCAGAGCTCGGGAAAGGCTCCATGTTCAAAGCCTTGTTCGAATCCTCAAAGCCTTGTTCGAATCCTTCTTTACAAAGTATAAACTGGCCCCCGTTTTTTCGAGTGTTTATTCAACATGACTATTTTTTAATTCTGTAATTGCATTCCAAGTATTTGGCCTGAGAGGATAATTGGACAATTACAGAGACATATGAGACAAGCTGTTGGTTAGAGACATTACTACAATAGGAAAAACCTGGGGGAAATAGGAAAAACCTGAGGGAAACCACATAAGAACCAGACATCACTTAAACGGCCCGAGGCCTGACAGGCCTGTGCATCCACAGAAGCTGCCTCTGTGGGCTGGGGCACCGATGAGAGAGATACCCACGGCGGGGACATCTGCTAATTGCTTTGGTCTTATTCAAACATTGAGGTTACTCTTTTTCTAAGACGTGAAGCTGGGAGGGGAATAGGCATGTGGGGAGATCTGTGGAGTAATCGGGAATAGATATAATCATATTTTGTTATATATGTATAAATTCTCAAAGGTAAGGAAAACATTTTTAAATGGGAGACTACACATGAAAAATAAAAATAAGACATTTAGTAAACGAATAAAAGCTCAGAAAGCAGCCTATTCAAGGCGTTAATAAAGATTATTTCAGGTGTGAGACTTGTAAATAATGTTTGTCTTCTTGGGGGCCAGAGAGTTGGCTCAGTGGTGAAGAGTATTGGCCGCTCTTCCAGAGGGCGAGGGTTTGATTCCCAGCTCCAACACAGTGGTTCACAACTATCTGTAGTTCCAGTCCCATGGGATTTCACATCACCTTCTGGCCTCCATAGGCATCAGACACATACATGGTAGATGGACAGATATACAAACAAAACATGTGAAATTCAAAGTTAAATTTTTTAACTTTTATTAAAATTTAAAATTAAAATAGTATTAAATTATTTTAAAATTAAACTAAAATTTAAAAACAACATTTGTTTTACATACCTGTACTTTTCCTCTAAAACAATATACTTCTGCAGTTTTATAAGATGTAAAATACACTTTTCAGTGAATATTCTGAGGAATAAGCTTTGTATCTATCAGCGTTACCCCAGGAACACCCTCCCGCCCCCACACTAGCTAACCGACGCTAAGACAGGCCCTACTCTCTAAGTCAAGAACGGGGGACATGGATGAGGAAGGCATTAAACAACCCACAAATCCAGAAACCATAAAATCCCCCATATTTAGCCAATCACAAAAGCAAATGGAGCAGAAGGAGAAACTTGACAGCCATTTTCTCCCTGTACCCCCCGGGAGGCCCAGCCAGTAGACGGGAAACCGTGGACCATGTCACCAGCATCCTGGGCCCACCAGAGGGAAGAACCCCAGACGTGTCAGTGGGTGTCTTGGTGGCTGCACCTGGAAGCTGCCCTGCAGCCCCACCCAGGCCCCTGGGCTTCTCACTCACCAGCATGATGGGGGATTAGACTCCAGAAACAAGATCCTCCCCAGGGGCTCACAGAGAAAGAGCTCAGCGGCAAACATATGAATGGTGACATCTTTTTGGAAGAGCATCAAAACGAAGCAAACGTCCACCCATCCCCCAGCAAGCGAGACGCTCTTCGCAAATCCCACCTCAGAAGTCACAACACCCACTCAGGAAAATGCATTCCAATGGGTCAGGTATGGTGTCTGAGACCTTCATCCTTGGTGCTGGCCCCAGGATGGCTAAAAGATGATGGGAAAAAATTCCGCCCTAAGGGAGGTTGTGGGAACCTTAAGGACAGGCTCCACGCATGAGTCGATGGTGCTGTTTTAAGTAGAAATAGTAAAAACACAGAGTAAAAGTGGTTATCATGAAGGAAGTTTTCTTTTCTTTCCTTTCCTTTTTTTTTGACAGAACTTCATCTAGTTCAGGCTGGCCTCAAGCTCCTGAGTATTTTGAAGATGTCCTTGAACCCCCGAACCTCCTACCCCTGCTACCCCAGAGTCCCAAGTGCTAGGACTCCAGGCAATTACAGCTATGCCTGGTATATATTGTCCTAGGGGTGGGACCACCCGACGCTTTGTGCGTGCTAGGCAAGCACTCCTCAACCCAAGAGCTTTGCCCCCATCCCAAGAACTTTCTGGACTCACAGGCAGCTGCATGTGCCATCCTGCTGTGCAAAGAAAATCTTACGGTTGGTCAGGAAACACTAAGCAAGGGCAAGACACAGACATGAGCTTTTACTATGGTGTCCACGGGAAGAGAGAAGGGGAGGGCAGGAAATCAAGGTAGGACTGGCTAGCAAGGTTGTATTCCCAGCACGGGGGAGGTAGAGGCAGGAGGATCTGTGGAGCCTGCTGGCCAGTCAGTGTACATAATCAGGTTCAGTGAGAGACCCTATCTCAAAAAGCTAAGGCAAAGAAGTGATTGAGGAAGATACATTTAATGTCAACACATACACGCACGTGTGCACAAGCACACGCATACATGCACACATTTGCACATATACATGTGTTAAAGTCAAGACCTTTATTTTCTATGAAGTGGCATTTCTGGAATTGGGAGATCTGTCCAGGGTCAGCAAAGTCCCAGACATCAAAACAGTCAAGGCTCAGTGATGCAGGCCTGTAACCCCAGCTCCTGGGGAGGCAAGGCAGAAGAACCATAAGCAAATTTGAGGCTAGTCACTACTTCAAAATAATTGCAAGTTTTTAAAAGGGCTGGGATGGATCTCTGCGGTAGAGTGGTTACCTTCATACACAAAGGCCTGTCTTTAATCCCCACTACTGGGACACTAGAGCAAAACACTCTCTGAAAAGAGCCCCACTGGCCACACCCTGCCACACGGAAGTCAGTGGACTCGGATGACCCCTGTTAAGTCAAAAGAATTCCATTGACTAATCAATACCCCAGCAAATAGGAAATCACGGCAAGGAGCGAGGCCCAGAGGGAGGCCAGTGCTTCCATAGAAGGGGCACCAAAAAAATGACAGCAGCCACAATAAGTGTCAGACTGTGTGTGAGGGACCCTCGGAGTCACACCACAACACTCAAACATCTGAGACCTACGTTTCCAGGCTGGGATTTGAGTCAACTCCAAGACCCAATGTGCCAGGCAGAGGCTGCCATTTTCCTCCATTTCTCTCTGGGTTCATCCCACAGATAAAAACTGGGATCTGATGAGTAACTCAGGCCCACGGGGGAGATGGGTGGAGGGAGCCAGTAAGGGGGAGAGGCACTCCTTCTGTTCGTGCCAAAATCAAATTCCAAGGACTTGGGTGGCCGCCGAGCCTCAGAGGTTGGTCGGGAAGTAAGGCATGTTTAGAACGGAAATGTATCTAGTCGGCATCCACACAAAGATGGGGGAGAAACAGCCATTTCCTCTAACCCACTCACCTGCAGAGCCCCCTATCTGTGTAAACAGAGGGCTAGAACCACCCACCTGCTCCAGTGACCCCCTCAACACAGGTTCCAGCATGTCTCCTCAAAGGGGACAGATAAGAGAGCATATTCTGCACTGCGCTGAGACATTTATACAGTGTGGTCTCTCCATCAGCCAGAACAGAATCTCACTTAAACCCTCTCACAGAGAGAGACAGACGTCCATCTGGCCGTCTTGTCTGACTGACATCTGGGATGGTCAGGAGAACACCAATGGCTCCGCTGGGCCACCGTAGGCCTTATTTATTATCCACAGGAATGTCTCAGCTGGGAGGGCCTAGCATCTGCCCGCTCACTCCATCTGCTCGCCAGACTTGTCTGCCAGCCTGCTTCGGGGAGCCAGGAGGATCCCTGGAGAGAGTCCCTGAGCATGGTCCGAGGTGGCATTTGTTGATGTTGGCCACGAGGGTCCCTTTATGTGCCTGGGTTTGGCTGGAAGAGGCTCAGTGCCAGCTTGGACTGCCAGCCCCACTCAGCAAGGGAAATAGATGCCTTCTGGCTCTAAGAGACACAGGCCTTCTGCTGCCTGGATGAAAGGCACCTGTGCGCTTTCTTGACCTTGCCGCCTCTCTCTAGAACACTCTGAGCCCTTCCTGCTCATCGGGAGAGAGGTCTTTTTCTCCATGTCCGCTCCTAATCCACCCCTCACTCAAAAGGCCTGTCTCCCCCAGCCTGTTAGCAGCGACCTAAACAAGTACCTGATACCCCTGCACCAGGAAGAGACACCCACCGGAAGACCTCCCATATGGACTCTGAGGGTTTCCAGATCCAACTACAGTAATCATTTGATTCTTCCCAGGCACTCAGCAATCTATAGCTCCATTTCCGAAGCCAGTCTTCTTCTCTTTAAAAGGCGACCTCTCTTCCCAAGTGCTCCCCACATGTTCATTTGCATAGGGCTGAGCCTTTGCGCACCAGGCATGAACCACCGCACAGGTTCCCGGACAATGCTAAACATAGGTCCCCAGCCTGTGACTCCACCAACCCCACTTGCAGCCGCCCTAGTGGACGATACATAAACCCAAGTCCCTACCCTGTGATTACAGGACACCCAACTTTGGTAGTCCGCAGCATTGTCTCTGAAACTATTCTTAGCTCTCTGGCGCCATCTTCTGGAAATCTTTGATTACGACTGAGCTGAAAGTGCTGCTTCCCAGGAACGTGCCCAGTGGGTTATAGACCCCACCCCATCAGTTCCTGTTTGTATTAAAATGATCCAGAGCTGGTGGAAAGATTATGACTAGGAACTGACTCATCCATCCTAGCCGCGTACACTAACCCACACTCCCCCACCATAAACCCCAATTTCTTACGTGGCAATGTCCACAGACATCTGCTGCCTGGCATAAGTTTGTTAATGGAAGGAATATTCTAGATGGTGAAGGTCCCAAAGACGAGGTGTGGTTTCTCTTTAATTGTACCATCAATTGTAATTTTATAACATCATGTTATATATATATTATTTTCACAGCATCAGCACCACCTCAAAGTTTATTATTCCGTTCTTAATTTTGTGGGTCCAATACCACACACTCAAAACGTGTGTGTGTGTGTGTGTGTGTGTGTGTGTGTGTGTAGCACGAATAATAAAAACTCAAAGAGAGATAATGGGTTTCAAGCTGAAGAACAGGAAAAACAAAGCCAAAAAGAAAAATAGTCGGGTGGTGATAGCTCACACCTTTAATCCCAGCACTTGCAGCACTAGAGGAGGCAGAGACAGGGGGATCCCTGAGAATTTGAGGCCAGAGTGGTCTACAGAGCAAGTTCCAGGACAGGCTCCAAAGCTACAGAGAAACCCTGAAAGAAAGAAAAAAGCAAAGCAAAGCAGCCAGCCACTAGAAAGGACCTTTTACCTCTACCAAATCTTCAGACCAAAAGAACAAAATCCTGTCTCCACGAATCATCAGACTCCACACTCCAGTGAGTTCCTGTTTCTTCCCCTTTATATTTCTCTCTCTACCCAGCCATATCGCTCCTGTCTCAACCTCTCTAGTGCTGGTATTAAAGGTGTGTGACTCTCAAATATCGGGATTAAAGGTGTGAGTTACCACACGTGGATCTGTTTCTGGATCCATCTTGTATAGCCCAGGATCGCCTTGAACTCAGAGAGATCTGCCTGCTTCTGTCTCCCGAGTCCTGGGACTAAAGGTGTGTGCCGCCATTCCCTGGCATCTAGTGGCTTACTTTTGCACTCTGACCTTCAGGTAAGTTTTATTTATTAAAATACAAATATTACTACATGTGTGTGAGTGGGGGGAGGTGTGAGTGGGGGTGTATGTGGGGGGGGATGTGTGTGGATGTGTGGAGTGTGTGTGTGTGTGTATGTGTGAGTGTGTGTGTGTAGGCAGGTGTGTGCCACAGTTTGCATAAGGAGGTAAGAGAAAGCCTCAGGCATACCTCCTTGCCTTCCACCTTGTTCTAGGCAAGGTCTCTTGCTGTTCATACTCCAGGATTTCTGCCCTCAAGCCTCTGAAGACTCTCTTGTCTCTACAGCCCCTCTGACCCGGGGTCGCTGGGGTTACAGCCATGCCCCACTGTGATATTTAAACATGAGTTCTGGAAGTATGAGCTCGGGTCCTCACACTTGTGCAGCAAGTGCTCCACCCACTGGGCCATCTTCCCAGCCCGACCTACCTCCTTTTCCCCCAAACTGTCTTTAAGAGGACTTTCCTGATACCCATCTCCTAACTCTGATCAAACAGCCGTAGTAAAGCTAGATAGCATCTCTGTGGCGTCTAGAATGACCTGCATGGTTTTGCACTTGCTTGGAAGACAGACAGGAAGGCACATCCAGACAGTTCTCATTCCTGCTGGGCGCTTAGAAGTGTGAGTGTCCTATGATCCTGAAAGGGACTTTTGATCACAGACATTTGTCCTCTCAAGCCACTAACGATACAAACACAGGCATACTTTCTCCAGGTAGCCTCCCTGCCAGGAAGCTGAGAGCTACCAGCTGCTGCCTGAGGCTCCCCAGCCGTCAAACGCACTGATTTCGGCAGCTCTTTCAAGCTCAGTTTCCACATCCGCTCAGATGCTCAGGGAACAGCTATTTTACAGCCTTCAGATGAAGCAAGCATATGGACGTCACATGGGCCCAAGACGCCCTTTCTTGCCTCTCCTGTTACCTGTCCCGGATTTGGCCTCTGGTTCCTGTCCCTGCATCTGCACATGGAGGCAACTACTGAACTACCTGTGTGTTTGCACTTGCTCTGCCCCAGCAAGAGTTATTAATCTGACTCTAAAAGCTGAGCATTAAACCAAAGCTCAAAGGCAGGAACCAGCACCCCCTTCCCACAACATAATTCATTTTCTGAGCCTTCATTACAAAGGGAGAACTGCATGACCCAAGTGTGGGCTGAGAAGCAAGAAGAAGGCAATAGTGGAGCTGGCATGTTCCCCTAATTAGCTCCTGCCTGTGGTGATGCCTTCGATGAAAACATCCCTCACACTCAAACAGGCTGCGACTTTTGCTGGAGTTCCTAGCCAGAGTTAATAACACACCTTGAGATGACTTGAGATGGCTGTCCTACTATGTACTCCGCCTGTCAGTTTAAGAAATCAATAAAACAACCAGCCTCACTTGTCTTGGACTTCCCAGTAATCAACTTGTACAACCTAAGCTAATATATAGCTGTAATCTTCGATCATGTGTCCTTTCACTCCCCTGACCCAGAAGAATGCATTTGTGTTTGCATATGTGTTATGACAATCATTTTCTGGAAACAGCAAATGAGCTAAAAGCAGTTTTATAAATGAATACTCACCATAAATGTTGAACATAACATATGGATAGTTCTTGATAAACAGTGATGTTTGTAGTACTGTGGCTACACGGGTAAGTTGAGATCAGTTGGAGTTATGACTTAACCCCTTGTAAAACTCTGTTAGAGAGTTCTGTAAAGAATCTCTCATTCCCTGACCACATGATGCTTTCTGTGCTGTTCAACAGAAGGGAGAGCAAAGCCCTTTGTTAGGAATAAAGACAGGGACAGATAGATTCCCTAGACAGTGTTCAACAGGCACAGTAAACTCATACAACAGACAGACAGGGACCACAGAAGACACAGGAAGAGTGAAGAAGAGAATCCAAGGCTGGGCTAACTCTTAGGCAATTGACACCAAGGGGGATGCTTTGATTCCCTTCTTAATGCAACACCGATGCATTATTGCCTCTCTGGGTTTAGTATTAATGCATATGGAAGCATTCATACTGACCACATTTTGGTGCCTCATGTGAGGCACCAAATTAAATCTGTACACTTGTCCATTTTTTTTTTTTTTGCCAAAAACGCCAGTAAAACTATTGGAGTCTGGCAGCTGTCTTATGACCATCAGACAGGCATGTAAGAGCTCTCACAGATGGTTCAGCACTAACAGAAAGGCAGAAGCTAGAGTGCTGACTGCTCCGGCTGACAACTTAAGTTGGGCCTCAACACCCTTGAGGGTGTTGACCACCCATAACTCCAATTCCAAGGATCCTACACGGTCTTCCAGTTTCTGTGGGCTCCTACATACATGTGGTCCACATAAAGTCATATAAGACATTTTTAAAGTGGGCTCTGGAGCCAGTGAGATGGCTCAGGGGGTAAAGGGGCTTGCTGTCAAGCCGATGACTGAGTTCAAACCCTGGAGGCACACGACTCCCCCAACATGTCCTCTGAGCTCCACTTATACAGCATGGTATACACCCCTCAAATAGATAGATAATGTAATGAAAATAAAAATAATTACTATAAGTTTTAAATGAGATAATGATAATAGGTAGGCAAGGACATAGATGAGGTAACTGAGGAAGCTCACATCTGGGCAGCTGTGTTTCTAACAGAATATCCCTTTGGGCTTCAACATCCTTGAGGCTGCAGGTAAGTTGTTCTGAGCTGTAGCAGAAACTATGGCACTGGGGCACTTTCCTGCACCTGTCCACATCTCGAAAGACCCCACATCGCTATAGCATTGCTTGCTTTGTGGTACCCTCACCCCTCCTTTTTGTCAACTTTCATAGAGGATCATGGGAAAAAATACTCTAACAGGGATATCTGGTCCATCACAATTTGTAAGGGCAAAGTGGCCACCCTATTTTGTCATTATGCCAAGCACCTCATAAATGTTCGTAAACACATACAAGCTGCAGGTTGGAACCCACCTTAGGACAGTCCACCAAGCGCTCTTTAAAATACAGTCCAATAAACCCCCACTCACAAAAGTACAGTGTTATCATAAATGCATTCTAGTAAGGGAAAAATCAAACGCAGAAAATGAGATATTCCATTGGGACTATCCAGCCCTGATGTGGCTAACGTAGCCACTTGGGGGACAGTGCTGTCTGTCCTTTAGGGTGCTGCGCTCTGCACGAGCCAGGGTTCCCACGGGAGAGGGTCGCCCACACACTCTCACGCATATTCATCCTCTTGACATCAACCCAGCTCGATGGAATCGCCTGCAAAGTTCACGAGCCAGAACCATGCAGTTGAGTTACAGTGAAGGAATCTCCACAATCTTTTCGGTCAGTTGCTGGGTTTGTGTTGGACGACACTCATAACTGTTCCCAGCCTTGGGTTGGCCAGGCCTGGAGTCATGGCTTTTCCCTGGAGTGCAGGCCTTCTAGTCCCACACTTTATCCATGGCACAGACCATCAGGGAGAGCCAACTCTAGGGTCCAGCAGTCCTTGGGACACTCAGGGATCCAAAGACAGCTTTCTGTTGACACTGGCTTCTCTCTCCATCAGCCCTTTGCCCACTGTGTAGATCTGCCAAACCAGCCAGGCCTGCCTACTTGAGGGGTTGTTGGTTCACGGTTCTTTCTTAGTTGCTAAAGGGGTTGAAGAGGGCCTGAATATCTCCTGCAGAATCCACAGCCTTGAAGCCATGCTGATTGCCAAAATCAGGTGCAGAGAACAATGAATCGGGCTTTATTTGGTGTGCCTTGACCTGTTTCTTTGAGACCAGTTCACACCTGCAACTTACACACTAGGTGTTCCCATCAGTCACTGTGAATTAAAAGAACATACCAGAATACAAAATGAATGGATGAAACAGCAGATACAGAGGGATTGAGGACCCTCTTTATGGAGCGAGAGTCCATCTTGTTTAAGGCATAGAGATTTGGAGCATGAAGGCACGTGATCTGTCCAAACCCTTGGGAGGACAGGAACAGGGCCAGCCTCGGCTATAGGGTAAGACCATGGTCAACCTAGACAGCATAAAATACTCAAAATACTTAAAACAAACAAAAAGTATTTTTTCCTTTTAAAAAAGAGTATACAGGAAAACTCTCACTTTTTAAAAAGATTTTTAAAAATTATTTTTAAT
The DNA here is from genome assembly GCF_037038515.1 of Microtus pennsylvanicus. Taxonomy (NCBI): domain Eukaryota; kingdom Metazoa; phylum Chordata; class Mammalia; order Rodentia; family Cricetidae; genus Microtus; species Microtus pennsylvanicus. The sequence goes on from NC_134588.1 coordinate 22,006,205, forward strand.
TATGTATATGTATGTGGGGGAGGGTAGGTCACATGAGTGCAGGTGCCTGTGAGGGCCAGAGGAATTGGGTCACCTGAGGCTAGAGGCTACAGCTGTGGTTACAGCCGTCTGACATGGGTGTTGGGGACTGAACCGGCTGCTCTCCGGAGGAGCAGCACCCTGGGCATCTCTCCAACCTCTCCCACCGCGTGGACATACACAGAAGAACTCGGACACCAGGAGAACACAGAGCAGCGAACTACAGAGGTTGTTTGCTATGCGCACGCACACATACATCTTTTCCTCGGGGAAATGAGTTCAGAGATGAATAACATAATAAATTAGTGCAGCGCAGATTTCATTAAATTGAAAATGGAGGTGCTAGTTCCAGAACGATCATCCCTTCCTTCCCTCCGTAATAAATAGACCTTCTGTTCTTTTTCGCCAAACCATCTGTTAATGGATTGACTTATTCCAGGCCTGCTGTTAGAAGCTACCGGCTTTAAATGAGTGGGACCAGAATCCTCTCCTTACCTGGCAGCCACAGAGACTCTGGAGTCGGAGCAGCAACTCAGGAGCATCAGCTCTGGCTTCCGTGAGATCTGAGCCAGCTGGAAACTGCACAACTTTGCGATGAGGCTTTGTGGCTGCAAGGTGAGTTTTGTTACAGTGCCCACCTCACAAGGTCACTCTAAAGACTACCTGACTTATTAGCTATTAAGCACTAGGAAGTGAAGACTTCTTAAGTATTTTTATTTTTGCTTATAATTTTTTTTCCATTTTGACAGAATCTTGCTATTTAATGTCCAGGTTGAACTTGAAATCACCACACAGCCCAGGTTGATGCTGAGTTCAGTATCTTATTGCTTCGGCCTCCTGAGTACTGTGATTACCGGCGTGCACCGCTATGCCAGGCTATGGAGCGTTTTTAAATAAGTAAAATAAAGGGGTATACCACTCACAGGCGCAAACAAACATGTGATATGATAATCCTCCTTGTGGGGAAAGTGCCCTGATGCTGATGTGTTCTGGATGCTCAGAGAGAGAGGTGGATAGGCTGAATCAGGAGGTGGGAAAAGATGCTCAGAAGCAAAAAAAAAAAAAAGTCAAGAACCTTTTAGACTTTAGACAGTGTTGGCCATTCTCCTCGTGGCTAGCACAGTTGCTGTGTGATCAATTTGGCTACACCAACTTCTACCTCAGAAAGGAGTTGTTACGGAGATCCCCCTGGACACAAGTTTCTACAAGAGTCTGAAAGGTAACGTGTCAAGAGACAGAAGAAGGGTAAAGTGGCAGAGGAGAGAGATGCCTCAGAGGTTAAGAGTACTGGCTGCTCTTATAGAAGCCCTGGGGTTGGTTCTTAGTGTCCACACTGGGGAACTCACAACTGTCTGTAACTCCAGCTCCAGGGCATTGGACTCCCTCATCTGGCCTTCACAGCCACTGTATTCATGTTCACATACACATACACAAAATTGAAAATAAAACAGAGAAGCGAAGGAGAGAGGGGAAGGAGAGAGAGAGACAGCGTGAAGCCCAGACATTACTAGCAGTTTCTAGGAGCCGTCTACTCATGCCCTGCCTGAAAGAAAACAAAGCCTGGTGGGTTAGGAGAGTAGGGACTCCTCTCCTTCACTTCATGCCTCTGCCTGTGTGGAGGGACTTTGGGGGAACCACTAACAAGAGCATGACTCTCACCCCTGAAGTTCCTACCCCAACACTACTGCATCAGGCTCCACTCCCGCCTTCTTCCTGGACAGCTGGGTTTAAACACAAGCTCTTGTGGGCAGTTCAGCTCCTCTCTGCATATGTCCTGACCCTGCTCCGACTCGTTCACCTATCATCTTGCCCGCTTCAGTTTCTTCTGTAAAATTCCTGTACAAATTAGCTAACATCACAGGGAATAAAGGGGTAAGGAAGGTGGGGGGAGGGGAGGAAGTGAGTAAGCCACAGCAGTGGAACAAGACTACCCACCATTGATGTCTGTCATGTCCCCAAAACTCCCAGGGGAAATAGCTGATCCCCCTCAGAAAGATGAACTCCAGGTGGATTACGGCGCGCCTCTGGAATTTGGTAATTACAGTACCACAAGCTAGGACCTGCTGAGTGTACCCAGGGAGCCTTTTGCCTTGGGTGCAACCGATTTACAAGATTCCCACACCCCAAGAAATAAAAGGTGTTGTTTCCGAGCCAAAATTGTTCATGGAGTTCTCCAAACACATGTTCTGCATGAGCTCAATTACCGCAGCCCTGGGGCCTCCGTTCTGTGGAACTATGGACAGTGGGGTGGGCCCCTCAAGACTCTATTTTAAATAACTGAGCCCAGGATCCAGAGAACCTGGGACCCTTCTGTCCTTTCCCGTCCTGGATATTGGAGAGCGGTCTAAGGAAAGCATGCACACACTCTGTCCCACTAGGGTCTGTCACAGAGTGCATGCTGTGAACTAGGACCTCTGGTGCTGCGATCCTACAAGTGGGCTTTCCAGGCAGATGCCGTCAGCTTCCCCTGGGCCTGGGCAGAAGTCAGGCAGGCAAACTTAGCCAGGAACTCTGAGACAGGAGCCAGAAATCTGTGTTTGAATTTACTTTCTTGTAAATGCCCCAGTTTGGAAGGCACCCATCTTGTTTTGGAGCTCTTACTAGCCTGTGCCATTGTGACTACTCAGCTCGGCTGTTGTAGGGAGTGTAAACAACCATAGAGGATATGGAAGACCAGGGCATATGAGCCCTTACCTTGCCTGCCTGGACATATTCTTGGGCTTTTCTTCAGTATGTAACAGTTAGAGTCTTAATATTAGCTATCCTCGTCCTAGGTTTTTTTTTCTGACTCCTTAATTGCTAGTTTTAATTTTATACACGGTTTAAAACATTATAAGGTAAAAGACAATTTGGAGGAGGCCCTGGGGAGATGGCAAAGTTGGAAAAGTGAGTATCTTAGGAGCATGAGGTCCTAATCCCTTGGAACCCACTAAAAGGTGTAGTATGTACTTGTAGTCCCAGAGCTGGGGAGGCAGAGACCAGGAGGGCACCTAGAGCTCACTGGCCAGCCAGTCTAGTCTACCTGGAAAGTTTCATGCCAATGGTAAATACTATCTCAATAAAGATGTATAGACTTGAGGAACAACTCCTGAAATTGTCTTTTGTTCTCTACATGCACGCACTCATGAGCATATGCATGTGTGCATGTACACAGACACACACACACGCAAACTTGTGCGTCTACGTGTAGTGGGAGCTATGGGCCACTTCCTGCCACCCAGCTGCCGGCCGCCTGGTTAGCTTATGCCCGGAAATAACAGCACACAAACTGTATTCATATAAACACTGCATGGCCCATTATATCTAGCCTCTTCTTGGCTAATTCTCACATCTTGCTTAACCCATTTCTAATAATCTGTGTAGCACCACAAATGGTGGCTTACCCGGAAAGATTCAGCATGTCTGACCTGCATCCATCTTGGGCTGGAGCCTCATCGCATCTGGCTCAGAGAGGAGAGGCATAGTGATTGCCTCACTCCGTCCCAGCATTCTGTTCTGTTTACTCCGCCTACCTAATTTTCTGTCCTATCAAGGGCCAAGACAGTTTTTTTTATTAACAGTGAAATCAACTCAAAACAGAAGACCCTCCCACGTCATCTACACGTGAACAGACATACATATATATGTGCACACAGCCACACAAACAATTATTATGAGCAGCACAAAGCTTTAAATCCTTTCTGAAGGTTTGGACAAGATGCCCAGTCCTGTTGCCCAAGCAGGAAACTAGGGTTCAGACAGACCCTAGATTGAGGCTGTTGGTCACATTGCATCCACAGTCTAGAAACAGAGACTTAACAGACTGGACTCTGACTATAAAATCTCAGTGCTCAAATCCAGTGACTCACTTCCTCCAAAAAAAAATGCTCAGACTCCTAGCTGAGGGTATGAAGAGATTCAAGCATAAGAGCTTGTTGGGGGTCACTGCACAGTCGGTAGCAGAAGTGTGACAGAACTGTGATGCTCTGTTGTTGGTTTACACATGTGAAGAAACTGGGCTGTTTCCCAGTTAACAACAACCCTGATGTGGTAGAGTCTTCTGTTTTGTGTTGATTTCATTGGTTAAATAAAGAGACTGCCTTGGCCCTTTAATAGGACAGAAAATTAGGTAGGCGGAGTAGACAGAACAGAATGCTGGGAGAAAGAAGCCGAATCAGGCAGTGGCCATGATTCTCTGACCCCAGACGGATGTAGGCTAGAATCCTTCCTGGTAAGACACCATCTCGTGGTACTACACAGATTATTAGAAATGGGTTAATCAAGATGTGAGAATTAGCCAATAAGAGGCTAGAACTAATGGGCCAAGCAGTGTTTAAAAGAATACAGTTTCCGTGTAGTTATTTCGGGTAAAGCTAGCCGTGCGGGAGCTGTGCAGAAACGCAGCCCACCGCTCATCTTACTACACACCCCCCTGTGTCAGTGTGAGAACACAATTGCCCTGGGACAAAACAGGTGCCTCTTCAAGGTATCTCTTTTCTTTGCTGGGACTCAGGGGTCCAGGTTGCATTAGTCTTCTGTCTATACAACAAAGCTTCCTCTAGGATCACAGGCAGATAGACAGACAGACAGTCATGAGTAGGATTTGTTCTGCCTGTGCTCACAAGTGGCCAGAGCTGGGCATGTATCTCAACAGCTGTAAGTCATGACCTCCACATGCCCTGGTGGGGAAAGAGTCATTCTGAAACTGGCAATACTGGACTTGGAACACCCACCACCTTACGTGGAATGTCTTCCCATGGCACGAAAGAGGAGTGAGCTAACACAAAAGCCAAACACAACTAAGGGGATTTAACAGGGGTGTTTAGTGAAGAGTCCTAACATACCACATTCATGTAGAAAATAGCAGTGTTACCCCCCACTCCCCATACATTCACACAACCATCTCGACAAGCACAGATAGGGCTATGAGGTCATAGCTCTTGGAACAAGCCTATTAAAATCTGTTGGGATTGCCTCCAGCCTGCCCGGGACAAAGAGCCCCCCGATGGACATAGACAAAGGATGTCTGGGAAAGAGAGTGGACGGTGAACTAACCACAAATAAAAACACAGAAACAGAAGTAAAGACCAGAGAAGGAAGTGTGTTCCAGCTGTCTGTCTTATCTTTTTCCAGAGTCTTTGGCTCTGTCCCCTGGATAGGACATGTTGAAAGGATTCAGGTGCAGGTTCAAGAGAGACACTGAGTCAGACTGTTGGGAGTGAGGAGTTTATTGGAGGAGTTGTTGATGTCATGGACACAGAGACGGATAGACAACACATGGTGAGGACTGTGAAGACAGGAATCGGGGCCCTTGTGGTGGAAGGGGGACTCTCGACTTACAGATATCTGAGCACTGGGTGACTTCGCAGAGAGCCCTTACCTGGGTTTTCTGATGCCAAGGTGGGAGGCAGGGAAGGGGATGAGGAGTCAGATGTGTGACCACCAACACTGCCTTTGATTCCAACTCACTTTCCCAAGCAAGAAATCCTGCCATCCAGGAGTCTACTATCTAAAATTTATAGTCAGTGTTTTATTAGGGCTCTGTATCTGTGAAGGGGGTGGGGCTGTGCAGGTATTATAGCCTGAACAGCAGCTAGATTCTAACATTACACTCTTATACATATTTCCTACCCTCAAAAGTCCCCTAATCCATCCCACTTAAGCACTGAAGATAGCATTGGTCAAACCTTGAAGATAAGAGCCCAAGAACCTCTTATCATGCCCAACCCACTCACCAATCCCCACATCTACCCAACGTGTGAGATAGCCATAGATACACTTACCAACCACAGCAGTTTCCCGGATGGTCTACCCACTAGACATATTTATCTACCAATATCATCAACTCTATAACAATACTGTGATGTCTGTTGTGCTGAAGAGAAATCCAAGTCTGGACTAAATTAGCACCTGCTCAAGGCTGCACAACTAGTCTAGCGGTGACACATGGAACCTGGAGTCGGGTATGATGGCTCCACAGGAAGAACATAACACACCTACTGTGCTCTCTCGCCCTCCTAATTGTTGTCCTTATTTTCACTCACCAAACATTGAGAGGCCCTGGAATGGGTCCCACATTTTCCCAGGAATGAACAGAGCAGAGAGATAAACCCCTCATTGCTGTCCCTAACCTGGTGCCAAAATGTGCTAGGAAAAGTTTTCCTGCTGTGCTCAGGGTTCACAGCAGTGAAAGCCATGATGTACATGGTGGGATGGATAAAGATCCAGAAAAGGGCACCACTGATTGTCTGAGAAGGAAAGGTAGGAGGCAAGGGCTGGGTACAAGAGAATCTTCAGTCTGCTTTTCTGTGACTTTTTGAAGGTCAGATTCCCAATAAAATGATACCAATCACCTGAAGTAAAAATAAATAAATAAGAGATAGATATATGGATGAGAGATAGGTATATAGGTAGATGATAGATAGATAGATAGATAGATAGATAGATAGATAGATAGATAGATAGATAGAGCAACAAGCCACAACATTATAAAGTAATTGCTCAGCCGTCTTTTCACAAGTGACTTATCAGAGCCAAGGGCCCTTAGTAAAGGTTAAACCAAAAGACAAAGTTTTTTGGCATTGTTTCTTTGTGAATAAAGTGTCTGTCTTTTGCTGTAGACTTGCGCTGTAGTTGACTCCCCTTCTGTTAGATGGTTAGGAATTAGTTCCCACAGTTCCGAACTGTTTTCTATGCCTTTGGACTATGTGTAAAAACAGTTTCCCACTGCCAGGCCTTCTCTCCTCTCTCCTAGGTAAACACAGAGATCTGCCTTCCTGCAATTGTCTTTATCAGCAGGCATTTGGTCAGTGTTTAGGGTCCAGGGCAAGAGCACCCCATTTAAGATAGTCATAGATATCCAAGGATATAGAATACTACTTGCCCAAGCTGCTACTCTGGTTTTAACTCACTTATAGATAAAGAATATAATGACTCAAAACTAACCTTACATTAAGAGATTCCTGACTCCTTCACCTCAATTTACTGATGATTTTAGTTCAGGAAACTTACTGGTTGTGTTTTACTCTCGGGGACAGTAGAAGAGATTATTAACTACCAAAAGAAAGACTTCCTTCCTGTTGGCTCTACAAGCCCACTAACAACCACAATCAGAACGGCTGATCATAGCATACCCTGGAACTGATAATTTAGAGACTTGGGTCTCCTCCTTAGTTCTACTGCTTAAAGCAAAACTCTAGACCTAGGCCCAAAGAAACTGCAGCATCTGGTGAATGTGTTAATCAGATGAAGAGCTATTAGCTTCTCCCTGACTGTTTACATAGCTTGCCTGGTTACCTGATATCGTCTATGCATGCTGAGAGATAAGAAGCAATGCACTGATTTAAAATACAATCTGTATCCAATTCATAATTTTACTAAAAATAAACCTTTTAGCTCATCTATCTACTACCTAAAACTGCAGTGTAGCACACTAACCTTCCCCTCTAGAATTTCCAGATGATTTAATTACTTTCTTTTTTTTTTAGATTTTATTTATTTATTATGTGTACAACATTCCTTTCATGTGTGCCCACATGCCAGAAGGGGGCACCAGGTCTCATTATAGATGGCTGTGAGCCACCATGTGGTTGCTGGGAATTAAACTCAGGACCTCTGGAAGAGCGGTCAGTACTCTTAACCACTGAGCCATCTCTCCAGCCCCCTTAATTCCTTTCTTAACTAACTGCCTCCATTAAGGAGTTCACCAGATGTGTACCGGCCATTCCCAACTTTGAACTGACAGCCAGGGATCTCTCTCTCTCTCTCTCTCTCTCTCTCTCTCTCTCTCTCTCTCTGTGTGTGTGTGTGTGTGTGTGTGTGTGTGTGTGTGTGTGTGTGTAAACTCTTACCTGATTTTTTTAATAGGGCAAAAGAATTCCTGCCCTGGAACCTGCTAGGGCTAGGGATTGGCTGGGTTTAAGGGTATATATTACTGGGAACGTTTGTGTCAAGGGATGGAAAGAAGAATAAAGAAACGTGGCTAGACAGAACCTGCTGTGAGTAGACTTCTTAACCCTCAAAGTTTAGCCACATTCACTTATTGTGGAGACCTTTTTTTGAACCCTGAGAGGGATCCCTAAAAGCTGGACTTTTAGAGTTCCCATTAAAACAGATAGGCAGATTGATAGAAAAATGTCATCAAATCAAATGCTCAAGATACCCATAGAAATTGGCTGTGAAAACCCCTTTAAGGCAGCCAGGTGGAGCTCCCAATAGAGAGAGCCCCAGGCAGAGCAGAGTGTCCCCTGGGGTGAGGCTTTCCAGTAAAAGACTATATGGCAACAGATAGAGATGACACCATCAAAGAGGGTGCTCACAATATCCAGCAGAAACCAGCTGGGGAAAGTTGGAACAGTCAGTTGGTCTTTCCTGTTGGGCTTTCTTCCCTGGCTGAGGTTCCTAAGGCTGTTTCCAGCTTCTCTCTCTTCTGCAGACAACTTTACACCTGCTCCCAAGAACACAGTGTGTTTACTCCTGGGCTGGTTTGCTGTTCTCTTCCACCCTTGTCAGACTTTTTCTAGATACCAGGCCTGGGAGGACACGTTGAAACAAACACACTTAGGTCTGAAATGAACCCCCACTTCCAGAGCCAGTTTCTCGGTGGACTCAAACAGCGCAGGAAATTCGCCAGCACACTGTACATTATGATGTGGGAGTGTCATCTATCTGTTGCTTTCATTGATTAATTAATAAAGAAACTGCTTGGCCTTTGATAGGACAGAAAATTAGGTAGGTGGAATAGACAGAACAGATCGCTGGGAGAAAGAAGCCGAGTCAGTCAGTCGCCATGATTCTCCCACCTGACACAGACGCAGGTTAAGATCTTTCCTGGTAAGCCACACCTCGTGGGGCTACACAGATTTTTTTTTTTTTTGCTTTTTTGAGACAGATGCTAAGAGTTCAAGGAAGCACAAGATGCCTATGTGGGGCTACACAGATTTTTTTTTTTTTTGCTTTTTTGAGACAGATGCTAAGAGTTCAAGGAAGCACAAGATGCCTAGAGGACAGTATTCCACAACAAGTGGTCAGGATTAACCTTCTTCAGCCAAGTGGGCACATGAAGGGTGCGACCCAGGCTGAGAGAGGATGAAAGCAGACCCCCACACACTTTGAGTTCAGGGTGGGCAGCTTCCTGATCACCTACTCTACCATGGCATCCAGGAGCAGCAAGAAAATGTACAGCAGAGCTGCCCTGTCTGCACTGGAGCCCTCACTAGAGGCGACACTTAGCTACTAATAAACACGTGGCTAAGCCAATTTGGTTTCTAGATAGCATCTGCAGCATGTACCTTGCCTATCCATCGCTACTTCCAGGATCATCCTCACTGAATGGTGCCCCTGGGTACCATGGGCTGAGGAGATAGCTCAGAGGGTAAGAGCACTCACTAGGCAAACATGAGGACCTGAGTCTGGATGCCAGCACCTGCTGCACATGCTTGTAACCCCAGTGCTCTGTGGAGTGGAGACAGGAGGATGGCTAGGGCTTGCTGACTCAAGCTAGCATCTGTAGTTCAGTGAGAGATGCTGAGTCAAGAAAATAGGGCAGAGAGTGCCAGAGCAGGACACTGGATACCCTCTTCTGTCCTCTGCCCATGGACCCATACACACATTCCCCGAATAAAATAAAAGAATCCCCTTCATTGTCTTGTACCCTAAGGCCTTCCACACCTGCACTTCCTTATCTCCACATGAGAACGGTGGCATTACCTACCTCAAGAACCATGATAATTAAATGAATTGTCACAGGACCTATCCAAGAATGGTGCCTGGAATGGAATGACCTCTCAGGAAGTATTAGCTCTGATGAGCCTTTGCCCCCAAAGCATGAACAGCGAGTGTCCCGGAGCTAGCCAGTTTGCTAGAGCAGCTGCTGGATCCCTATGGTGACCTAATTTCCGATCTTGATGCTGGCCATGAGCTCTGAGCCAGAGGTAGCTGGAGGATAACTGCCTAAGGATGTTACCTTGACCTTGTCTAGCCAGACAGAGCCACTGTACCCAGACGAGTTGGCTCTTCTCTATCGGTAATGGCAGTGGAGTGGGTCCTTGCAGCTTATTCAACTGTACAGAAATATTTAGATCCAATCTAAACCAGTCCAGATGGTTGGCTCTTGTGGTAGATAAACAGGATAAGTGAACTCGGTGTAAATAAAACTCTAATAAATACTCTCTCTTCCTGTCTTTCTAATTTTTCAAAGCAAAATGCTCTAAGTCAGAATTTCTCATGGGAAGGCCTCATGGCCTCTGGGTTGTTTGGTTAACAACTCACATTTGACCTCCCGCATGCATGTGAGACCACAGTAGACCTCAGAGGACAGTGTGACAAAGGGCTCTGTCCACACGCTGGACCACTGGACACAGAGTGCACATGAATGTGGGAGGCTCGTCTGGAGGGTTGTAGATAAGACTTAAGGAAACAGGCTGTACTGTAGCTCTCTCCTCAAAGGGAACAAGAGATACTTTGGTCTGGAGCCATCAATGAGTGACCATGGCCTGGAAACACAGACTCAGGTTTCCCCAAATTCTCTGTAACAGCTGAAGTTTTTATAGGAACAAGAGAAAAGAAAGTCATAAATCAAGGCTCCCTTCAAACACATTGGTGGGAACTCAGGTAGGCGAGTCTTGGCAAAGTAAGGTGATCTGACCTAATAATATTCTTATGTTTGCCAGAGCTTTAAAAAGGTATTAGCAACCACTAGTTCTAATCAGTCTAAAAGGACCCCACTAGACAGCGCCTGAGGCCCACAACAGAGATCACCTTACTTTGCTATGACTTGCCTACCTGTGTTCCCACCAATGATTTGGAGGGTCCCCACTGGATGGAGCCGTTGACCCGTCTAGTGGGGTCCTTTTAGACTGGTTGAAACTAGTGGTTTGCTAATACATTTTCAAAGTTCTGGCAGATAGAAGAATATTAGGTCAGACACAGAGGTAGGCACTGAATGGCTTTCAGAGACTAAAAATATTCCAAAATAATTTGACTTTAGTCATTGTAGAATCATACACTCAGGTGTGGCTCTTTTCTGGAAACTTCTCTCTGGCTCACAGTAGTCATGATATACCCATGTTCTTCCTGTTCACAGGCCTCCTGGAGCCCCCATTCAGCACACCAGTCCCTTGGACACTCAGCTGGTCACGGGTTCTCTCTGATGCTTCTTTGTGCGTGCTCTCTCACACTAAGAGCTGTCATCACCAGGCTCCAGGCAAGCAGCAGAGAGGCTTAGCCCAGCAAAGAGGAGCCACTCCTGATCACTCCACCATCCTTCAAGCATTGCACTTATCCTTATAACCTTCAAGACAAACTTCAAAGGTGTTTAGGTGCTGTGGTGGTTTGCATGAGAAGTGTCCCCCAGGGGCCTGGGTGTTTGAACACTTGGTTCCCACTTGGTGGTGCTGTGTGGGGAGGTGGCACAGCCTTGCTGAAGGAATTATGTCAGTGAGTGGGAGGCTTCTTTAAGAGTCCATAGCCTCAACCAGTTCTCTGTTGTGTGCTTGTGGTTGAACACATAATCTCTCAGCTTCCTGCTCCTACAGCCATATCTACCACTTGCTGCCATGCCTTCCCACTATAACGGACTCTTATCCCTTTGGAACCATAAGTCAAATAAACTCTTTGTTTCTTAAGTCGTTTTTGATCACGACAGTTTGTCATAGCAACAGAAAAGTAATTAATAAAGGTGTGTTCCCTCCATATCCCAAAGCAGGCTTTTGACTACTGATGGAAGCAGATGCAGAGATCCACAATGGAGCTCTGGGCTGAGCTCCCAAAGTCCAGTCAAAGAGTGGGAGGGGTGAGGATGCAAGCAAAGCGGTCAAAACCATGATAGAAACACCCACTGATGCAGCTTACCTGAGCTAATGGGAGCTCACCACGTCTGGCCTGCCAGCAAGGGAACCAGCATAGGACCAAACTAGGCCCTGTGAATGTGGACAACAGTTGTATGGCTGGGGCAGACTGTAGTGTAGGGTCTCTGGCAGAGAGATCAGGATTTATCCCTAGTGCTTGAACTGGCTTTTTTAGAATCCGTTCTCTTTGAAAGGATACCTTGCTTGGCCTAGATATAGTGGGGAGGGCCTTGGTCCTGCCTCAAAGCAATGTGCTAGACTTTGTTGACTCCCCATGGGAAGCCTTACCCTTTCTGAGAAGTGGATATTGGCCGGGGGAATAGAAGGTGGAGGGAGAGGGTGAAGGGGAGGGAGTAGGAACTGGGATTGGTATGCAAAATAAGAAAAGATAGATTTCTTTTTAAAAAAATTAATTTAAAAGAACAGGCTTTTGAGGTTATGTGGAAAGCGTAAAAGAAGTTTACTGTATTTTCTATTAAAGGGTTAAACAAGACACGAGAAACATCATTTATTAAAGAAAATTGAGAAAATGTCATAGAGCAAAATCCCTTGAGACTAAGAACTTTTCTGTAACAAAGCATGTCCCACCTATCAATACCACCTCTTTAATTAGCCAATCATGTAAGAGTGAGAGGTTGAGCTCTGAGCACCCCCAGGGTGGCACAGGAGCGCTTTGTCATTGGAGCAGAAGCCCATCAGGGCATTCACTAGGGTATAAGTCTGCTGGATTTGGCACCCCTATGCACCCTTCTGCAGAAGTAAAACCTTTCTTTGCTTCATCAAATACTTTAGATTGTGTGGTCATTGCCCTTAGAAAACTCAGTTCTAACAGGCTGGGGCAGAATGAAATGTATTTTCATAAATCTCTACAGAAGGACATCTTCATAAACAAATAGGACATCATGCAAAGACAGAAGCAAGACACAAATTGATATGGTGACTTGTGGTTTTTAAGCAGACCAAAGTGAGAAGGCATGGGTCACCTGCAACCAGGAAGAAAAGGGATCTATAAGATGTCCTGTAGCAAGAAGGAGGCTGTGAGCGTGCAACAAACTCAACATATTCGAGGCTCCAGAATACTATACAAATAGATCCATACCTTCATCAAGAAAAAAGGAAAGAAAGCGGAGAGGGAAAGAAGAAAAGGAGAGGGAGGGGAGGGAGAAGAGAGGAAGGGAAAGGGTTTAAAAGATAGAAAGAGGGAATAAGCCGAGGGAGGGGAGGAGGAAGTAGAGGGGACCACTGAGAAAGTTCCTGAATGAATTAAAGCACCACCTGGTTCAGCCAGTTACAAAAAGAAGATGCTGTTTCCATGCAATGCTGGTGCCATGCTTCCTTCTTCCTGGCTACCTTCCTCTCTTGCAAGAGACAATTTGATGAGTCTGGGAAGAACCACTTCTCCCTTCAAGGTAATACGTTTTCCTCAGGAAGTAGGCTGTTCTTAGTACCCACTCTAGGTCAGAGCTTCTATAACACAGGGAGATGGGTCTACCTGCTTGCGTGTCACCCCTTGGGGCGGAGGTAGGGAATAGGATGAACATGCCAATCCTGAGTCACTAATGACCTTGGGCATCCATATGCTCCTCCCTTCTGCTGCTGGGTGCCATTGGGACCTAACCCATATCTGTCTTCACAGGCCACTGAGGTCCCTTAGTCTCCTGTGGTGCTGGACATGCAGACAGGTGGACTTGTTCTCCTGGAGATTGTTTTCTGCTGAATTAAACCCAACTCCACACTGTGGGCAGGGGAGTTAACAAGCCAGCATGTCTATCACTTCGGCTTTCTGCAGGAGCTGCACGCACAGTCTGCCGAAGACCTGGGAGATCTTGGTTATTTCACACAAAAAAAGGAAGAAAAGTGCTGATTTTTCAGCCGGGAATAGATCAATTTACCAGAGGACTCCTTGGTCAAGCAACTGCTCCCGCAGACTTCAGGCAACCAGGCTGGTGGCTGTGTTCAATTTCAATTAGCCCCAAGGAGACCTTCCTTTTCGGGTGACGGCAGTGATAAGCACTTTTCCTCAGATGCTGTCCACAGCAAAAGTCCAAAAGGAACCAGACAATTCTGCATCAGAGAAGAGCTTGTGCCTAGCTGCTGTGTTGTGGTCCTGGGATCATTTGTCTGAATAATTTCACATCAGCTTAAATGGACTCATTCCCGGGACTGAAGAGATGCTTCAGCAGGTAAGAGCTCTTGCTCCATATGCAGGAGGACCCGAGTTTGAATCTATGGGCATGCACATGCCTGTGACCCAGCATTGGGGATGGAGACTGGAGGACCACTGGAGCTTGCTGGCCATCAGCCTAGTCCAAGTTCAATAAGAGATCCTGTCTCAAGCAAACAAGGTGGGACACTATAGAACAGGACACCTGATGCCCTCCTGTGGTCAGCACATATATATGCATACCTACACATACATGTGCACATACAACACACACATACACACATGATTATTCATTCATTCCTTCATTATTTATGTCACTTATTCACTCAGCAACATAACACTTATTGGATTCATACTCCTGACCTGGCTAATCCTCTATAGTTTTTTCCTTGTGCTCTGGTGTGGAAAGTCCTTCTGTATATGTGTAGTTTTTAAAGAAGCTGCTTTCAGCCAATGGCTTAGAAGAATATAGCCAGGCTGGAAGATATATATATATATATATATAGAGAGAGAGAGAGAGAGAGAGAGAGTTGGCAGAGTCAGTGAGACGCCATGTCGCCGCCAGAGGAGAAAGACACTAGCTGCCAACCGGAACCTTGCTGGTAGGCCACATGCCTCATGGGAAAATATAAAATGATAGAAATGGGTTAATTTAAGATGTAACAGCTACCTAGAAATATGCTTAAGCTATTGCCAAACAGTATTACAATTAATATAGCTTGTGTGATTATTTCGAGTCTGGGCAGCGGGGAAATGAATGAGCAGCCTCCCCAAACCCTGTGCCTCGATAACTGGATCACAGTACACCTCCCCAGAAGTCTTCCTCAAGCCCCCCCTCCTGTCAGGGCATCCTTATCTGGTTTTGCTCTTTGCCCTCCACTTAGCATTAACTGCTTAATCCGAAGCCAGACTTCCCAGTAATAATTCCCATGGTTCCCACACACGCATACTGAGCGGCCATCAAGTGCAGCGATTACTGAACGGGAAAGGAGATTAGCAATAAATCAAAGTGTTAAAGAAACCATTTGTAGCTTACAAAAAGAAGGCCCTGTCTACAGCACATTGCTCTCGCGGTACAGGATGTGAAGCGTAGGCGGATCAAATGCCATTGATCTGGGACGGAAAAGGACGCATAGTGACTCTCAGTGGCCGTGTGTCTCCATAGTGAGGTCCTAGTTTCGCCTCAGTTGCTGTGATAAAAATACCTTGACAAAAGCAGTTTAGTGGAGAAGGGGCTTATTGTAGCCCACAATTCCAGTTACAGTCCACCACTTTGGGGAAGTCAAGGTAGCAGGAACTTGAAACAGGTAGTTAGATAACACTTGTGGTCAATCAAAAGCAGAGAGCAATAAACTAATGCACGCCTGCTGTGCTCAGTGCAGGATCTCCTGATCTACATAGTTCTTTAGCCCCCCCCCCCACACACACAATAATAATAACACAGCTATAACAAAATGCCATAGACAAGATGACTACACAACAGAATAGGAGTAAATTTCTGGCAGTTCCATGCTGATTCTCCCTTCCGCCTGTAGATGGCAGTCTCCTCCCTGGAACCTGTGTGTCTGCAGCTCCCTCATTCAAGGGCTACCACTACTTGGCTTGTGGCTCTGCCTGGCAAAAAGCAGTTTAAGGAATGAGGGGTTTGTGGGGGCGCAATGGGAGGGAAGGCATGGTGGCAGGGACATGACCTGCACTCAGGATATAGAAGGCAGACAGGTGACGTGACCAGAAGGTCTACCATCTACTTTCCCCAGCCAAACACTACATCCTGAAGATTCTATGACTTTCATAGTGCTACCAGCTGGGGACAGCATTTGAACGGGGGATGTTGCACATCAGACCACAACATACAGAAACCAAATAATCATGATTAGAGGTTACAGCAATGACCTGATTTAACTTTGCTATCCCTCTAAGGACTTCAGCTCCAAATGGTCTCATTCTCAGGTACTTGGTGTTGGGATTTCAAAATAGGGACAACATGAAGGGGACAGGGTGCAACTCAGTTGGTGAAGTGCTTGCCCAGCACACACAAAGACCTGGATTTGGTCTCCAGCACTGCATTAACTAGGCACCTTAGTGCACATCTGTAACACCAGCACTAGCCAGATGGAGGCAGGAGGCCATTCTGAGCTACACTGGGAGTTCAAAGCCAGAGCGTGTGTGTGTGTGTGTGTGTGTGTGTGTGTGTGTGTGTTTCATATCCATGGAGAGGACACAATTCATCTTAACTCTCCCTTTTGTATATGAAGCTATTAACCCGGAAGAATTCAATATATCAGTACTATGTTGCATAGCCCAGACAGAACTTGAACACAGATATGAGTCTAAAGTTTATGTATTCAGTTGCTATGCAATGACCAGGCACTAGCTCCATTCTCCTGTCCCTTTCTCTCACATCACAAGACACCCTAAGACCTGATTCCCTTGTATGTGACATGACAGATGTATAGCATCCATTTCCACCTTGTGACCGAGAGGCCCCTGTAGATCAGAATAAGCCAGTCTGCTCACTTGAGATCTGACCTTAGACACTTGGCGCCAGTTAAAATCTAAGCTGCTGAGTTAAACACCTGTAGAAGACACTGCCAGTTCCCTGCCTCCCTAGCTAGGTAGGCACTTCTGTTTCAAGACATGTCTGTCGGGTCCCAAAGTTAATACAGGAAACTTTCAAACAACATCCATTCTGTTAAGTAACCCCAAAGTTTAGACGGGCCAGATCATCAACTTCCTGTCAACACTTGGCTCCTAAATCTAGCAGGTGTCCTGACAACCACCTCACAGTACACACTGCCTGTTACAGCAGATGTAGTTGCTCTAACTCTGGGGGCGCACCAATCATTTCTTCCAATAGCTGCCTTTCACTGCTTTCAAACCGTCCCAGACTGCTTTCTTTCCCTAGAACCAATAGCATTCTATAAGTGAGAGGAAATATACCAGGGACGGGCTGGCCAGATGTCAGTGGCTAAGTACACGTACTGCTCTAGCGGAAGGCACAAGTCCCAAGCATCCTCATCAGGTGACACACAACCACCTGTTACTCCTGCTCTGGGGTGTGACCGATGACCTCCTCTGGACTCCATAGAAACCTGCACTTATTTGTCACAATTCCCTCCCCATCACACACACACACACACACACACACAATTTTAGAAAAAGTAAATCTTTAAAAAGAAAATTTTCCAGTGAAATAAGTCAGATGTATGACGACTCTCTGACCCAATTTTTTCTTTTTCTTTTTTGCCCACCTAACAATTTGAGACATTAGTAAAAATGTCTCAAAATGGGATAGTTTTACTCCAAATCTAGAGAGATGGTAATATGGGCGGTACATCCTCCCTA
Organism: Microtus pennsylvanicus; assembly: GCF_037038515.1. Lineage (NCBI taxonomy): Eukaryota > Metazoa > Chordata > Mammalia > Rodentia > Cricetidae > Microtus > Microtus pennsylvanicus. The sequence goes on from NC_134588.1 coordinate 22,023,557, forward strand.
CACTCATATTTGAGAGAGCAGTGTCTGGGGCTTAGGACAAACAGCCCTGGCACTGAGTGACCTGGATCAGCAGTTGCTCTTCAGTGACAGAGTACTGAGGAAGAAGGCCAAGTGTAGGCAAGTTTTTCTGTCCCACCTGCCAGCTCCTAAGTAACCACATGGGAACTTTTATTAATTATGAAAACTTGGCCCATAGCTTAGCCTTGTTCCTAACTAGCTCTTATCATTTAAATCAACGCACATTTTTATTAATCTACATTCTACCACATGGCTCTTACCTTCATTCTGTTTTCTATGTCTGACTTGTTCCACGTCTGTTTGGCTTCTCCACTCTTCTTCTTCCCAGAATTCTCTTTGCTCTGAAAATCCTGCCTGGCTATTGGCTGTTCAGCTGTTTATTAAGTCAATCTGATGACACATATTCACAGTGTACAGAAACAATTATTCCACGACAGCCAGGGGATCATGGGCTCAGGAGGTTTTGAACAAACTATGTCTTGCCCTGAACAAGGTTATGAGAACACAGAGCAGTATACATTCCCAGGGGAGAAACGGAACAGTGCCCGAGGAAAGCTGTCAGACAATGGGAAAGTCAGCTAATTAAACAAAGTTACACAAGGGGAACAGAATATCTCAAGGTGGTCAGAGACCAGTACAGGGTGGACTTGATACTGACAACCAGAGCGCCATAGGGTGGGAAGAGTTGGATTCTCAGGATTTGCAGTTCCCCAAAGCCCTGGTACCAGGCCATCACAGGCTCTGCCAAACATGTTCCTGATTTTATAGAAGGAATTGTGCTCCTTTCCCCCTGTATCACAGACTCAGAGTAAGGCTTAGATCTGGACCAGCCCAGCCCTCAACGACTGAGCAAAGCCAGTTTGAAGGTGCATGTGGCTCAGATTGAATGGATTCAGGATGTCTTTGTTGTCCACTGGGGATTTGCATTGGAACACACTGATTACCAGCCCACTGTGACGGGGTGTTCAAAGTCTCAGTTCTTCTTTCCAGAGGCACATGTAGGAGCACATGCCCCCTCAAGCATACCACCCACACTCACGCATGCATGCACGTGCATGCACATACAAGCACGCACACACACACATAACTAACTGAAAACTAAAGTAGTATCCACTCACCTCTCTATTAACTGTAGAAATTGGAGGAGGGAGAAATAAACAATTGAAACTGATAGCTAATGCCAGAGCATTCCCCAGCAAGCTACAGCAATGAGTTCACTTTCAGAGGCTTCAAGGCCAATTTTAATAAAATAAACAAAGAAAGGAATTATGTAAATATAACTCACACACAGAGAGACTGACTTGGGAGGTACCAATGGGAGCTAACCCAGATGTTCACTCAGGCTTGCCATGCCCTTGTCAAGCCCTTAGACTTTGTGTTCATAAACTCAGCTGCTCATTCAAGACCTCTGGGCTTAATGCAAATTAATTAAAGTGCCATGCAGCTCATTTGACCATTATTGAGGTTTTAAAATAATTAAGTGTGAAGGCAATGGATTAAACCCTTTCTGAGCTGTGGTAGCTGTTTATGAATTATCTGCGTTCCGTGTTAATGAGAGTCCTCGGTGGCGGCAGATTAGCTGGGGGATATTTATTCAGAAGGAATGAAAGGTGACAGTATCCGTGACCTCCTTTTGTTTTCCACTCGCTGACAGCTTTCAGAGAGCTCATATGAAGACAGAAAAGTATCATATATTTTATAGCATTTTACAAATAATAATTTCGTCCCTCTGGACCCCCACTGATCCTGTGAGTGTGGCTGACTGCTGCTATTCTCTTTGTCTTTAAAGAAAGAGAGATGAAAGTCCCAGAATGGTGCAGCAAGTAAGGGAAGGAGTTGTGATTGTTTTTTACTCTTTTAGCTCTTTGGTGTCTACTACCGAGCTCCCAAATAAACACACACAGAATCTTACTCTTAGTTACGAATGCCCGGTCTTAGCTTGGCTTGTTTCTAGCCAGCTTTTCTTAACTTAAATTATCCCATCTACCTGTGGGCCTTTCTCTTTCTCTAGTCTACATACCTTTCTTTCCTTCTTACTCCATGGCTTGCTGTGTGGTTGGGTGGCTGACCCCTGGCATCCTCCTCCTTGTCTCCTTCATTTGCTCCTCGATCTCTCTTCCCAGATTACTCCTATGTGTTCTCGCTGCCTGCCAGGTCCACCTATCTTTTCTCCTACTTAGGTATTGACCATTGAGCTCTTTACTTGACAATCAGGTGTTTTAGACAGGCAAAGTAACACAGCTTCATAGAGTTAAACAAATGCAGCATAAAAGAATGTGACACATTTTTTCATCGTTAAACAAATGTTCCACAGCATAAACAAGTGTAACCCATCCTAAAATAATATTCCACAACAAGAGGTGTCGTCAGGTAATCTGGCTCACTGACTCCAAGTTCAGGGTTCTTCTGAAATGTGGACTTTCTCTACTACTGCTGGAAGATATAAACTAGCCTCTCCTCCTAAGGTCCCAAGAGCAAAGTGTAATTCCATGAAGTGTGATACCGAGGAAACCAACGAGCTTAGTAGATGGAGGAGTCATACGGCCCTTTCTTTGTCAGTTCACCACAGCCTGAGCCAAGCACAGCAGTTGAGGGCCTGTCTCAATCAGATTGGCCTGGGGGCAGCTCTGAGGGAGAGTGTCATAACTGATAGTTAATATAAGAAGGACCCAGCCCACCCTTCCCTAGGCAGAGGGCCCAGAGTTAAGTGACAGCAAAAAGCCGTGTGAAAGCTTGTAGAAGGAAAGCAGTGAGCACAGGTCATTTCTTTCTCTCTGTTCTTGAGTGTGGCTCTGCCGTGACCAGGTTCCTGAGCTGCTGCCTTGACGTCCACTCCAGGATGGGCTGTGTAACCTTCTTCCCCGTGTTGCCTTTACATCACAGCAACAGAAATGAAATTCCGTCTCATTGTTGTTACGGATCTACCCACAGGTTCTATTTCATCTCAGGTTCACCGCTAGTTTCACTCTTTCTATGACCTTGTGCAGTGCAGCACAGTTTTCTGATGTATAGAGAGATCTCTTTGCAGCTCTCAGAGCCTCATGACCACTGGCATAAATGAGGAGGAGGCTTTATTGGCTTGCATTAGGGAAATTCCATAGGCAGAGAGGCTCTGGGGGAATTCAGCTGCTGGATTGGCATGAAGATCCAGGATCCCTGTGTCCTCTGTGAGTTTCATGCTGTGTGCTCCTTTCCACTGCTTAGCTGTAATCTCAGAGAACCCATGTCGTCACAATAACGTCCAAGTCTTATGAGTGTGTGTGTGCGCACGTGAAGATCTTCCCCCACACTTTACTGCCATGACTGAGTTTTGAGTTCTCTCTTAATGCAGTCTCCAGGTAGAAAGGTACAGATGGATTAGGATACACAGAGGAGGGTGAGAACTGAATAGAATTGTTATAAAAATTCAGAGCCAGGACATCAAGTGTCAAGTCAGGGCAGGTGGCTACACACATGGACTGATTATAACTTCTTACAGCTCTTATAATCATCTTTACAAGTCTTAGAGAGCTATTGGAGCTGAAGAGATGGCTCCGTGGTTAAGAGCACTGGCTGCTTGCTCTTCCAGAGGTCATGAGTTCAATTCCCAACAACCACATGGTGGTTCACAACCACCTGTAATGAGATCTGGTGCCCTCTTCTGGCCTGCAGGCATACATGCAGGCAGAACACTGTATACATAATATAATAAATGAATGAATGAATCTTTTTTTTAAAAAAAGAAGATAGCGGCAGAGGAGACCACTTCCTTGTTATGCCCAGTCTGTGGGGACCCCAAAAGACCACCAGAGAGACTTACTCACTGAAATGCAAAAGCAGGGTTTATTATCATGACCATAATTGCAGGCCAGGGGGGACCACGCCAGCACTATTTAAAGGCAAAAGCCAGGAAAGTTTGTAATAGGAAGGCTGCTTGTTTGTTTCTCTACTGCTCAGCCTGGAAGTAATCACAGAGAAACCATATTATTTGCAATACTGTTTGGCAATAGCTTTAGTGTATTTCTGGCTAACTCATATCCAAAACTAACCCATCTCTATTTATCTGTGTATTGCCATGTGGCTGTGGCTTACTGGGTAAAGGTCTGTCCAGCATCTGTCTCCAGCGGGGCTACATGGCTTCTCTCTGACTCCACCTTCTCTCTCCCAGCATTCAGTTTAGTTTTCCCTGCCTAGCTAAGTTCTGCCTTACTATAGGTCCAAAGCAGTTTCTTTAACCCATCTCCATTAATCTGTGTATTACCACAAGGCTGTGGCTTACCAGATAAAGTATCTGTCTCCAGCGTGGCTTCTCTTTGACTCTATCTCCTTTCTCCCAAAATTCAGTTTAACTTTTCCTGCCTACTACCTCTATTCCCTACACAGACCCAAAACAGTTTCTTTATTAACCAATGGTATTCACAGCATACAGAAGGGAATCCCACATCAAAAGTTACATTATCAGGGTTTGGGGTGATGGGTTCAATCCTGATTGGCTCATGTCTATGGACGTTTCACAAATTTTACTCCTGTTGCTTATCAAGTTTTTTATCGGCTGACCTTCAGGTGGGACATTCTGCAGTTATCTGTACTTTCCAGGTGGCTGCCCTGTTACTTTTGCCCCTAGCCACTTCTGAGGACTGAAGTGTTATAAGGAAAATAGCTTACACAAAACACAAGATAAAGGCGAAGGACAAAATGGAGGAGCTTTGGTTCTTCATTTCTAAATATAACCCTAGTGGCACAGACACTAAGAGAAACAATTAATAAATGGAACCTCCTGAAATGGAAAAGCTTCTGTAAAGCAAAGGACATGGTTAACAAGACAAAACAGCAGCCTACAGAATGGGAAAAGATCTTCACCAACTCCACAATGGACAGAGGACTAATCTCCAAAATATACAAAGAACTCAAGAAGCTTGACATCAAAAGAACAAATAATCCAATAGAAAAAAATGGGGTACAGACCTAAACAGAGAACTCTCAGCAGACAAATCTCAAATGGCTGATAGACACTTAAGGAAATGCTCAACATTCTTAGCCATCAGAAAAAATGAAAATCAAAACAACTCTGAGATTCCATCTTATATCTGTCAAAATGGCCAAGATCAAAAACACTGATGACAGTTTATGCTGGAGAGGATGCAGGGAAAGGGGAACACTTCTGCATTGCTGGTGGGAATGCAAACTTGTATAGCTGCCTTGGAAATCAATATGGCGATTTCTGAGAAAATTAGAAAACAATCTATTTCAAGACCCAGCAATACCACTTTTGGGTATATACCCAAAGGATGCTCATCATACGAAATGACGTGCTCAGCTATGTTCGTAGCAGCGTTATTCATAATAGCCAGAACCTGCAAACAACCTAGATGCTCCTCAACCAAAGAATGGATAAATAAAATGTGTACTACATTTACACAATGCAGTACTATACATCAGTAAGAAGAAATAATGACATCTTGACATTTTCAGGCAAATGGATGAATCTAGAAAAAAATATTGAGTGAAGTAACCCAGACCCAGAAAGATAAATACAATATGTACTTACTCATAAATGGCTTTTAGGCATTAAAAAAAACAGCCTACATTCCACAAACCCAGAGAACCTAGACAACAAAGAGGATCCTAAGAGAGACATGCATGGATCTGATCTACATGGAAAGTAGAAAAAGACAAGATCTCCCACATAAATTGGAAGTGTGGGAGTCATGGGAGTGGGTAGAAGAGGAGGAGGGAGGAAGGGAGAAGAATGGAGAAAAATGTATAGTTCAATAAAAACAATTAAATAAAAATTAAATAGGAGGAAAAGGAGGAAGAAGCGGAGAAAGAGAAGGAGGAGGAGGAGGAGGGAGAAGGAAGAGGAGGAGGAGATAATTCAACATCAACCATGCAATGAGTAGTGGTACTTAAGAAATGCTTACTACCTTGAGTTTTTATTTCTACCATCAGCATACCAAATATATACACTGAGATATAGTCTCACCCTGTGACTCCTAACAATCCTCCTGCATCAGCCTCCAGAGTGCTGCAATTCCAGGCATGCACCACCATAAGCCATGGAGACTTCCGAGCTAACCAATTAGTTTGCATGTCTCCAGCAAGCAGAAGAAAGAATGCAAGCATTCTCTAAACAGAATGGGCCAGGGAGGGAGACAGGATGTGTGCAGCTCAGAGAGCCGGGCAGCACTGGACAGCTGAGAGCAGCTGATTATTCCCTGTGCCACACTCTCTTCTAAATTCAGGAACTTCTTCAGTGAGACACTTGCCGCCGTCTGAACCTGAGTGTCTGTGGAATAGCGATATTATGGCCTTGAGCTACAGGTGAAGATAACAGAAATGAATACGACCAGGTTCCTGCCCTTTGGCAGTCATGGTCTAATGGGAAAGACAACTCATAAAAAAGCAATTTTGAATGGAACAACAGAGGTGCCGTGGTACACACGCCAGCAGTTTCCGGGGGCGGGGGGGGGGGCTCGCGATTAATTCAGTTTGGAAAGCCAGAGATGACTCTATTAAAGAAAAGAAAACAGAGTGAAAACTAAAGGGTATGTTGGAGTTCATCAAGCAGATAGCAAAGGAAAAGACTTTTCCAGAAATGAAGAGGTTTAACACAGTGTGGCCTCCATGGGGAGCCGCAGGACAACCAATATGGGCACAGCCAGCCCTGCCGGGAAGAAGGCTGGGAGAAAGGAAAGCTCCCTTCTCTTACTAGGGAGTGAAGCGTGTCATGTAAGGTCATCATGTCCAGGACCCTCAGAAGCCTGTGTCACCTCTGGCTGCCCTCCTTATCCCTCCATCTGGTCTAGCAAGGGAGCCCTTTCCTAGACACTCTGTAGAGACAGCCCAATCGCATGTGGAAGATTCTCAGCATTGAGGACTGCTCACACTCAGCTTCTGCCACACACAGTTCTGCCCCAACCCCCTGAAACCCCCACACACCCAGATAGGGTGTAACAGGAAACCTGGGGCCTTGCAAAAGGCACCAGGAGAAGTCTAAGTATTGGTAGGCTGGTTTTACTCTGCCTCACAGACCAGCTAAGACCTCCTGCAGGCAGCCGCTAGCCTCTCTCAGAAGCCTTGGAACTATGCTATGCTTGGCTGTTTCCAGTTCCACACAGAATTCACAGCGAGTGCTGGTTTAGGTCAGGCCTTCACTGGGGCCAATTCATCCTAGGTGTGGGGTTAAGTGGCACCAATCAGCCTATCACACAGCCCCGGGAGGGCCACACGTTCATGTCTGCCCCAAAGTTCCCTGAGACCACTGACCTCTGAGTAAACACAGGTCACTGGAACGTGTATGCTCCCAAGTCCCTACATAAGAAAGTCCATTTCTGTCATTTTTAATGGCTCATTCTTCAGGATGCAAATGTCCTATAAATAGGAAAGACATCTTGTATACACACTGAGTCTTTGCAGCCAGGATCAGGTGTCAAATGCCTTAAATGTCATAACAAATCCTTCTCCTCCGTAAAAGAGCCCTTTCCCAGAGCCGAAAACCAGTCCCTAATTTGTCTGCAGTTTCCCTTGTCAAGCCCCTTAAGGTGGAATGGCCTTCTGTGAAAGAAATAGTATCTCTGCAAGGGACACTCAAATCCAAGATCCATTTTGTTGGCAATGAAAATTCAAGAGGCAGAGCTGGAAGCCAACCTTTAGAGATAGAACTTTCTCTTTAACTGGGAGGAGCCAGAGCAACCTGGGTCACTCTGCCTCGTGTCCTGTGAACTGGTCGTGGGGAGACAAGCACCTATATATAAATACCCTAGGAAGAGAAAGTCCGGCAAAGCAATGTCACCCAAGTCCAGTTCGGTGAACCAGTAAATTTAATCTGGCTTATTCATAAGAGAATGAGCAGCTCAGAAGTGGCCACACCACAGAAGATAAGGAAGGCTTCTGTCCCAGCAGCCATTGACTGCATATATATCACGGGAGGGGTGGGGCCTCATGAGTCCCTCCTTCCAGCCACCAAATTCCTTGGAGGCTCACAAGTTCCCTCCCCTTCTCCAGGAGAGAACCTAAAAGGACCCAGTCTTAGGAGGGGTTCCTGTGGGTCATCATGGCTGCTGAAAGTTCTAGAAGGCAGTAGCCATGCCATGTCAGAGGAAGGCAGCCACAGCACAGGCAGAAAAGCGCCTTCCCTTGCTCATTCTGAATCTATCAGGTCCCGCCAAGCCTAGGTGGGCATGAAATTGCCCCTTCTTCCTGATCACCTGAACCACTCACACACGGATAGGCTGGGGAAACTGAGGCACCTCGGGGAGGTGGCTATGAAACAATCTCAACTTACACCTGTGGGTGGGTTTCTTCATCTGACCACTGACCTCTGACCTCCCAAACTGTGACAGTGTGTGTGCTTATTACTTCAGCAGCAGGGGTGGGGGGGGCGGGAAACATACTCAACAACTCACCTCCTGTGAGATGGGGCCTTCCTCCCTTACCTCCCACCACACCCCTGCTCCCCCCACCCCCTGCTGTTCCACCCTTCCGCCCCCTTAGACTTCCTGCAGGTGTTCACTAGCCCCACTGTTTCAAGGATTTTCTCTCTAGAGATACTAAGCAGTGTCTCTTCCGCCTCCTTCCCAGTGACACACCAAAGTCTGATTTCACCCTGGGAAAACCAACAAGCACGCGTGAGTGGTTACAGGCAGGCACGCTTGGAGGAACATTAAAGCCGCCGCCCTGAAAGGGCCCAGAATGGACGATAGCGTTTCTGTGGCTGCAGATGCGCAACCCGCTCCCAGTTCCAGGCTTTCTCAGCCTGTATACTCTAGCTCCTCCCCAGGCCCCGTGCAATTAAGGGAAACTTGCATGCAAATGACTGGACCCTCCATTGAGAGTTCAACGACCCTCTCTACCTCCTTTGGGGGAAATGTCCAGCCGCGATGATCTTCTGCCAGCAGAGGAAGTGGACTTATGAAGGCAGGAGTGCTTTGCTTGGAGGACGGCTGTTACACAACACCTACCTGCCCCCGTCTCTTCCTTCCATCTGCCAGGCCCTGACTCAGAGTTTCTTTGATGTAGTGACCACTACTCCCCGCTGCAACCACACTGCTGTCCTCTGTACCATGGTCTCTGTACCATGCAGAGCTTTTCCTTAGCTGGTCTCCGTTCGGATGTATTCTATGAACTTCAAAAGGGAAAATAATCGCCGGGCGGTGGTGGCGCATGCCTTTAATTTCAGCACTCGGGAGGCGGAGGCAAGTGGATCTCTGTGAGTTTGAGGCCAGCCTGTGCTACAAGAGCTAGTTCCAGGACAGGCTCTAAAGCTACAGAGAAACCCTGTCTCAAACTCCACCCCCGCCCCCCAAAAAAGGAAAAAATAATCACAACACTCAATACACAGATAGAAAGACATACGGTGGATCCAGGGCTGGAGATGGTCAAAGTTAGGGGTACATACAGCCTGAGTTCAGGTCCCAGTATCCATGACAGGGGGTCATTACTGCCTGTAATTCCACCTCCAAGGGATTTGATGCCCTCTTCCAGTTTCTGGGGGCACCTGCATATATACATGCAACTAAAAGTAAAATAATATTTTTACTAAATTAATTATGAAATTGAAATTGGCTATTATCACCGGAACAACCATCTATAAGTTATGTGCCAGGTACAATACCAGACATATCAAAAAATCAAGATAATAGTAATGACCATTATAACTAATGAGCAGCTATATGCTGGATTGCATGTTAGGAACCCATGAGGTGTTATTTTATTTCATTACCTCATCACATTGTAATTTCCATTTTATAGATGATCCATACCAAGCTACAGGTTAAGAAGGAACCCTCGCGGAAGTTCTCAGCTGACATGCCTTACAGTCAGAGTTCAAGGTCAGCTCACATAGGTGCTGTAGGGTTTGGGGGCTGGAGAAGTGGCTCATGGGTCGAGTGAGCACTACTCTTACAAAGGGCCCGAGTTTGGAGCCCAGGCCCCACACCAAGTGGTCTGTTACTCCAGTTCCATGGGGCATGGCACACCCCTCTGGCACACACCACACACCCCTCTGGCACACACACCATGAGAGCTGCACTCGTGGGCACACACCCTGATACAGACACACAATTAAAAACAACTTTAAAAAATAGGGTCTTCTAGGGAAAATAATTCAAAACTTTCTAGATATCTGCTTTCATAGTCCCTGTCTTAAGATACCTATGCTTCTTGGTTGCCTTGGGTCTTTTCTCAGCTCTGCGAGTCCTGAGTTATCTGATCGGAGGGCTGAGTCACAATTCCAGAATCTGAGGTCTACCGCATCGTCACTGGGAGACACCTAAAGACGTGTGTGAGGTGTGGCCGCCAGCAGCAGAGACTTCTGCTCTCAGGGGTGTTCAGAGGTAAGGCTTGTGTACACAGAGAGGGGAAGCTGCCCGGCAGGAATAGAGTCAAGGCTCAAAGGAAGAAGAGGGGTTAGGAAACATTTGCTCCAGTAGCTAATGCTGGTTTTAAATACACCCACCAGTTCCACACCTCCCACCAGAACCGACAACCCTGAAAAATGTAGATTCTTTAGTGTCGTGGCTCACTAAGAAAGCACGGAAATCCCCTCCATGTTCCAACAAAAGACAGATTGGGTGGCTGGAGAAATGGCTCTGTCAGCAAAGGGCTTGCTGCACAATCATGAGGACCTGACTTCAATGGCCCTGTAACACCAGTGCTGTAGAGGCGGGAAAAGGTGGGTCCCTGGGGCTCACTGGCCAGCCAACATCATTTAATCAAGCCAGTTCCAGGAGCCAGCAAGAGACCCTGTCTCCTGAGACACACCGCCACAGGTTGTACTCTGGTTTCCAACACACACAAGTGCACCTAGATCTGCACACACACACACACACACACACACACACACACACTGGAAAAAAGAGAAATTGTAGGCACAGCTCCCAGCCTCGAGGATGGAGGATGTCCTTGTTTGAAAAGCAACTCTTAAATGATTCAGCTGCCTCTTAGTCTAAGCCATAGCAACCGCCATAAACACACTATAATTAACATTGCACGCAGAGCATGGAAAACTTAAAAAATATTTCATGTAAGGTCTCTGAGGGGTCTAGGTGTTCTTCCCAGAGAATGAGGACACTGTCAAATTACTTATCTAGAGCCAGCTGTGCAGTCCACCAGGTTGCAAATATCTAGAGATTTACTTCCAGAAGCAGCCATCACGGAAGAATCGCCATATCCCTGGGCTATAGACCCAGTTACCGGTCAAGATGTGTTATCCTGTGTATCCCTGGGTGACAGGCCCAGTTCCAGGCCAATCGTGGTACCCTGAGAAACGGCTACTCCGTGATGAGTCCAGGGAGTGCTAGGAATCAAGAAGAGAGAAAGGGTGTGAAAGCTTTTTACAGCCATTTCCCATTACCCCGGGATGTAAGGCTATGGCCAGTGTAACCAAGCAGGATTTGCTGGGAGGAATGACATTACTGGGCAGGTCAGTGAGATGGCTCACCAGGTAAAGGTCCTTGCTGTAAGGCTCACTTACCTGCATTTGATTCAAGAATCCTTGTAAAGATGGTAGGAGAGGCTGACCCCACAAAGTTGATTGCCACATGATATGAACCCTCTCTCTCTCTCTCTTTCTCTCTCTCTCTCTCTTCCACACACACACACACACAAATAAAATGAAATAAGATAAAATAAAATAAAAACAATTCTTTTTTTAAGAAAGAAACATTGCTGGAGTTAGGGGTTGGGCCTGGGCCCTGGCAACTCTAACAAGCAAGCAATGGCAATTAAAGACACAAACACTCATGACAAAGCAGGCAAGGGAGTTGTATTCAGTATGGCCAGAGAAGCCTAGAGACCTTTCCCAGCCAAGGCCTTCCGCAGATTTAAATAGAGGGCAAGCAGCACATAGAAGGAAACAGTCCTGGCCAATGGATGCTCCTGCCCACTATTAACCCATCCTAATCTCAGCTCCAGTCTCTGCCACAAGGTGGCCTGACAAGTTGTCAGAAATGTGTGCTGTCTCTTCCCAGAAGACACATTCCTCCTTGGGCTGGCCAAGGTTTTGCCTACATGAAATCCTGGGGAAATTTCAGTTTCTTGGGGGTTTTTGTTTTGGTAACCTGAAAGCCGGTGGGAGGGACACTCGTGTCCTTCAGACATCTTCACTGCTGTGAGGAGGGTTAAGGAAACTGGCTATTAAATCCAGCTGGTCTTCAGCTGGGAATCAAAGGCAGGCTGCTGCAGGCTGGTCCACCCAGTTTCCCAGCCTTACCTAGGGAAGAACAAACAATCGAGGGCGTATGTTAGAGACACAGAGAGATCCAGTCTCTTCTGTTCTATGCCAGCTGTCCAGCCCTAGGCATAATGCCTGACAGTTCTTATCCCAAGACGGAAATGTGCCTCATGACATGCTCTCTGGAGTGAAAGAGGCCAGGTGTGGGGAGGCTGGGCTCTCAGAGCTGGGCATTCTTCTCAACCTCTCTGACTCTCCCTCTCTGACAATGGTACCCTTTGACTTCTTTGCATTTTGTTTCTTAATAAAGCCTGTTTGACTTTCAAGAAAACAAGTGTTTTAGGAGTTGTGATGGTTCATCTTCATTGTCAAGATGACTGAATAGAAACCCATGGAAACACACCTCGGGGTAGATCTGTGGGAAAGATCCCAGAGAAGAAAGATCTATCCTGACTGTGTGGGCAGCAGCAGCCCATGGCTGGACTCCTGGGCTGAATGAAAAGGAGAAAGTGAGCTGAGCACCAGTGTCCGTTTCTCTGCCTCCTGACTGTGGTTGCCATGGGAACAGCTGCGCCAGCCTCCTGTTGCCATGTCTTTCCCACCATCATGGACTGTACCCCAGACTGTGAGCCAAGAAGACCCTTCTCTTTTTTTCTTTTTTTTTGTTGGCTTTTTTTTTTAATTTTTAATTAAAAATTTCCACCTCCTCCCATTTCCCTCCCCCCATCCCTTCCTCCTCCCTCTCCAGTCCAAAGAGCAGTCAAGGTTCCCTGCCCTGTGACCTGGGAAGTCCAAGGTCCTCCTCCCTCCATCCAGGTCTAGGAAGGTGAGCATCCAAACAGACTAGGCTCCCACAAAACCAGTACATGCAGTAGGATCAAAACTTAGTGCCATTGTCCTTGGCTTCTGGGTCAGCCCTCCTTGTCCGCCATGTTCAGAGAGTCCAGTTTGATCACATACTCCATCAGTCCCAGCCAGCTGGCCTTGGTGATCTCCCATTAAATCAGCCCCACCGTCTCAGTGGGTGGATGCACCCCTCGTGGTCCTGACTTCCTTGCTCATGTTCTCCCTCCTTCTGCTCCTCATTTGGACCTCGGGAGCTCAGTCCGGTGTTCCAATGTGGGAAGAAGACCCTTCTTTATTTCCTTCCTCAAGGGGCTTTTTTTTTTTTTGGTTTTTCGAGACAGGGTTTCTCTGTAGCTTTGGAGCCTGTCCTGGAACTAGCTCTGTAGACCAGGCTGGTCTCGAACTCCCAGAGATCTCAAGGGGCTTTTGTCAGGTATTTTGTCTCAGCTCTGAGAGATGTCACTAACATAAAGCACTAGTGACCTAGCTCAGTGGTACAGTATCTCAGGTGTCCTTACGATCCCAAGCTCTGGGTTTGTCTGTCATCATATTCTCTTATGAAGAGAGGAAAAAATTCCTTTCTAATGGGGAGAAGACAGAAAAAAAGGAGGACTGGGAGTGAGACGGGGAGGAAATGATTGCTTTTGGTCAAAATATGAAAAGAGATATGACGGGGAAGGCAGTTAAAGATGGGGAGCACTGAAGAGAAAGAGCCAGAAGGTGCTTCTAGAAGGTTCTAGAAGTCGGAAGAGCAGGAAGAATACACAGGCATGCAAGATCCTGGGAGCAGTTGGATTAGGTGTGAGGGCCCATGTTGGACTATCTCCCCCTAGGCTTGAGGGTCATGTGCCTGCCTCCCTCAGCAAATTCTTACTCAGTAGCTCCTGTTGAATACCTTTCTGTGCTGGGCACTGTTCTCAGAGCCACACAAGTCCCTGCTTTTCCCCAAGCTTGTCATCCAGAGGCAGATGGGGAAGAAAATGCCAGAAAAATAAGAATTCCCCCTACAGATTGGCATTCTCAGAGTATATACCTAACTTCAACATAGACAGGGGATTCTGTGAGTTTTGAGTGTGTGTGTGTGTGTGTGTGTGTGTGTGTTCACACAACTGTAGAGGTCAGCTTTCATGTCAGACATCATTCATTTTTTGGGAGTCCTCTATATAGGTTTTTAAGACAGGGTTTCTCATTGCCGGGACCTTCACCAACTAGGCTAGTCTGGCTGGTGATTGTGTTCACTTCTGCAGCACCAGATCATGGACCACATTTGTATACTACCATATTTGGTTTTTTACCTGGACTCTGGGGCTCAAGCTCAGATCTCCCCATGCTTGTGCAGCGAACACTTTACTGGCTGAGCCACCTCTTCAACCCAGTGCTTGTCTTTATACTCTGGAGTAGAGAGCCTTAGGGTGAGGCAAGCAGAGAGTTTAGGGAAATCACAAATTTGCACAAGGAAAATTTACACCTTAATTTTCACTACCCTCCAAGTAAAATGTAGAATTCCTTTCCATGAACACAGACAACCAGAGAACCTTCTGTGATATGTGTGGCCAATAGAAACTATAGGTTGTTACGGGAGGTCCTCCCACTCCTCCAGCCTATCGCCGCTGAGATACCAGCCCCTTTGGGTGTGGTCTCTCTCCCTTTAAAAAAGCGGCCACTTCCCTCTCCTCTCTCTCTTCACTTCCTGCTCCGCCGGTGACTTGACTTCCTTCCTGGTTACGCAGAGGGCTGACAGTGATCTGTAAGTTTTTTCCCCTTTAAATAAATATCACCCTATTAATCATAATCCCACATTGGTGTGGCATTGTTTGTGACTTACGCCTTCATTTGGCGCCCAACGTTTGGTTTTAGAACCTCTCCCGGCTCGCAGCCGCGAGTTCGGCTTGGCGGCCGGAAGTTCGGCTTGGCGGCCGCAAGTTCGGCTTGGCGGGCGCTTGTTCGGCTTGGCGGGAGCCCTTGCTTCCTCAGCTGCTGCCTGTGGATTTAAACTCCACAGGCCCGCGTAGTCTCTGCCCGCGTGATTTGCTCTTTTCTGAGTCGTTTTCAAATCTCCCTTGCAAGCACAGCTCTTAAGTGGCGCGAACCAGAGCACGCGGTTGCTGAAAGCTGCAACCCCTCAGGGTGACTCTGTCACGTGGAGGCATAAGTAGCTTCCAGATTGCTCTTCTCTACCCCTGGATTCTAGGTTTCTGGTTCCATCTCTGGAATTGATTTAATTACATTTACTTTGTTGAGCAACTTACATTTTCCAGTTTTTAACAAATACTAGGCGGACTCTGAAACAGGACCGTGTTTTCGTCGAGACTTGGCAACAGCGCCACCTGCTGGATAATAGGTAATATGGCAGTTCTCGTTTCCAACGCGAATTTTACTGTTCTGGTTACCAATACAATGGGTTATATCATGCAAGGTTTATATGACTATGGGGATAACTTAATTTACTGGTTACTAGGTTTCAGTATTCTTTTGCATATTCTATCATTTAGGAAGATCATGGCACTCCTAAGAACCATACAATCTTTACTAGAAACTCATGCAGGTCAGGAGATTAAGGATTCAAAAGAGACAATAATAAAAAGACTTGAAATGATTGAAGAAATGATTGGAGCTGGTGAACAGAGTAATAAGGCACAAGGACAGGATACAATGCCAACACCAGCTATTAGAACTGGCTTACCAAAGGTTTTAGCAGCATACCCTATACTTAATTCTGACAAAGCGTCAACTTCTAAAGGCTCAAAGGGAGTCAGAGAAGCTAGATGGACGCCAATAGCAATGAATGATCTAAAAGAAATTAAGCAAGCTATTGTTAATTTTGGCTTGCACTCTGCATACGTAAAGGAAATGATAAGGACTTGGGCTTCTAATGCTAGAGCTACCCCCCATGATTTCCATCAGTTAGTGTCTGCAGTTTTAGATAATGGACCTTCCTTGATGTTTGGAATTTATTTCAGAGAAGAATCCAAACATATGGAACAGCAAGGAAGAGCAAAAGGTATTGAGGTTTCCCAAGACCAAATTCTTGGTGCAGGAGAATATGCTGATCCACAGGTCCAAGCTCTTTATGATGATGAAGTACTGTGTCTATGTCACCAAGCAGCTTTAAATGCTTGGAATAGGATACAAGATCCAGCAAAAAGGGTTGAATCATATACCAGAATTAGGCAGGGACAGAGAGAACCCTTTATTGACTTTTTGCAAAGATTAATTAAGGCTCTGGACATAGGGGTAACAGACCCGGAAGCTAGATGAATACTTCTTGAATCTCTAGCTTTTGAGAATGCAAACATAGAATGCAAAAAGATAATTGGGCCTTTAAAGTCTAGATCAGCACCTATGGATGAATGGATTCAGCATACGATGAATGTTGAGACGTTTAGCTATAACGATGAATCTTGGGTAGGAGAAGCGATTTCCACAGCAATGAGGAGACATCAAACTGCCAGGTGTTTTAATTGTGGTAAATTAGGACATCTGAAAAGGGATTGCAGGCACAGAATTTCTAGGAATATTATCTCCTCTGGGAATGACAAAGATAGGAGACCTAGGCCTTCAGGTATATGTAGGAGATGCGGTAAAGGCCGACATTGGTCCAATGAATGCAGGTCAACAACAGACAAACAAGGCAACCCGATACCGTCGGGAAACTCCTTGAGGGGCCTCTCGCAGGCCCCCAAGCCAACAGTGGCCCAGTCATTCCCAGTCACAGTGGAGAACGTGCCTCACCAAGAAAATTAAAAGCTCCAATTTCTGCTGTAAAAAGTAATACTGGTCTAAATGATAAAATCCATATGGAGGATGAGTCAAAAAACCCAGTTGGACAGAGTAAACGTATATTTTGGCAGACTTCTATTAATGATCAAAGACCAAAGCTAAGAGTCTGTATAAATGGCACTTTTATTGAAGGCTTATTAGACACAGGTGCGGATGTAAGTATCATTACCCCAGAATCTTGGCATCCGAATTGGCCTCTTCAAGAGGTAGATGTTCAGTTCCTGGGAATTGGAACCCTATCTCGTGTAAAACAAAGCACAAGATGGGTTGAATGCATAGGGCCCGAAGGGCAAATAGGAAGACTAAGGCCATATATAGCCAATATTGCCATAAATTTATGGGGCCGTGACCTGCTACAGCAATGGAATACCCAGATTAACATTCCTGTAGTTCCAGGAACTCATAATTCGGGGAAGGATATGATGAGGTATTATGGAAAAAGGTCACTAGCCATTCAGGCTGTACAAGAACATACAGCAAATACCAAACCTTTAGAGGTACCAACAGCCCTACCTTTAAAATGGCTAACTGAGAAGCCAATATGGATCAAACAGTGGCCTCTAGCTGAAGATAAACTACAGGCATTGGAACAGCTGGTGCAGGAGCAACTAGATGCTCACCACATTGAAGAATCAACCAGCCCTTGGAATTCTCCTGTGTTTGTTGTAAAAAAGAAATCTGGTAAATGGAGAATGGTGACAGATCTAAGAGCTGTCAACAAAGTAATTCAACCTATGGGCTCACTACAATCTGGAATTCCTTTGCCTTCTCTGTTACCAAAAGGATGGCCTCTTATAGTTATTGATTTGAAAGATTGTTTTTTCACTATACCGTTACAAGAAAAGGATAGAGAAAAATTTGCCTTCACAGTGCCTACTTATAATAATTCTCAGCCCAATAGGAGATATCAATGGACTGTCCTCCCACAGGGTATGCTCAATAGTCCTACACTGTGCCAATATTTTGTAAGTAAGCCATTGGAAATAATTCGTAAACAATTCCCCAAGTCCATTATTTATCATTACATGGATGACATCTTGTTATCTGATTCAAATAAAGATACTTTAGAAAGGATGTTTGAAGAAGTAAAGAAAGTCTTGCCTAGGTGGGGATTACAAATTGCCCCTGAAAAGATTCAAAGAGGAAATTCTATTAATTACCTAGGTTACAGAATAGGGTTAGAGAAAATTAAAACGCAAAAGGCACAAATTAGGAGAGACCGGTTAAAGACTCTTAATGACTTCCAAAGATTGTTAGGAGACATTTCCAGTCTACGACCAGCTGTTGGGATAACACCTGATCTAATAGTTCATTTAAACAAAACCTTAGATGGTGATAAAGATTTGAATAGTCCAAGAGAACTGACAGCTGAAGCAGAAAAGGAACTGACAATGATTGAGGAAAAATTACAGGAGGCACATGTGGATAGGGTGAACCCAAATCTTAGCTGCATCCTAGTCATATTGCCTTCCAGAATTTCTCCTACAGGGATTCTAATGCAGAGGGAAGATATTATTTTAGAGTGGATATTTATACCTAATAAACCAAGTAAAAAATTAAAAACTTATGTGGAAAAAGTCTCTGAATTAATTATAAAAGGTAAGCTGAGACTTCGTCAACTAGCAGGTATAGACCCAGCAGAAATTATAGTGCCTTTTACTACTGAAGAAATAAGAAAGTTATGGGAAGACAATGAACCGTGGCAAAGAGCTTGTGCTAATTTTTTGGGAGAAATTAATAGCAACTATCCCAAAAGTGGTAGACTTAACCTCATAAAAAGAACTTCTTGGATTCTTCCTAGAATTGTACGTGATGCTCCAATAACTGGAGCCCGTACGTTCTATACTGATGCAAATAAATCAGGGAAAGCAGGTTACAAGTCAGATGAATTGAGTAAGGTGGAACAAAGCCCTTATAATTCTGTCCAGAAGGCAGAATTATATGCCATTCTTATGGTGCTAAGGGATTTTAAAGAACCTCTTAATATAGTTACAGATTCACAATATGCAGAAAGAGTTATCTTGCATATTGAAACCGCTGAATTTATACCAGATGACACAGAGTTGACTTCATTGTTTATCCAGGTACAAGACATAATCAGGAACAGGCTTTGTCCGATGTACATAACACACATCCGGTCCCATACAGGTCTGCCTGGTCCTCTAGCCCAAGGCAACGCTGAGATTGATCAATTATTGATTGGAAGTGTGTTGCAGGCCTCAGAATTTCATAAGAAGCATCATGTCAATAGTAAAGGCCTAAAGAAAGAATTTTCCATTACTTGGCAACAAGCTAAGGACATTATAAAGAGATGTCCTACTTGTTCTTTCTATAATCAAACACCGTTGCCTGCAGGGAGTAACCCAAAGGGCACTAAGAGAAATGAAATCTGGCAGATGGATGTGTTCCACTTTATAGAATTTGGTAAATTAAAATATGTACACCACACCATAGACACGTATTCAGGTTTTCAATGGGCTACTGCCCTGAGCTCAGAAAAGGCTGATTCAGTAATCACACATTTATTGGAAGTTATGGCCATCATGGGTATACCTGCGCAAATAAAGACAGATAATGGTCCAGCATATGTATCTAAGAAAATGAAACGCTTTTTTGATTATTATAATATAAAACATATTACAGGTATACCAAATAATCCTACAGGTCAGGCAGTTATAGAAAGATCAAATCGTACTATAAAGGATATGCTGAACAAACAGAAAGGGACCGAAAATACCCCCAGAAATAGATTACATAATGCTTTATTAACCTTGAATTTTCTTAACGCTAATGAGAAAGGAACGACAGCAGCAGAGAGACATTGGATAATGGAAAAGTCTGCTGAACTAAATCAACCGATTTATTTCAAAGATGTGCTGACCTCTCAATGGAAGCCAGGAGATGTGCTACGTTGGGGAAGGGGTTTTGCTCTTGTTTCCACAGGAGAAGAAAAATTGTGGATACCATCAAAATTAATAAAGTTTCGATTTGAAGAAGAGAAACCTCTTGGAAAGGAGAAATGACAACTCATCCACAATGATTATATTCATACAGGTGGTAAGAAAAACATATAGAATGGGGGCAGGGTTCTGTTCTTATCTCCACAGGAAAACACTCATCTTTGAGAAATTCAAGGGACCCTGGATGTTTGGATACTGACAGATGGAAAAATACCTGCCCGATAGGAAATATCAAGAAAACTGAATGGGTTGTGTAAGTAATATTAAACCATATTTCTAAATTTATAAAGCTGGTTTTGAAGTTGGACTCTGGCTCAGTCCCTCTCCAATTCCAAGCCTGTTAGTAAGAGAAAAACCCAGAGTTTCTGGAGTTTCTGTCTCATGTCAAGAGCCATGATGTGGGACAGAAAGAAATATGAGTTTAGAAAACATCTTTGCTTTTCTTCATATCTATCATACTTTTCATTGACTATATCTATCATGTCTTTCATTGAATATATATATGTCTATATGATTAATGCTTAAGTTTCTCATAATGAACAATGAGTTTTTCCTGAAGTGACATTTGAAGTTTCCAGGAAGAAGATGGGGCCCCATAACAACAACTCCACCTGGTTGATATGACGTCATGATACTGATAGCGCTACAACAAGACCTGCTTTGGGTACCAGCTGCACAAGACAATTCCAACTTGGTTAGCTGAAATGGTGCACATCTTGTACAACATTCTGGCCAGACCTCCACAAAATACTCAGAGACTATTTGCAATTTTAAAAGACATTGATCTTGAAATTTAACCATCATTTTACTTTCACAGGATCCCCCAGAAAGAACGTCGCCCCCATGACAGCTGGAAGTAATTCTAGAGGACGACGTCCCCTCTCCCAGTAAAGTTTGCCCTTGGGTTTAGGGACATCACTTAGGGGTTGATTATAATTAGTATACGATTGAGGGTTGGGGGAGGAATTTTATAAGCTCAGGGATCATTTTGAAAAAAAAAAAAAAAAAAAAAAAAAAAAAGAGGGATGATGGGATAATAGATTTGTAATTGTGAGTTACTGTTTTTAGACAAATATATTGGTATAGATTCTTGTATATTGATACAAAGTTAAATTATATTGACTATTGGATGCATGCATGTTTCTACCTTGTTTAAAACATTTTTATGTATTGACATATATTGTATTGTATATATTTACCATATTGCTGTGTACATTTCTACCTCTGATTAAGATACTTATATAATGTTTGTGTATTGATATATATTTACCTACTGCAATGTATATTTGTACATTGTTTATATAGACTAATAGTCATCTAAGTTTGTCATTTATAATTAGACTAATCAGGTTCTTTAGATATATAGAGATTATACTCAGTATAGATAGATAGTCTTCAACTTCTTCAAAGAGCTGTAGAAAATGGCCTTTAATCTAACTCAGAGTTTTGTGGTAGTGAGACACAATTGCTCCTGGCAACACCACTCTATTCCCGAGAGAATGTTGAGCACCAAAGACACTCCACCTGGAGCCTTTCCTTTTGGCAGAACTGGCCTTGGGGCAAAGAAATGCCCATACCTCAACCACTGACAAAGATACAGAGCATGCATCAATGTATAAAACAGGGCTGTCTTATCCTGCCAAGACAGGGTAAGATAGTTTTGAAAAGTTGCTTGCCTTTGAAAATGGTGTGTCAGTTATGTTAGGCCTTAGCCAAAGTTGGTTGCTTCAACACTGCTAATGTGACTTTGGGTGATTGCCTAGGTAGCTAGTTGTCTCTGTGATTTGTTGCATGTTTTGGAAGTTGTTTTACTGAACTTCCTAATTAACCAGGTAACATTATTTCCCTTCTCAGATCTTCGATGGGGTTGAAGACTATATAGATGTAGTTACTTTTCTCTCATGACTTGGCCAAGTTATTTATTATACAAGACCTAAGCTAGTTAGAATAGGATATTTGTACTTATTGTATATAATTTCATAGTAGGTTTAGAACTCTCTTATTTAAACAAAAGGGGGAGGTGTTACGGGAGGTCCTCCCACTCCTCCAGCCTATCGCCGCTGAGATACCAGCCCCTTTGGGTGTGGTCTCTCTCCCTTTAAAAAAGCGGCCACTTCCCTCTCCTCTCTCTCTTCACTTCCTGCTCCGCCGGTGACTTGACTTCCTTCCTGGTTACGCAGAGGGCTGACAGTGATCTGTAAGTTTTTTCCCCTTTAAATAAATATCACCCTATTAATCATAATCCCACATTGGTGTGGCATTGTTTGTGACTTACGCCTTCAATAGGTCTTTTCATTCACACAGCAACTGCTGCCAGCTATTTTTAATATTTATGTTTGCCTGAGTTCCAAATGCACGGCAATCTGCAGCCATTATTAAATTCGCTGCATTAATAAAGAAGCAAATCTACTACAATCTCATGACATCATGGTGTTATTTGTGTTTCAAAATCTTGATAACTATAACCTAATATAATTTCTTTCCTCCTCTAGATTCTTTTTAATGTATGAAACTTATTTTGAGAATAAGTCTGTGGTTTTACTAGGTAACCAGAGAGGTCCAAGGCACAGTAAAGATCAATAATCCTTAAACTAGGTATTGATTGGTGTTTGTTATTAAACAAAAAAACAAGACCAAGATCTCATTTATCTCAGGACACCCTGGAACTCACTATGTAGGCCAGGATGACTATGAACATCTGCTACTCCTGCATCCGGTAGACTAGAATCACAGGTATGTGCCATCAAACCTTGTTCATGGGGCACCAGGGACCAAACATGGGGGAAACACTTTGCTGACTAAGCCACACCCTCGGACTCCGTTAGTTTGATTCCTGTCACGGAATCTCAGGCTGATTACAGTGCTAGCCAACCACTCCTGCCTAATCAGCCCACAGAAGAGTTCAGCTATACCTAGTCCTTCGGTTCACCAAAATCGCACACGAGAACACAGTGTGTGATTGCTGGGCTGATAGTGCATCACAGACTATATATTAGCCCCGCCAAGCATACTCCCAGAAGTGACAAACACAGCCCTTACCTCTCGCTATACTGAGAATTTTTAAGTTTTTTGAGACAAGGTCTCATTGCTTTATCACTGCTGACCTTGAACCTGTGATCCTCCTGCCTCTGCCTCCCAAGGTCTAGGATTGCACACACGTGCCACCATGCTAGTAGCATGTAACAAATCCCCAAAAGCCTTCCCGCTCCGTGAAGGCAGGGAGGAGAGAGTCCTCCTAGCTGAGAGTCTAAAGGAAGATGACAGTTGTATTGAGCAAAGAACAGGAACCAGGCAGGTAACTGACCGACAGTCAGCTTAGAGGATCACCAGTCCCCGTGAGGAAGCTGAAACTCAAGTGGTACGATGACCTCACCTAAGGTGACACAGCCAACAATTCCAGCACTCAGACTCAACGTCTAGGCTGGAAACAGCTGACAACAGCCCCGCCCCTCCCTGTGCATCACTTCATTCCTGGACGTAGCGTGATTTTACCTACTGAGCCATTCAACAGGAATTCACTATTTCTCTGTAGTTTAATAATAAGCAATGTTTTCTTGATATTGAATCCCAATTATATTTAAGAAGTATCAAATCTGGCTCTGGGAACTCTTATTAATCAAGTCAGAACTTTGAAGATGTCTCAGTTGGCAAAGTGCTTGCCACACAGGCATGAGGACAGAAGTTGGATCCCCAGCACACAGGTTGTTTAAAAAGCCCAACATAATGGTGACACACAGCAATAATCCCCGTGCTGGAGAGGAAGAGACAGGCAGCTTCCTGGACTCACCGGCCAGCCAGCCTAACTTTGTTGGTAAGGTCCAGGCCACTGAGAGACTCAGTCTCAAAAACAAACAAACCCCAAATGTGAACTGGGCCTAAGGATGCCAAGCAGGGTTGTCCTTTGGCCTCCATGTACACATAAATGCTCCCCCACACAGGTATTTACGCCTGAGCACACCTATATACATCCATGATTCTGCAGAATATGAAGGCAGATGATCTCACTGGGTTTAGACTATATTTGATTTAAAGGGAACACATTGAAGGACAGGCCAAGATTCCATCTTGGGTACACGGATTTAGAATCTCTAGGACTAGAACTGCAATGTGTGTCTCTATCAGGATCCACACTGAATTTTGGTGCCTCTGATGTCCTTTGAGGCCTCCTGCAAAGTCTCTGCTTCGGGAAAATGAGAACTTTTGAGATAACCAGAGGGAGTGAAGGGAGCCTCCCAGTGCCCCAGACTTTTGGCGGAGGACAGTGTAGTTCCAAGCCTACCACCTTCCTATTAGACACTGAGATAGCTGCAATCGCCTCTGGCCAAAAAGACTTGTGCTTTAGAGCTTATGCAAATGGATGGAGGATGAATTCATCACGTGCAGGAAGGGAAAGAAACACAGAAAAGAAACAGGAGCAAAACAGTAGGGCTGGCACCAAAGAACAACGTTCGTCTGTCACACTGCAGCAGGAACGAAGGCAAAGAGATGCCCTTGAAGCCAAGCAGCTCAGGGGCTGGATACAGAGGGCTAGAGAGAGGGCTCAGTGGCTAAGAGTGCTTGCTGCATAATCATGAGGATCCCAATTTGGATATCATTACTTCCTTAATGAGGCCAGCAATCTACCCACACCAGATCTGAGGTGGGCAGAGGCAGGAGGATCGCTGGGACTTGATAGCCTAGTCAAGAAAACATGAAGGAACCCAAAGTTCAGAAAGAGACCCTGCCTCTCACTCCCACTCATCCCCTTGTCATTTAAAAGGAATTATCTTGCCATAGACAATTGCATCTAGTCCTGTGAGTTCTAAAGCTAGCATAAAAATAGCCAACCCTGGGTTCCAGGCCCTAGAACGTTCTTTGCTTCCATTTCCAGACACTGACTTTGTGTCATTCGGTCTGCTGCCCCCTTTCAGAGACCTTCCCTGGCCACCTCTCTCCCAGAACACCCTGGGTTACAGACTATCTTCTTCGTCTTACCATTCAGCGTTGAGGGCTCTCTGAAACCATCTTCTTTCTCCCTCAGCTAAGGTGTTCCCTGCCTCCATCTCCACTGCTGTGAGAGTTCCTTAAGGGTAGTGTGTGGGGAGGGGAGGAAGCCCAGAGTGAGTGCGCAGTGTTAACATGAGCACAGCCATGAAATGGAGCCTGATAAGTCAGACCCTTGCAAATGGCAAAGCCTTCCTCAGCAGAAATCAAGGGGAATGGCAGAGCCACCCCCTGGTTCATGTATGAGTGTTTACAGATGATGAAGTAGTGTGTGCCAACACCAGCACCTGCAGCTTCCTCCTCCCAGATGAAGGCAACCTAAGGCTTCTTCCCCTGCAGAGACATCCTAGCAAAGTTAGCCAACCCCTCTTCCTTAACTGCTTAGAGTAAATGTCCTGAGTTTCTGGGGTTCATAGCGGGTGCCTCCAACAGAGGAAGCACACAGCTGTCTTCATTCCTGTGTCTCCCCAGTCAGGTTTCCAGGACCAAGCAGTACAGGACGTGGCTCTAGTGACCTTCATTTATTTGTTGTTTGTTTGTTTACTGTGTAGCAGGGGGTGTGTAGCTCAAGAGCACATGTCAAGGTCAGAGGAACAACTCACAGGGTCAGCTCTCTCCTTCCACCTTGTAAGTCCTAGAAACCAAACTCAGGTCGTCTAGCTTGATGGCAAATGCCTTAATCTATCACCCCATCATTGAACACAGCCATTCTTCAACAGGGCTATTAGGACTGTTATGAAAACCCCTCCTTACCATCAAGGAGGATATGGCCACCCACCCCGTTCAGGAAGGGAGACAGACAGGGTGAAAAACAACCCAGTCGGCTTTACTATTGACCAGGTATGGGTGACAATAGATGGGGTGGGGGTCAGAGGGACACAGAGAAAGGCCCTAGAGGGAACTCAATGAAAGAAGGAAAATAAGGCCATCTTTAGACAAGCCAACAGCAAACCAAACAGCCTCAGACTAAGGCTGCAGGCTGGAGCAAGCCCCAATTAGAGGCACCTTGTCTCTATCTCAAAGGAAATCTCTCTTTACAGAAGAGTGGCTTGGTCATGGGGTAAGAGCAAAAGTTTCCTGAGCCCAGGTACTTACCAAACACCTTCTGTATAATCCTCCCCAAGAGCTCTTTCCTTCCCGTGGTCCGATCATGAGAACTTCTTGTTCTCATTCCTCTTTGTCTGGCTTTGTTCAGACACAGTTCAGAGGATCCCGGGAGGGACACCCAACAGTAGCTGACCAGCTCCTCTACCTCCAGGGTTTCTACCTTCCAGAAAACGTTCGCCTACCTGGTTTCTATAGCTACAACTCCTCTCTCTCCTACCTCACCCTCTCCCATGGAGCTTCCTGTCATATGATGAATGCTTCTTTTATCTTTCTTTGGGGTCATCACTAATTTTATATTTAAAACAATACAGCTGGGTGGCCAGGCAAAGGGACTTGGTGTGTTTGCTTGAGACGTGAGCTCATGGTTTGAATCTAGGTGCTACAAGAAATAGGTACTTGACAATGGGAAACTTAATCTGTGTGTATGTGTGCACACAAACGTGTTCATATGTGTACATGTATATATATATGTGTGTGTATAAATATACATGTGTATATATGTGTATTTGTATGTGTGTGATGTATGTGATGTGGGACGTCCTTCTGTATGCTGTGAATATATCTTATTGCCATTGGTTAATAAAAAAAAAAACCTGATTTGGCCAATAGTCAGGCAGAACAGAGTCAGGCAGGAAACCCAAACAGAGAGACAGGGAGAAGAAAGGAGGAGTCAAGGAGGGGCCAGCAGCATCAGAGAAGCAAGAGGTGAGGTGACAAGTCATGAGCCTCATGGTAAAAATATAGAATAAGTTTTTCGTCAAGATGGCGCCGAAAGCAAAGAAGGAAGCTCCTGCCCTTCCCAAAGCCGAAGCTAAAGCGAAGGCCTTGAAAGCCAAGAAGGCAGTGCTGAAAGGCGTCCACAGCCACAAAAAGAAGAAGATCCGCACATCGCCCACCTTTCGGCATCCCAAGACCCTGCGGCTACGAAGGCAGCCTAAATACCCCCGGAAGAGCGCGCCCAGGAGGAACAAGCTTGACCACTATGCCATCATCAAATTCCCCCTGACCACCGAGTCAGCCATGAAGAAGATAGAAGACAACAACACACTTGTGTTCATTGTGGACATCAAGGCCAACAAGCACCAGATCAAACAGGCTGTGAAGAAACTCTATGACATCGATGTGGCCAAAGTCAACACCCTCATAAGGCCCGACGGAGAGAAGAAGGCGTATGTTCGGTTGGCTCCTGATTATGATGCTCTGGATGTTGCCAACAAGATTGGAATCATCTAAACTGAGTCCAGCTGGCTAATTCTAAATATACACTTTTTCACCATAAAAAAAAATATATATAGAATAATAGAAATGGGTTAACTTGAGGTGTAATAGCTAGTTAATAATAAGCCTGGGCTAATAGGCCAAACAATTTGTAATTAATATTAAGCCTCTGAGTGACTATTCAGGAACTGGCAGGTGGGAGAGAAACTTTCAGTTACATGTGTGTATGTATGTTTATATGTATATATGTATGTAAGTGTATGTGTGTTTCTTAGAGATGAAATGGAACTTGTCCTAGAATTATGGTAAATTGCTCTTATAATTTTTGGTTGTGAGCCTAGACTTTAATGGCTGAGCTGTCTCTCTAGTCCAGTAAATTACTCTCAAAGGGTGATCAGAATCCTTGACTTTGGAAGGACTGACCAGTAGGAGACTCTGGTGCTGAAGTTCATACCACACACCATTCTGCCCCTGGGACAACTTCAGCCCAAAATGCATTCCATCCCCTTCTGGTCTCAGCTCACTTAAAATGTTAAGTGAACCAAGGGAGAAAGTCTAAGCTTGTCTTCTCTTCAGGAGAAAAGGAGAAAGAGAGAGAGCCTGTGTTTGAATTACCCACCGAGCCAATGTAATGCAGGAAATCTACAGGGCCTTCCGTTGCTGCTATAACAAGTGGCCACCTGTTTTGAGGCTTAGAATTAACACATGTTTTCCTCTCTCTCACACACAGCTCTGGAAACCAGAGGTACACAGTTCGTCTCAGTGGGCTACAGTTAATACCTGGGCAAGGCTGAATTGTTGTTGACTACAGCTGATTTATAGAACTTCAGGGAACCACGGAGTAACTATCTGATCTTCTTTGCTCTGTAAGAGCACCTTGCCAAGGAGGGATTTCCCAGTGAATATGCAGGTCTTAAGAGTACTCAAATAAAAGGGATTTGTACATATAGGCTGTGTCTTTTAACAAGGTGAGGGCATATGGGCAACAGACTGTGGCATAGCACAGGAACAATTTGTGCTGGACCTTGTTTAGGCAAATAAAAATAAAAGCAAGGGAGAAGGAGGCACTGGGGATATAGCTGGGTTGGTAGAGAGGTTGCCTAGTGTACAAGAGGTCCTGGGTTTGACACCTAACACCACACAAACCAGATGGTGGCACATGCCTGCAAACCCAGCACTTGAGAGGTAGATGTAAGAGAATCAGCAGTTCAAGGTCAACCTGGAATAGGTGAGCCCCATCTCCAAATAAAAGTTAGAAGAAAAGTGGGCGTAGGCACAGAGAAGGGAGTGTTCAGAAAGCAGGTGGCCTCCGAGCTGTATTTTGAAGGATAAAGGTTCATTCCCAACAGGTGCACAAGATGAAAGTGACTTCAAGTTCCTCAATAAATGATTAATAATTTAATCTAGACCACAGCTGAATTCCAGAAAAGCAAGAAATTAAATCCAGGTAGAATTGCTTGTTTAATCAACCATTTAGAAACCTTGACCTGCTTTGGCACTTACAGAGGGCGCGAACAAACCATTGGACCTGTGTCTAAAGCCAGCTGCATTCTGGCCTAGAAATCGGGATGAATTCGCAGAACCCGTTTGCTTAAAAACATATCAGAAGGGATACAGAATTGCTGGCAGAAAAAAAAATTGTTATAATTTGTAGAGACAGTACAGCAACTGAATTCACCCATCAGCCAGTCACCCAAGGCTCGGTGGTTGGTTTTTAATCTTACACTGTAATATAGAACTGCAGGGTGGCATGAAATGTGAAGAAGAGGGGAGACGGGGAGGGCAGTGATTAACACAAGTACAAGATGGAAAGGGGGCAAGTGGGGGAGCGGTCCGTGAAGTTCCAGCTGGCTAGCCGTGATGGATCATGGCTCCATGTGCAGCTAGAATGGTGGGCAGTGGAGAGGGTTGGGTGGTGTGGGGGGTGCCCACCTCACTCCCTCAACATTCCTTTTCCATGGCTTCTAGAGGGGGCTCGGCACCAGGCACCAAGCAATAAGTCAATCCTGGGAGCTCAAAATGTGCAAAGATTTATATTTATCTCTCTCTCTCTCTTTTTTTTTCTTCAAATAGTACTCACATGAATGTTGTAGACCAGGTTCTGTGTGAGCTTGCTGTTCACGGCAGCACCTTCAGGTGGCTCCCATTGGAGCGACAGCCAGTGAGCATTACTTTTCCTTTGGATGCAAACCGGGAGATCCTGGCTTTCTTTCATAGCTAGATTTGTTCCCATCCCAGCACACTAACCCCTACCTCCAGCAGTTTACCAGTATATATATCCCTTATCGGAAAGAGAGAGTCATGCATTGTAGTAATAAGCTGCAGGGCTGCTTCCCGCCACCTGGCTAGCTTTACCCGAAATAGTTACATGGAAACTGTATTCTTTTAAACACTGCTTGGCCCATTAGTTTTAACCTCTTATTGGCTGGCTCTTACATATTGATCTAGCCCATTTCTAATATTCTGTGTAGCATCATGAGCTGGCTTACCAGGAAAGATCTTAACCTGCGTCTGTCTGGAGTGGGAGAATCATGGCGACTGCCTCACTCAGCTTCTTTCTCCCAGCATTCTGTTCTGTTTACTCCGCCTATCTAGATTCTACCCTATCAGAGGGCCAAGCAGTTTCTTTATTAACCAATGAAAGCAACAAATAGATACAAGACCCACCTCCATCAATGCGTGATGTGGTGTATATGCACATGTGAAAGCAGGTAGAAGCCAGGGGAGGATATTGAGTGCCCTGCTCTCTGCCTTTCTCCCTAAAACAATCTCTAACTGAACCCAAAGATAGACTGGCATCCTCCTGCCTCCACCCCGCACAGTGTCGGGTTTCCTAGCCCACAGGCCACTCCCACCCCTTTCTGAGTGTGCCGGGACTCGGGTCCTCACGTGTGTACAGCCAGTGCTCTTACCCACTTAGCCATCTCCTCTTTTGAAATTAAACACCTTCAATTAAAATTTAAACTAAAAATTGAGGTTGTGTCTAAAGGGGCCAAAACTGACCTTGAGCTTCTGAGTCTCCTGCCTCTGCCTTGAAAGTGCTGGGATTACAGGTGTGCACCCCCACACCCCCAATGAAATTTGGTATTGGGGATTGAACCCAGGGCTTCACGAATGCTGGGCAGTCACTTCACAATCTGAGCTACATCCTCAGCCCCTCCTTTTCAGTTCTTTCAAATAATCTGCCCAACAGACAAAACCAATGAAGAGTTCAGTCTCAAGAACCGAGCTCGGCATGGTCCCGGGGCACTATAGCTGGTATTGCTTTCTTTGTCTCCTCCATGTCCCCACAAGTATGGTCTGATGACCCAGATGACCGAAGTTCTCAGAACCTGCTGTGCTTCTGCTAGGGAACACTGTCATTTGGACACAACACTGTGTTGTCCTTTTCAAGTCCCCATGGCTGTGACCCACACAAGGCTGAGAGCCTTTGTGCTCTGTCATGGATTTGGGGAGGGACCCACAATGTCCCACCCTCCATAAGGGTTTATAGACCATTAATGGTTGCCAAGAAAAAGGAATTTCCTCAATGTTATAGCCACCCTAAAGACCTCTCAACAAACCAAAGATCCATTCAACACACTTAAACCTAAGGACCTTTTGGGGGGGCTAACCCACAGAGTCTGGGTGAGAAATTACTGGCAGGATGTGGGTGACCCAAAAACAGCTGTACTGGAAAGTCTGCCCAGCATGGACAATAGCTTCTGATAGCTGCATAGCGAGCGCCTTCTTTCCCAAGTCTCTCCCGGCCTATACACTCCAGCTATCCCAGGACACAGTGGCCATGTGCAAGTAAGGCAGCAAATTGCATGCCAATGGTTGAGAGGGGTTGCATGCCAATGGTTGAGAGGGGTGGCATGCCAATGGTTGAGAGGGGTTGCATGCCAATGGTTGAGAGGGGTTGCATGCCAATGGTTGAGAGGAGTGGCAAGAAACTCAGGTAGGGTCCGGTGACCCTTTTCCTAGGAGGAAGTGTCAACCATCCACATCTCAATACTGATGAGCTCTAGTTATGGGTACTTCTGATCGCATGAAGATGGAGAATCGCACCTTACAAGAGACTCCTCCATCTTCCTTCGAGCACTCGCTTACCCTTGAGTTTGTAGGTAACCATAATTAAACTCATTGGTTTACAAAATAGGGAGGTACAGTCGTGTGTGTGTGTGTGTGTGTGTGTGTGTGTGTGTGTGTGTGTGTCAGCGCGCGCGTGCGCATTATTGCTGTTCTATCTGGGGTGAATAAATATTTATTCACATCTCCTCAGAAAACATTTACACAACATCTGGGCACTACTGGGTTCTAGAAAGGTATTTTGTTGGGTTTTAAATTGCCCAAATAAGCTCTACTTGATAAAACTGGCCTAACTACTTTTGCCTCTCTACATACACTACCCCTTTACTTCCTCCACTATCCATAAACAGTAGTCCATCTTCGCCTTTTCTCCCTTAGAGTGAAGGGATAGTTTTAAACAGAGGGACTGAACCATGAAAATCATTTCAGGAATGTTAATATGTGGGATTATAAACATGTTTCATGCCTAAATAAATGTACAACCTCATGTGTCAATCAAAAGGAACACATTTCCCCATCATGGATGCTGATGTACAGACACACGCTGGGAAGCTCCAAGGGGGAAGTCTAATTCGAGTATTTTTCAGGCCTTTGATCACAGAACTGCATTGAACTGTAGCTTTTTCCTGTGGATCATGTATTCATATTTTAGGCAAATGCTTATAAAAGGAAGAGGATGGGGCTGGGGGAATGGCCCAGTCAGTAAAGTACTTCTCATACAAGCACGAAGTCCTGAGTTCAATTCCCAGCATCCATACAAAAGTGTTAGGCATGGTGGAGCACACTTGTCATCCACATTCTGTGAAGACAGGCAGGTCCCAGAGGCTTGCTGGGCAACTGGTCTAGTCGAACCAATGAGCTCCAGATTCTACCAAAAACCCTTTCCACCAAAAAATAACAACAGTGGACAATAGCTGAGGAGTGATAACCAAGGTTGACCTCTGGCCTACACACACACACACACACACACACACACACACACACACACACACACACACTTCATATACACAAACTCATACACATATGAAAGAAAAAGAAAGAATAGGAAACAGACTTCTGTTCATTGGCCAAAGCAGAAAACTTCTCTTTTGTCAAAGACAGTGTGCCCTCTGAGCAACAGAAACCTGCTCGGGCCAACACAGAGGCCCTTTGAGCTCTGTACTAAGATCACTATGAAAGTGTAGAAGGCATAGCAGGAAAGCAAAGGTCACCCATATCCCACAGCTTAGTTAAGTGGTATCATTGAGATTCAAATCACATTGAAGCCATGTAACTACAATAAACACCTCCAGCTGACAGCCACCCACTGTTTGCGGTCTCAGTAGCAGGGTAGAAGTATGCTCTGTCTCTGGGCTTTCCCATGGGTGAGCCATGAGTGGGTGTAGATGAACACGACATACTGGTTCTTCTAGCCCTCTGTGCAACTGGAGAAGCCTGGAGGGATGGACACAGAACCATTCAACAGTAAATTGAATCTTGAAGAGTTTTTACAGGGCAAGGATGGAAAGGTCAAAATGCTGGCCTATGATTTTCTCAAGTGGCATTCCAAAAGTTGTTTCATCATCTACATCAGTTATCAGCCATCTTGATATAAAGCTCAGTATGAAAAGCTGTGTTGAATTCCTCACCCACTAGAGATCTAAACAAATTCAAGAAACAGTACTCAGATAAAACCTACATAGTCACAATTTTGAGAACCTCTATGAGAGCTGAGGTTGCAAAGAAACTGAAGAGCCATGTGAGAGCTAGCCATCACTGTCAGCTTGACAAGACCTACATGCACCTGGGAAGAGAGTCTCCCTGATGGTTTGTCTAGGTCAGGTTTGCCTTTGGGCATGTCTGTGGGGGGATTGTCTTAAGTTAATTGACATGGGAAGACCATGTCCAGTGTGGGCAGCACCATTCCCTAGGCAGGGGATGTTAAACTGTATAATAGCAGGGAAATTGAGCTGAACACAAGTGTTCAATAAGTGAGAATGCACAGGCTTCTTTCTCTCTGCTCCCGACTGCGGGTGTGATGACTAGTTGTTTGAAGTCTTGTTTTGACTTCACTTCAGTGATGGACTATGACCTGAAATTGTAAAATTAAATAAACCCCTTTTGTCTCTAAATTACTTCTTGGCCAGGGTATTTTATTGCAGCAACAAAAATGAAGTTAGAACAAATCAACATCCCAAAATAGCAATTAGCAATTAGCAGTGAGAGAACCCTATACCTCCTTGGCAGCACAGAAAAACTGGTAAGTCGACCCAAAATTTTTATAGAAGCAAGAAGGGTATGAAGAGCCAAAACAATGCTGAAAATGAAAGACAAATTTGGACTTCTTATTCAACCTGGTTTTATGACTTGATTAAGCTGGCTAACAGTGTGGTGTTGTTGAAGGGTGAAGGAATAGATTAACAAAACAAAGAATCCAGAAAATTACTTACAGGGGCAGTAAATGATTTTTGTCAGGGTCATCTAAGAAACTCAAAGGGAAAAAGAGATGCAAAACCCTCTCTGGCAGTGGTTCCTGGCAATCCTAATGCTGAAATTCTTTAATACAACTCCTCACATTGTGGTGACCCCCAACTATAAAATTATTTTTGTTGCTACTTCATAACTGTAATGTTGCTGCTGCTATGAATCATAATGTAACTATATAATATGCAAATGGTGTTCGACCCTGACCTACATAAACATATAGGTGCATATGTGATCATGTGTATACACCCATATGAACACTTACATACATATAATGTTCCTTCACATGGCAACACACACAAGTATATAAAACTGGAGCTAAAAAAGATAATAAAATAGCTAAATAATCCAAATAAAAATTGTGAGAAAGTTTCAACAATATTTCAAAAAGGAAGGTTTGTGGATGGCCTATAAACACAGCAAAAAAAAAATGTTCGGCATCATTAGATTTTAGTGAAATGCAAATTAAAATATCAGTTAGATATCACTGCAAACCATCCAGAATGGATGAAATTCAAGTCATTAATATTACTATTACCAGACCCTAGCATTAATGCAAAAGCAAAGGAAACTCTCCCATATGCCTGGTGGGCATAAGAAATGTTCCTTTAGAAAACTCAGAACCTTTTTTAAAGTCAGATTCCTATTTTTATATAATATAGGTGTTCCCCTTAGGCTCATTTGTTTGAACACTTTGTCCCCAGTGGTGACGCTGTTTCAGAAGGTTCTGGAACCTCTTGGTGACAGTTAAAGGAAGTAAGTAACTGCAGGGGTGGGACTTGAAGCTTGATAGCTGAGCCCTACTTCCTGTGCACTGTGGCTTCCTCATCCACCATATAAGAAGTCACAATATTTGCCACTGTGGAGCCACGTGCTGCCATGTTTCCAGCCCCAGAGCATATGTGGCTTTGGAAAAGAGGTTCTTCTTTTGTTTCCACAGAGGATGAGAACCTATGGATTCATTCCAGACTAATGTGGTTTGATGGACCAAGACCCCCTGAAAGGTTGCCTTGAACACCCCTCAAAAAATCATTTCACCCAATAAACAGCAGAAAGAAGTTTGGAGAGTACTATGTCCAAATTCCCAAATATTGTTTATAAATGTTTCTTTATATTTAAAGGGGAATATGCTATAAAGAGTTGTATTGGTATGAATCTTGGTTTATTGATACAAACTTAAGGTCAACTTTGTTATATGTATATTTCTTCTCTTGATTAAGGTATTGTGCACCTTATTTAAAAAATGTAATGTATAATTAAGAAATATAAGCTAATACATAATCATCTGTAACAGTCAAGCTTGTAGTCATGTTAGTTAGATTTTCTAGATTACAGAGATGTATTTCAGATAGATAGGTGTTCTTCAAACATTTAAAATGCTACGGAATATGGCATTTAAAACGTTTTAAGGAGTTAGGAATTTTCATGATAAAGATATGTCTGCTCTTGGCAGCACCAATTAATTAAAAAGGAAGATGGACATTGAAGAGGCTCCTATGGAGTTGGTTAGCCATTTGGGCAAAAAACTGCTCTTGCCTGGACTGCCTGATGAACTAAACATGCAGGATCCATAGAGAGATGACTGCTGAACTTGCCTAAAGGTGAAACAATCCTTCAGGGTTCCTGCTTCATGAAAGAGACTGCTAGACATTCTGCAGGACACAGAAGAAAGTGATTGACAAACTGCAATATAGGTGAAACTGTCTTTAAAATTTCCTTCTTTGGGGAAAAGTCTGCCAGATACTATGGGCCTGTAGGCTGAAAATGGATGCCCCAATGGCATAGAAGAACTTTGGATGAATGTCCAGGGAGCAAGATTTTTCTGTCATTTCTAGAGTTTTGGAAGTTGCTTACAATGTACTAGGTAATATTTTATTATTCTAGATTCTTTGCTGGACTTAAAGAATAGATAGTAATAATATACTTTTCCTTAGTTATGATAAAAGATAAATATTGTAACTGTAATTCTTACTTGATAACTGTTGTTATATGTAATTTTACTATGCTAAAGTTAAAAACCTTCCTTTTTATTTAAACAGGAAAGGGGAGGTGATGTGGGATTTCCCTCTGTATGCTGTGATTACCATTGATAAATAAAGGAACTGCTTTGGGCCTATAGCAGAGCTACAGGGAAACAACTAGGCAGGGAAAACTAAGCTGAATGCTGGGGGAAAGAAGGCAGAGTCAGAGAGAAGCCACATAGCCCCCCTCAAGACAGATGCCAGAACTTTGGCTGGTAAGCCACAGTCACGTGGTGATACACAAATTATTAGAAATGGGTTATATTAATATGGAAGAGTTAACCAATAAGAAGCTAGAGCTAATGAGACAATCAGTGATTTAATTAATACAGTTTCTGTGTAATTATTTCGGGGCTAAGCAGCCGGGAATTAAGTAGCAGCCTCCCTCCAGCAACCAGATTCATGTAAAGTATTACCCAAGTCTTCACAGAGGAGGATGGTAACTATATGCAAATGAGGAATTCAGAATTCATGAAGTGATCTTTGTGTTATCATGTAAGTTGTCAAAAAAGGGCAGTATTCTTACAAAACTAAGTAGTATGTCATAATTAAGATGACAATAGGCAGTTTGTCAGAAATAATATAAAATGGCATTCTCCTAGGCCATGAAAACTACCAGTGTTGAAAATTCATGTTTGCTGAGAAGCCAAGTTTGCAAAAAGATATTATTCTTCAGTTCTAGTGGCTTTGCCTCTCACATAGCTTGGGGGAACATGTGTCACTATTTGATGGCAATATCCTTAAAGTATCTACTGTGGGGTATCTAACAAGGCTGTCCACACATACAGTAGACAGACCCATTCCACAAAGAGGAAGATAAAAATATTATTGGAAACAACTTCCCTTTTCTACCTAAAAGCAAAGGATGCTGCCATTTATAAAAATTATGTGTAGCTTAATGGCTTCAGTTTTTAATTATGAATGATGGGAGATACCACTATTTTTTAAAGATCCTATTTTCTGGATATGAGTGTTTTTCCCACGTGTATGTAAGTGCATAATGTACATGTCTGGTGCCCTCAGATGACAGAAGAAGGTTCCGATCCCCTGGAACTGAAGACCCAGTTGGTTGAGAGCCACCATGTGGATGTTGGGAACCTAATCCAGTTCATTTACAAGAGCAACAAGTGCTCTTACATGCTGATCCTTCCTCCAGCTTCCCCTTTAAAAACATAATTAAATACTGTGTGGGATAGAAGCAGCATTCTTTAGAAAATAGAGTTTACAGCTTACTGGATGGAGTGTTTGCTGAGTATAAACAAAGCCCTGGGTCCTTTCCCAAGAACATGTAAACCAGATGTGCTGGTATATGCCTGTAATCTCAGCACTCATAGCTGAAGTTAGGAAGATCAGAAGTTCAAGGCCACCCACAGCATATTCACAAATCTATATAGCCTGGGACACAAGAGACTCTGTCTCAAAAGGGCTCTGCTTTCTAGGACTGTTTAAAGTTCCCAGAAATACTGCCCACACCAACATTCCCCACCACCGTGGAAAGCTTGTGATAGTCACTGACTGAAGAGGAACGCAAATAAAGTAATTCCACACTAGCTCTGAACAGGGTATGGGAAGCCATGTAGCCACTGGAGGAGAAAGACACAAGCCGCCAGTTGGAACCTTACCAGTAAACCACTAGCCTCATGGTAAAATATAAAATAATAAAAATGGGTTAATTTAAGATGTAAGAGCTAGCTAGAAATATGCTTAAGCTATTGGTCAAACAGTATTACAAATAGTATAGTTTCTGTGTGGTTATTTCAGGTCTGGGCAGCCAGGAATGAACAAGCAGCCTCCGCCTACAACTGACTCATCCAAACCCCTCAAAGTCCTCAGTTTACCTTCTTGGTGGTGCACACAGTGTGGATTAGAACATGGGTCTGAAGATATGACTCTGCCCTCACAGCATCTCACTAAGTTGGCTACTTTTCATGTGGATGTGAAAAAAAAACAACCTGAAAAAAGCAACCTAAAGAGGAAGGGTTTGCTTTTTCACAGCTTGAGGGTGCGGTCCATCATGGAGGTGAAGGCGGGACTGCAGGGATGTGAAGCGGCAACCACAGTCAGGAAGCAGAGAGATGGGCGCTGTGCTCAGCTCACCTTCATGGAAAGGTGCCGCCCACTTTGAGTCTATATTCAGTTACCAAATCTAGAAACTTCCTCACGGAATACCCAGAGATTTACTTTCTAGGTAACTCTAGAGCTGTCGGTTGCCAATCAGTTTGAATCACTACCTGTTCACCCCTCTGTGACCCAGGGAAATTGCAGGCTATAGTTCTTCCTGATTTATAAGATGCCGTGTGCTACAGTTCTCCAGTACACGGCTTCTCCGTTTGCTTCTCTTTCCATGACTCCACAGTGCATGTCTGTTCTGCGCTGGCCGATATTCTACTGTCTGAACATGTTAGAGCACCTTTATTCACCTCCAGATAGTTATTCTTGTTGCTTCTAAGTTTGGACGATTATGAATCAAGTTCCTATTAACATATGCAGGCAGGTTTTGTGCAGCAAGTTCTCAGCTCCTTTGATCAAATGCCGAGGAGATAAATTACATGGTAAGAGTTTTGTAAGGGATCACCGAACCATCTTCCAAAGCGACTGTTATATTACGTATCCCTGCAGGAGATGTTCAGTGGTTCTTCTTCATCCCAACTTATTCATCCAAAATCGAGCCAGATGGGTGCAATGCTACTAGGTATACAGTGGTGTCTCATTATTGTCCTAATTTATGTTTCCTGGTAACTTATCACATTGATCTCTTTACATGCTTGTTTGACTCTTCAGTGTGTGTGTGTTTTGACTTGCTTTTTCTTGGTTGTTCTGATTTTTGTTTTATTTTCAGTGAAGTGTCTGATAGGATCTTGAACCTTTCTTTTTCTTTTCTTTCCTTCTTGCTTGCTTCCTTTTTGCCTGCTTGTTTTTTACTGTTTTATTTATCTGTGTGTTTATGTTGTGGTTCTGGAGCTCAGACCCAGGAATCTCCACTTGTTAGGCAAGTGTTCCAACACCGAACTGTATGCATTAAGCCTGTTCCTACCTCAGCTCTCCCCAGCCCCCGGAAGCTGGGATGACAGATGTCTGCTATCACATCTGGCTCTTGTTCACCAGTTTTTAATCAGTTCAACCACATCTTTATTGCTATGTTTCAAGGTTTTTATGGGTTTTAGATAATAGCTCTTTCAGATAGGTTTCACACATGCTTCCCCACTGTAAGAACACTCCAGCCAGTTAACTTCTGCCAGCCAGTTCTTGTACCACTTTAATAAACCCAAATTACACCTTTGTCTACTATCCTGTTCACATAACTAGGCTTCATCATGCTTAACTTATCTTCCTTTAAAAATGTTTTTAATTTTTTGAGAACTTGATAGAATGTATTTTTATTTTTGTAATCTCCCACTCCTCGCCCCAACTCCTCCCAGATTCACCCCTACCTCCCCACCTATCCCCAGACTTCATGTCCTTTTTTAAAATAGCCCACAAGTCCCATTTGGATAACAGCCAATTCTAAAGACAAGATATAATCCCACAGTTGAGCAGTGCAGCCTTTCATGGCAAGAAAGACCATAAATTTTTTAGAAGATATTCTATCTCTGGAGAGATATCTCTGCTGTTAGGAGTACTTTGCTGCACTTTCAGAGGGCCCTGGTTTGGTTCCCATCACCCTCATGGGTTGGTTCACAACCACCTATAACCCCAGCTCCAGGGCATCAAGGAAGCATCTTTGATCTCTTCTGGCACACGTGACATACACTCACACGGGCAGACATACACATACATAAAAATAATCCTTTAAAGAAGGAGTCCTGTTGCCTTAAAAATTATCCCAATCATCAATTCTATAAGGTTTGGGGAAAAACAAGTTTAATCTTATTCTGTCACCAAACTCAAAGGATTTTTCCCCTTGAGCTGATATAAATGCTACTATTTTGTTCTAAGTATTAATTTGCAAAAGATTACAAATGACGGTAACATTTCCTTCTAGACAGATGTGAAAAAATGATTTCCGTCAATTTCCAGTTTTCTTATTTGCAAACTTTCTTGTGTGCTTTCCTTAAACAACTCCATTTCATCCAAATGGGAGCTGCTCCCGCCAGCTCCGTCCTCAGCCCCTCCCAAGCACGTGTTCTATTGTGCAGCCAGCTCAACCACCTGGCACTGAATATTTTATTTAAGTCAAGAGAATCCCTGGCGACTGGCATTCATTCTTTCTGCTTCACATCTGGCTTAGCTGTGGTCTTTGAATATTTGTGTTTCATCTCCTATTTGACATTTCATGATGAAAAAAAAAGTGTGTGGGACAAACAAGGGAAAAAGAAGTGGCCATGATGGGGCGTGGTGGACCAGCACTGGTGAGGTAGGTGCCTTGGGCTTCTCTGGAGGAAGAGAACTACAGCATACAGATCTATTACAAAGGGGACATATTAGATTGGCTGATTGTATTGTTACAGGCTGTGGAATCTAACATCGGACATCTGTACACTGGG
The DNA here is from genome assembly GCF_037038515.1 of Microtus pennsylvanicus. NCBI lineage: Eukaryota > Metazoa > Chordata > Mammalia > Rodentia > Cricetidae > Microtus > Microtus pennsylvanicus. Next base: position 22,063,659 of record NC_134588.1, read on the forward strand.
GGGGGGGGTCAGAACTGCCTAGTCCACAGGCTGGGTACCCCGAAGTTTTAACCCTTCATTAAGGTCAGGATTCTAGGGAAATCGCTGGTTTTCAGCCCATGTGATGAAGCATGATTAATAAAAACTCAGAGAGAGAAATTGGGGTTCAACCTGAAGATCCAAAAAGCAAAACAGCCAGGCACTGGCTCTTACCTCTATCTCAATCTGAAATGGAGATCCTATCCAAGAACCTCAGAATGAGAACTGTCTCCTTCCCTTTTCATAATCTTCTCTAGGGCTGGGATTAAAGGCATGTATCACTACCACCTGGTTTTTATGACAAACTAGGGTGTCTACTGGGATTAAAGTTGTGTGTTATTGCTGCCTGGTCTATAAAGAGGATCAGGCAAGTTTTATTTATTAAAATACAAGTGAAATGCCACTACACTGTGATATTTGGGTTCTGATATTTGTAACATGAATTCTAATTGGTATTAATAATAAAAATCCAGAGTCCGATATAGGGGATAACACTGGAAGATCAAAGAAGCAGAGTGGCCAGCCACTAGAGAGTTCTTACCTCTACCATTGCTCAGATCAAAAAGCCCTCAGTCTGCTTCTTCAGACTAACCATCTTAGGCAGTACAGCTCCTTAGACTGCTTCAGGCTGCATTCAGCTTCTGTCTCCTTCCTAGTGCTGGGATTAAAGGCATGTGGTCCCAAATGCTGAGATCACCTTCCTGTAATCTCTGTTTCTCTTTTAGACAGGATCAATTTTGTATAGCCCAGGCTGATCTTGAACTAACAGAGATCCATCTGTTCCCCAAGTGCTAGGATTAAAGGTGTTTACCACCACTTCCTGGCCTCTAGTGGCTTAGCTCTGCACTCTGATCTTCAGGCAAAGTTTATTTATTAAAATACAACCAAAATATCACTACACATATCACTGAACAAACATTAGGAACAACGGAGTAGGTGCATTCGCCAACAAGATGTGAAGGCAATAAGACAAAAAGCAAAACTTTCCCGTGGGCCTCCTTGTAGCTGGTTGCCCCTGGAAACTATCACCCACATTTATGGTGGATCCTCCTCCTTTAGATAAGCTGATCAAGAAAGACTCACAGGTGTGTCCAGCAGCTTCTCTCTTGGTTGATTTTAGATCCAGTCAGGTTGATAAGCAAGATTAGCTCTCATATGTGGGGTTTAATAAATGAATTGGAAAACAGAAGCCCTCCCCTCCCTTTCTGAGACATCTTACAGTCCAGGCTAGCCTTCAACTAGCCATGTAACCAAGATGGCTTTGGACCCCTGATCCTCTTGTCTCTACTTCTCAAGCGTTGAGATTATAGGTATGCACCACCACGCTCTTGTTAAGTCAGGAACTTCAATCTTTTAAAAAGAAAAACACAACAAGGGTTTTACGGCTTCTCGGAGACATACCCAACTACAAGCCTCACTGATCTCGACCTTCAGAGCCACCATTCAGGAAAGAAAAAGTTGACTGAACACAGCTCAGTGACGCCATGAAATTCAAACTGACGACCAAGTCATTCAGGACTAAGTGGCTTCTCAGTGACCAACAAGTGGGCAGCCTAAACATCGTGGATACCCTGAACTGAGAAATAACTTGTGTCCCAGACAGGATGACATTTCATAATACTACAGAGGAAGGTGTGCAAATCGGAACTTGTAAGTTATTTATTTCTGAACTGTGTGTCTTTGCATGTGCACACACGCCTGTATTCATGTGTACACAGATGCAAATGAATGGAGGAAAGAGAGGACAGCCCTTGGTGTCAATTCCTCAGGAGTATCCACCTTACTTTTCTATTTATTTTTATTTATGGGTATGAGTGCTTGAGTGTCAGGGAGTCGGGGGTGCACATGACTGTAGGTCCCAGTGGAGGTCAGAAGTATGTTTGATCTTCCTGGTGATGGAGAGCTGCCTGATGTGGGTGCTGGGAACTGAACTTCAGTGGTCTGGACCAGCAGTAAGTTCACTTAACCCCTGAGTGGTCTCTCCAGCCCCCATCTACCTTATATTTTGAGATAGGGTGTGCCAGTTAACTTTTTGACAACTTGACATAAGCTAGGGTCACTTGAGCTAAGGTAAAAACTGTTGGGAAAATGCCTCTATAAAACTGCCCTAAAATCAAGTCAATGGGGCGTTTTCTTGATTAATGATTCAAGTGGGAGGGCGCAGCCCACTGTAGCCAGTGCCACCCCAGGCAGGAGGTCCTCATTGCACAATAAAGTAAGCTGAGCAAGCCCTTGGGAGCAAGCCACATAAGCTGTGTTCTTCCATGGTCTCTGCTTCAGTTCCTGCCTCCAGGTTCCTGGCTTGGATTCCTTCAGTGATGAAGTGTGATTGAGACATGTTCAGCCAAATAAATTTAATCAGTGCTTTCTCCAAGCAATAGCAGCTTAACTACAGCATAACACAGGGTCTCTAACTCTCTGGAGTATGATGCCAAGTCTGCTAGGCTGGCCAGCAAGCGTAAGGGACTCACCTGTCTCTATGTCACCCATGCTGGGGTTTCAAGAGTGTGCTGCAAGACCAAGGGTTTTTAAAATCTGAGTTCTGAAATCAAGCTCATGTCCTCACGCTTGTGCGACAAGCACTTTGCCACCTGATCCATCTCCCCAGCCCCAAGTGTTGTGCAACCTACCCAACACTTATTACTAATACTTTCCAAAGTCTGGATTTCAAAACTTTCATTCCATTTATTTATTCTAATAAAAGTGTGTGTGCCAAAGCCCACTGTATGGAGGTCAGAGGACAACTGGCACAAGTTAGTTCTCTCCTTCCACCATATGGACCTTGGGATGGAACTCAGGATGTTGGGCTTGGCAGCAGGGGCCTTCGCTGAGCCATCTTGCTGACCTCAGAGTCTTTCTTTCACGTCTTTCTTTCACGTGGGTGGTAAAATGAATGAGGGCACAGGCAAAGCCTTGTAACTCATTAGAAACTTTCTTCAATATCCACACAGGTCAAATACCTCTGGCCACCAGCACATTAGCCGACTGTGATAGCTTAGAAATGAGTCTTTAGTAGCCTTCGGCTGGAAATGTCAGCAATAGCCAGATAGAAGATCAATTATCCACACAGCCCACGCATGGACACTATTTGAGGAACCATGTTTCTGCAATATCAAAGAGAAATTTCTAGAAGGTTCTGAAGCACTATTTTTCCTTCAGTGGGAAGTAGTGCCCAAAATACTCTACCACATCATAGATTCTTACCTCCAGAGAAAAAGCTTATAAAGAAGTTTCAGAAAACACAGCTCCTGGGGGCAGAGAGATGGCTCAGTGGGTCGAGCGCTTGCTGGGCAAGCATGAGAACTGAGGGTTGGATCCCCAGGACCCACATAAATGCTGCATATGTGGTGATCCCCCAAAGTAGTGAGGGCCAGCCTTGAAACACTGAGCCAGGGGATCATGGGAGCAATCTCGAGAGCTCTGTTAGCTTCATTAGCCCAGTCCACAACTCAGGGTTCAGCTGAGAGACCTTTGTTGGGGGCTATTATTTTGAGGTGTGTTACTTTTGTTTATATTGCATTGGTTTAACTCTGTGAAGCTGATTCTTTGCCTGTCTAAAACACCTGCTGGTCTAATAAAGAGCTGAGCGGTCAGTCAATAGCAAGGCAGGAGAAGGGATAGGCAGGGCTTACAGGCAAAGAGGATAAATTTAAGGAGGAATCTGGAAGAAGAAGGAGCAAGAGAACAAAGAAGAACACTAGGGGCCAGCCACCCAGCCAGCCACGGAGTCAGAGTGAAAGTAAGATAAACAGAAGAAAAGGAAAAAGCCCAGAGGTAAAAGGTAGATGGGATCATCGAAGTTAAGGAAAGCTGGCTAGAAATAAACCAAGCTAAGGGCAGACATTTATAAGTAATAATGAGACTCCATGTATGATTTATTTAGGAGCTGGATAGTGGCCCGCCAAAGAGTAAAGAGTAAAACATCTAACTACAGACTTGGCCTCAATGAATAGTTGAGAGCAATCAAGGAAGACTTCAGACATCAGTCTTAGGCTTCCATGTGCACACACATGCACCTGCACATATCTGTGCACGCACACACATACAAACAACCATATACAGATGCATACCACACCAAAAAAAAACCTGCAAAATTTAAACACACACAGTACTGATAGGAAGGACAAGGGATCTGAAAGGTTCGTTACAAAGAGCCTCGTTCGCACTCATGGATGGTATCTTGATGTCCCAGGACGGGTTGCAGCTTAAGCTCCTGTCTCTACTCCAGCATCTTGAATGCCCTCAGCATTAACAAGCAAAGTCATGTCTGGGATTCTGGAACTTTCCTGAGTATCTTCTCTCTAAACCGGGATGGTGCCATCTCAGCTTCCACGTGGCCCCTTTGGAATTGGTGGTGGGCAGCATTGTGGTATCAGCACAGAGGCTAACGCAGACTGACTCCCTGGATCAGTCGCTTTCCAGACACGATGATAAAATGACTCAGGGGAGAAAATGGTTTATTTGTGTCGTCAGTCCTAGAGGGCTTGAGCCCAACATGGAGGCATAGGCATGGCATCAAAGGCAGGAAGCTGACCAATCACACTCTTACCTGCACACAGGAAGGGCAGTACAGAGGAAGTGGGATGAGATTATAAACCCTCAAAGTCCTACCCCAGTGATTTGCTTCCTTCCTCTAAAGGCCCTAGTTCTCAAACAGCACTACTAACTGGGCACAACTCTTCAAGTACTCGAGTCTATGGGGGACGTTTCTCATTCAAACCACTACATCCCCTCAGTCCAATTTTAATGATGAATATTTGAATTAATTATTTGTTATTTCAGTCTTTGGACAACATTAGTAAAAGGGACTGGAAAGATGACTCAGTCAGAAAAAAAATGCTCACTGTGTGAGTGTTTAGGACCTGAGTTCAGTCCCCAGAACCCATGTAAAGAAAACCAGGCTCAGCAGCACATACGTGATCCCAGTGCTGAAAGGGTCGAGATAGGAGATCCTGGAGGCTTGCTAGTCAGCCAGCCTAGACAAGTTAGTGAGCTCCAAGCCAATGACACCCTGTGTCCCTCTCTATCCCCAAATGTGGAGAAAGTCTGACACCTGAGGTTCCCTCTGACCTTCATGTGCAGGCATGTATTCACCTGCACACAACGGTGCACACATACAAACCTTCAGTGGAAGGAGGGCTCTGTGATGTGACAACAACTCCAAAGGTGGCATGACAATTCTAATTTACCCTGATAAATTATTAAAAGACTTGTAAATCCTTATCTCAGCTTGTAGGGCTATTTCCATGGACCTGAACTGACATGCAGGGCGAGAGCATCAGTTCAAAACATAATCACTGGGAAAATTCTGAGCTAATTACTCTTTTTTTTTGTATTGAGACTTTCAGATAATTTGTGCATGTTTTATGCATAGGAAGGCTTGGTTCAGACTAGCCTCATTTTAAATGTCATATAGCTGCATGGGCTAGCAGCTTTGTTACTTAATAGCACCAATCTACAGTTCCCTGTCTTTCTCTTTTCTTTCTTCTTTCTTTCTTTCCTCCTTTCTTCCTTCCTCCCTCCGTTCTTTCTTTCTTTCTTCGTCCCTCCTTTCTTTCTTTCTTCCTTCCTCCCTCCTTTCTTCCTTCCTTCCTTCCTTCCTTCCTTCCTCCTTTCTTCCTTTCTTTCTTTCTTTATTTCTTCCTTCCTCCTCTCTCGCTCTCTTTCTCTCTTTCTCCCTCTTTCTTTCTTTCTTTTTGTTAAAGGGTCTATGTAACCCATGCCGGCCCCAAGCTCATTGTGTAGTCAAGGCTGGCCTTGAACTTCTGGCCTTGCCTCTGCTTCCAAACACCTGGGTTCCAGGTGTAGCCCACCACACCCTTTATGCAGCACTTTGGCTAAAAGGCAGGACTTTGTGCATACCAGCCACTCTACCAACTGAGCCATGCCCCCAGACCCTCCATGTGCTTTCTATTTAACCCAGAGTTGAGAAGCGTTGGTGAAGAAGCACACAATTGACTAAAAATTGTCCAAACAAGTCAAGTTTGGTCTAGAGAACTGTGCAGAAACCCCCTTTCTCCCTCAGTGAGCAGAGGTGCTGGCATGGACCCAGCTCCTTAGGAAGAAGGGCGGAGAGAAGATGTCGTGAATTGTTCTCAGAACTGTGTTGGAATTAGCCTCATTGGAACACTAAGGAAGAGAAGAAAGAGCCAGTCAGGCTTTCAGAGAAATTGTGAGGTCTTGGTCCCCAATGACGGAAGCAGTTCTGCTCATCTTACTCAGGGAGGTCTGTAAGGGCTTCGTGGCAAACACATAATTTCTCATAAGTCACACTGATTCTGAGGTCTCCTTGGCAATGGGTAATGTGGTCCTAGCTTTGAAAATACTCTCAAAAGTCACAGGAGTCAACAGACTATCCATCTGACCTTTGGCTCACTCTGTGGCACATACAGAGGCTTGCCCCTTGACAACCATTTTCCTAATGATTCCCCGGCCAAATGGCCTAATGTTCCTAGATTTTTCTTGGGTGTAAAGTATTATAGCATTATATTTTCATCTAAGTTCTACCTGACGATCGGCCCACAGGTATCTGTAGATTAGGTAGAATGTTCATAGGAGTAAACACGCAAGCTCACGCTCCTGCCGTCACTCCCTGTTAGCATCATGTATCCCGCGCTGTTGGGGGCCATGCACATGGAGGTCAGAGGACAACTTGCCAGACTGGTTCTCTCCGGCTTCCAGGAATCAAACCCAGGTCATCAGGCTGGACTGCAACTGCCGTCACCCACTGAACCATCTTGCGGGCCTCTTATCACATGCTTTTGAGCAATCTTCCTGTGGTGGAGGGGGCTATGGGGATGCGGTTTAAAATACAATCTGCAAAGTCAAGGAAAACCGAACTTCAGTTTCAGTGCCGTCCCTTGCTGTTTGTCATCTCAAACAGGCATTACGTCATCTTTGGATGCCTCAGTTTCCTCAGCTACAAAAATGGAAATCGCGTCATCACGTTCTTACTGTACCTATAGGGCGAAGTGAGATAAAGTATGCAGAGTACTCAGGAAGTGTCTGCTACATCCTAGAGGCCAAAATAACAACCAGATTGGCCATTATTATTGTTTTCATATTAAGTTATTATTATTACTTTTGCTTGAAAAGTGCCCACTGGGGAGATAACTCAGTCAATAAAGTGCTTTCTGCACAAGCGTGAGGAGCAGAGCTCAGGACCCCAGCAGCCGTGTAAAATCCAGGTGTGGTGATGAGTGTCTACAGTCATGACACAGGGCAGGCAGGGAGTGCGGTGGTGTCTACAGCCATGACATGGGGGGCAGGCAGGGAGTGCGGTGGTGTCTACAGCCATGACGCAGGGCAGGCAGGGAGTGCGGTGGTGTCTACAGCCATGACGCAGGGCAGGCAGGGAGTGCGGTGGTGTCTACAGTCATGACACAGGGCAGGCAGGGAGTGCGGTGGTGTCTACAGCCATGACGTGGGGCAGGCAGGGAGTGCGGTGGTGTCTACAGCCATGACATAGGGCAGGCAGGGAGTGCGGTGGTGTCTACAGTCATGACATAGGGCAGACAGGGAGTGCGGTGGTGTCTACAGCCATGACATAGGGCAGGCAGGGAGTGCGGTGGTGTCTACAGTCATGACACAGGGCAGGCAGGGAGTGTGGTGGTGTCTACAGTCATGACACAGGGCAGGCAGGGAGTGCGGTGGTGTCTACAGTCATGACACAGGGCAGGCAGGGAGTGCGGTGGTGTCTACAGTCATGACATAGGGCAGGCAGGGAGTGTGGTGGTGTCTACAGTCATGACACAGGGCAGACAGGGAGTGCGGTGGTGTCTACAGCCATGACATAGGGCAGGCAGGGAGTGCGGTGGTGTCTACAGTCATGACATAGGGCAGGCAGGGAGTGTGGTGGTGTCTACAGTCATGACACAGGGCAGACAGGGAGTGCGGTGGTGTCTACAGTCATGACACAGGGCAGGCAGGGAGTGCGGTGGTGTCTACAGCCATGACATAGGGCAGGCAGGGAGTGCGGTGGTGTCTACAGTCATGACATAGGGCAGACAGGGAGTGCGGTGGTGTCTACAGTCATGACATAGGGCAGACAGGGAGTGCGGTGGTGTCTACAGTCATGACATAGGGCAGGCAGGGAGTGTGGTGGTGTCTACAGTCATGACATAGGGCAGGCAGGGAGTGCGGTGGTGTCTACAGTCATGACATAGGGCAGGCAGGGAGTGTGGTGGTGTCTACAGTCATGACATAGGGCAGGCAGGGAGTGTGGTGGTGTCTACAGTCATGACATAGGGCAGGCAGGGAGTGTGGTGGTGTCTACAGTCATCACACAGGCAGGGAGTGCGGTGGTGTCTACAGCCATGACATAGGGCAGGCAGGGAGTGTGGTGGTGTCTACAGTCATGACATAGGGCAGGCAGGGAGTGCGGTGGTGTCTACAGTCATGACATAGGGCAGGCAGGGAGTGTGGTGGTGTCTACAGCCATGACATGGGGGGCAGACAGGGAGTGTGGTGGTGTCTACAGTCATCACACAGGCAGGGAGTGCGGTGGTGTCTACAGCCATGACATAGGGCAGGCAGGGAGTGTGGTGGTGTCTACAGTCATGACATAGGGCAGGCAGGGAGTGCGGTGGTGTCTACAGCCATGACGTGGGGGGCAGGCAGGGAGTGTGGTGGTGTCTACAGCCATGACGTGGGGGGCAGGCAGGGAGTGTGGTGGTGTCTACAGCCATGACATGGGGGGCAGGCAGGGAGTGTGGTGGTGTCTACAGCCATGACGTGGGGGGCAGGCAGGGAGAGTGGTGGTGTCTACAGCCATGACATGGGGGGCAGGCAGGGAGTGTGGTGGTGTCTACAGCCATGACGTGGGGCAGGCAGGGAGTGCGGTGGTGTCTACAGCCATGACGTGGGGCAGGCAGGGAGTGCGGTGGTGTCTACAGCCATGACATAGGGCAGGCAGGGAGTGCGGTGGTGTCTACAGTCATGACATAGGGCAGGCAGGGAGTGTGGTGGTGTCTACAGTCATCACACAGGCAGGGAGTGTGGTGGTGTCTACAGCCATGACGTGGGGGGCAGGCAGGGAGAGTGGTGGTGTCTACAGCCATGACATGGGGGGCAGACAGGGAGTGTGGTGGTGTCTACAGTCATCACACAGGCAGGGAGTGCGGTGGTGTCTACAGCCATGACATAGGGCAGGCAGGGAGTGTGGTGGTGTCTACAGCCATGACGTGGGGGGCAGGCAGGGAGAGTGGTGGTGTCTACAGCCATGACATGGGGGGCAGGCAGGGAGTGTGGTGGTGTCTACAGCCATGACGTGGGGCAGGCAGGGAGTGCGGTGGTGTCTACAGCCATGACGTGGGGCAGGCAGGGAGTGCGGTGGTGTCTACAGCCATGACGTGGGGCAGGCAGGGAGTGTGGTGGTGTCTACAGCCATGACGTTGGGGGGCAGGCAGGGAGAGTGGTGGTGTCTACAGCCATGACATGGGGGGCAGGCAGGGAGTGCGGTGGTGTCTACAGCCATGACATGGGGGGCAGGCAGGGAGAGTGTTGGTGTCTACAGCCATGACATGGGGGGCAGGCAGGGAGTGCGGTGGTGTCTACAGTCATCACACAGGCAGGCAGAGAGTGTGGTGGTGTCTTCAGCCATGACGCAGGGCAGGCAGGGAGTATGGTGGTGTCTTCAGCCATGACGCAGGGCAGGCAGGGAGTATGGTGATGTCTACAGTCATGCTGCAGGGCAGGCAGAGACAAGCAGAGACTTGGAACTCACTGGCCAGCCAGTCTAGCTGAATCCATGAGCTTCGGGTTCATTGAGAGACTATAGAGGGAAAAAAATGGAGAGAGTCTAAGGAACATACTCAACATCAACCATCTAGCTTACAATTACTCTATTTTACTATTTACGTATTTCTATTATTTAATTATATTTATTTATTTAGAGTATGTGTACATACGTGAGCACATATGTGCCACAGTGCATGTGTGTAGATCTGAGGACAACTATAGGGAGTCAGTTATCTCCTTCCATAATACGAGTCTTGGGGATCAGACTCAGGTCATCAGACAAGGCAGCACCTTCTGCCCACTGAGCCATCTCGTCTTTGCCAGATATGTTCTTAATCTCTCAACTGACTAATTTATAAATGAAACTCAATTTTAGCTGTGCGCATGGAACATGGTTTATTTAAGATGGTATCTCTAGGGGGTGAGGAGGAGGACACTATATAAAGCGAAAGAAGCCCTTCCCAAAGACCACACACTGCGTTATTCCATACATGTGCTATTTCAGGAATATCCAAATCCACAGGGATTATCCAAATCCACAGGGTCCATGAATGCTCGTCAAAGGCATAGGAGGCAGCTACTGCTAATGGGCATGAACTTTCCTCTGGGGTGATAAATTGTTCAGAAATCTGATAGAAGTGAATTCTGCATAATTTTCTAAATAGATATTTTAAAAGTCACTGCACTATACAAAAGAAGTAGGCAAAGATTTGCGTGCGTGTGTGAAGGACCAGGTATCAAGGACTTCAGGTTTCGCGCATATGATCTTTGACTGGCCTGCTCAGGTCTGGCACTAGAGCAGAAGTCACCATTGATAATACGTAAATGATGAGGCACAGTGTATTCTAAGAAAAGTTTGTTTACAAGGCTGAGAAGATAGCTTGGACAATAAAATGCTTACCTAAGTTTGATTCCCAAAGTCAGCTTTAAAAGGCAGCCATGGTGATACAAGCTTGTCCTCACAGAGCTGGGGAGGCAAAGACAGGCAGATTTCTGGTGCTTGCTCCCCAACTTGGGAAAATTCCAGGGTAATGAGAGACTCTGTCTGAGAAAATAAAAAGTGGACAGCACCTGAGGAATTGAGGAGTGACTCCCATGGTTCTTCTCAAAGGTACAAACACACAGTGCACATGTGCACTCCCCCATACACATACACCTGCATACACATGAATGTGCACACTCACATACAGACACACACTTGAAAGAAACTAGTAGATGGCCATGGAAGTAGTGTGGACGCAGAAAGGGGTCAAGGGAGTTCTCACTTGCAGAGGAAACAAACCCAAAAGTTCTCTTTCCCACAAAGCCTGTGCTTTGCATTGAACTTTCTGCAAAGCCAGCCTTGCAGAACTGATTAAACTCCAATGACTGCGGAAAGGTCAGAGCCTAAAAACAATTTATCCTGGGTTCTCTCTAGCCTCTTTAATAAGCATTCCTTGTCCACTCCTGTGTCCTACCTAACATCTTTGTAACTATTAGGTAAAATCCTTGGGATGTACAAACAGAAACCTAGCATCTGCCTACCCAAAGGTTACCAATACCATCAGGTAGTGTCTGAAACCTATAGCACAGAATTCTCCTGTTTATTATAACTTGCTACTTGGTGTTTTCATCAATATATTTGAGATTATCCAGCAATACCACTCTTGGGAATATACCCAAGAGATGCCCTATCATACAACAAAAGTATATGCTCAACTATGTTCATAGCAGCATTGTTTGTAATAGCCAGAACCTGGAAACAACCTAGATGCCCTTCAACGGAAGAATGGATGAAGAAAGTATGGAATATATACATATTAGAGTATTACTCAGCAGTTAAAAACAAGGACTTCTTGAATTTTGCATACAAATGGATGGAAATAGAAAACACTATCCTGAGTGAGGTAAGCCAGACCCAAAAAGAGGAACATGGGATGTACTCACTCATATTTGGTTTCTAGCCATAAATAAAGGACATTGAGCTTATAATTCATGTTCCTAGAGAAGCTAAATAAGAAGGTGATCCAAAGACAAACACATAGGCATCCTCCTGAATATTAACCTTCATCAGGCAATGAAAGGAGACAAAGACAGAGACCCACATTGGAGCACCGGACAGAAATCTCAAGGTCCAAATCAGGAGCAGAAGGAGAGGGAGCACAAGCAAGGAACTCAGGACCGCGAGGGGTGCACCCATGCACTGAGACAATGGGGATGTTCTATCGGGAACTCACCAAGGCCAGCTGGCCTGGGTCTGAGAAAGCATGGGATAAATCCGGACTAGCTGAACATAGCAGACAATGAGGAATACTGAGAACTCAAGAACAATCGCAGTGGGTTTTTGATCCTACTGCACGTACTGGCTTTGTGGGAGCTCACCTTATTAGACCTGGATAGAGGTGGGTGGTCCTTGGGCTTCCCACAGGTCAGGGAACCCTGATTGCTCTTCCAGCAGATGAGGGAGGGGGATTTGATCTGGCAAGGGGGAAAGAAATGGGAGGCAGTGGCGGGGAGGAGGCAGAAATCCTTAATAAATAAATAAATTAAAAAATATATATTTGAGAAGTGTCTTAATTTATGACTTTCTTTGTTATTATAAAACTTTCATGAAACTGGTACCATGTTGGAGCATAGCATGGGGTACACTCACTCTGCATTCCTGCAATTCATATTTAACACCAGAACAAGTCATATTTTATCTGCTGTAATGTAAGGGCTGTGTATTTGTATTGACAATAGTTTGTGGGTGGAAGCATAGGTCATAAGGTGAGACTTGGGATTGACATTTGGAGTGGAGGGCAACCTTGTGGGGCTGAGTCATGGACTGCGGAATCGAACCACATCTCCAGGTAGACAGTGTGGAAAAGTCACATATTTTGGTGTCCAGAGGTGACATGTGTACAAGTGAAGGTTGAGAACCACATAGTACTGTCTATTGCCTCTTTTATCACCCCTGCACAACTTGCCTTACATATCTGTCTTCAATCACCTTCTTTGTCACCATCATAGCTTCCTTTCTGGTGCCATGATAAAATACCACAACAAAAGGCAATGTGGGGCTGGAAGGGTTTATTTGGCTTAAAATTCCAGACCAGAGTTCATCACTTTGTGGAAGTCAAGACAGAAACTCAAACAGCTGGTCACATCACATCTGCAGGCATGAGCACAGGGAATACATACATTCTTGCTTGCTTTATGCTTATTTATACTAGCTTCCTCTTCTTTTACTCAGTTCTGGACCTCCTGCCTAGGGAATGGTGCTATTCACAGTGGGCTTGGTCTTTCCACATCAATTAACAGTTAAGTCTCCAATAGACAGGCCCACCGGACCCAGATAATTCCTCATTAGAAATCTCTTTCCACATAATTCTAGATTGCTAAATTGACAATTAAAACTAACCAAAACCCTCTCTCATTTTCTACTTCTGTACTCCAAAGGTTCTTAGACCACATGAGGAATCTTCAGTGCTGTGGGAACACCTTCAGCCAATAGCCTTTAAAATACTGGCCCACTTTGGGCATGGTCAAATGTACTATATACACAGACGTAAAAACATGAGTGGCCCCTTGGCTGCTGGATTCGGTTCCCATTCCCTGCTCATGCATCCACAGTTGCTGTGATAAGTTCCTCCTGTTTACAAATGCCCCCCGCCCCCAGTGTCTTCAGTCACAATCAGCTTTTAGAAAATCCAGCCCTGGATGAATTCACCTCGCCATCTGCACCATCTGAGTGATGACCATCTTGACTGAAAATGGCCAAAGCAAATGCAGGCATCTAGTAAGACTTATCTCAGTTTAAATCTAAGGCTCACACTTCCAGTGGGCCTAGAGCTACTTCCCACTCCTGCTAGGCACTTCACACCCCTACTTCACAATGAGTAATTCACACCTCACTCTTAGCACGTTGCCCACCCCCTGTCATTCCTAGCTCAGCTGAATTTAACCAAGAAAATAGCAATAGCAGAAGAGATAGTTCCTGTGCCTTCCTGGGCGCTTTTCTGGAGCCCTCCCGCTTGCTCACTCCCCTTCTCGCCATTCCCCATGGCTTTGGCTTCACCTTCCCTCTGAGAAGCAATCTGTTCCTCACTTCGCCTGCTCTGACCATGAGTCGCATCACACTACTCCACAGCCAGAGCCCCTGAGACTATCTAATTCACTCCTTGGGGCTTCAATTATAAATTCCAGTATGAAAAGAAAAAGTCTTACTGTCCTAACTGAGGTCGTTGTTTTAAGTGTTGTTTTTCTCTGTGGGAATAACATGATAATACTGCTACCATCTTGGAAGAGAGGTTACCACAGCAACCAATTGAGTAGCACAGTACACAGTTTTAACCAGGGCTATGACAATGGCAACATCATAGCTGTTGAAAACCCCGGGTAGGAGAAGGGAGAATCCCAGCAGCCTCTTTTGATATTCCCTCCACTACCCACTCACACACAATTGCAAGGGATTCTGGTAGATGCCAGAGTATGTGAGACGTAAAAGGCTGGGACCTGCAAGATGGCTCAGTGGGTAAAGACACTTGCTACCAAAATCTAACAATCTGGGTTCAGTTCTCCAGACCCCACGTGATAGGAGAGAAGCAACTCCCGCAGGTTGTTCTCTGACCTCCTCTTACGATCTGGTGCAGTGCTCCACCTCTCACATAGACACACACTAAAATAATAAAGTTTGAAAGGGTGGGGAAACCCCATGACACAATTTTCAGGAAGGCATCATCTAGAATGGGTGGAGTAGTGATGATGTAACCATTTGGGGTAAACGCATGCTTCCTATAATAACCTCTCATTCATGATTTGTAATTAAGTTCAATCAATTCATAAACTTACCAAGTTCAACTTCAAATAAATTCTTACTTTGGTTCTAGGTTAACAAAAGAGACATCTATCTGTTCATGTCTCCCCAGGTGCCAGCCTCCAGCCAATCACCTGTGGCCATGGAAGGAGATTATGTCTCATGTGAGGATGTTAAAAAGGTCATTGAAAGCAAAGGACCAGGCCAGTGAGAAGGATGAGGGCCTGAGTTCAGTCCCCAGAGCCCACATGATGGGAGGAGAAGACAGACACCTACAGATTGTCCTCTGACCTCCACACACGCACCATAGCACACACGCTCACAGAAAAGACATGTGCAAACTAAATCAATGTGATTTTAAATTCTTTCAAGAAAAAAAAACCAAAATAGTCACTAATCAAAAACAAATAAAACAGAACACTCGAAAAGCTTGTCTGTTACTGAGATAAACTACATGTATACTAGGGCATTAAACATTTAGGGAATTTAGTTTTTCTAGAATGCTGGAAATGAAGAAATAGCATCATAAAAGGAATCTAAGGAAAGCATAGCTAAATGGAACACATATTTGGCTCTGTCTCCAAGACCTCAAGTGACTCAGAGCCCAGGACTAGCTGTATTGATCTTTATTAATCCAGCAAATATCATGGCACCTAGAATTCAATATTTGCTGGATTGAAGAGAGCCTCCTGGAAGATAATGAGAAAAGGAAAATTGACTGCCGGGTCAGCACTGCGGCTATCCCTGTCCATAAGATGGAAGAATTCAATTCCTTCCGCTGACTCAGATTCACCGCCAGCACTACAGTCAGCCCTGAAGGCTGTGAAGAAATTCTTTATTTGGGTGACATCTGGTCACAAGTCGGACAGTGATTTCAGACAAAGCTTGTGATTCAGCAGTGTCTTTCAGCTCACCGTTCCCCGCACCGCGTCTCTAAAAGTCAGTGGCGGACAGTGCCGCACATCTCCCGGTGGTGGCATTTCCATGGTGAGATGAGGGTGGAGTGGGCTGCTTCTGACCAAATCAGGCACAGAGTTGAGAAACCTGGCGATGTGGCGCTGAGCCATGGGGAGCGAACCGGAGGCAGCAGGGTGTGTAAGAACCACTTGCTGGGCTGTTTGAGCTATGCCTGCCCTTTGCTGTGACGCCAGCCTTACCCGAGTGGCTGCGCTGGTCTTACTTGAGTCACTCTCAGGAGAGGTAAAAGGACCGGCAGATGACAGGCAAGCCTATTGTGAAAGTCCCAGCTCCCTCTCCCCCTCCTCCTTACTTTCTGGAGCACCAGACACCTTAAGAGCTGGATTTGGATTGGATCTGTCCTTCTCAAATATCAGCATGTATTTTATATATGCATAAATGTATGCATGTATATGACATTGGAGTCTAGAAAGGAAGGCAGATGGCTTACAGGGATATACAAAATACAAAAAAAAGGAGTATAAAAAATAGAAATAAAATGCCAAGGAGATAAAAAAATTAAAAAGCTGAAAATTCAAATGTGGATAGCCCTAAGTACATGTGTGTATGTGTGTGCACATATGCATGTGTAAGCGAGGGGCCAGCATCAAATGTTTTCCTCAATCACGTTCTACATTATTTTATTTTATTTTTAGGATAGGATTGTGACTCACTGACTCAGCTAGGCTGGTTGGCCAGCAAGCCCCAGGCATCTCCTATCACTGCTTCCTCAGCACTGGGATAGTAAATTGCAGTGCTTGGCTTTTTCACATGAATTCTGGGACTTTGACTAAAGTCCTCCTGCTGTCGTGACAAGTGTGGTCCCGATGGAGCATCTTCCCAGAAGCCTGTGTGCACCGCCATGACATTTCAGCTGCACTGATGGGTGGAAGCCCCTGCTCACTGACGTCCAATATTTTTATTGATAAAGAATAATTAGATAAATACATCGCCCGGTTACCAAATGATCCCAAAGCCCCTCATTTTCAGTGGGTCACAGAACAGGAGAAAACCCCGAAGTGGATTGAAGCTACTATTCAAGCACCTGTGCCACGGATCACATGACCTACAATTGGCTACGTTACCTTCTTGGTTTCAACCTGCACCTACGGACTCAGAAGGTCAGTGAGCAGGGCCCACGGGTCACAGGTTGTTCTGCATGTGAAAGTCCGTAACAGAAGCATTTCAGTCTCACACTGGGATGGGCCAGAAGGACAGCAAGGACCAATCAGACTCTTTACCAGGTCAGATCTGTCCTCCTCCTCTCAGATGGCTCTAGGCTGTGTGGAGTTGACAGTTCAAACTAACTAGAACAGGAACCATTCTTAGGACAACAGAGGGATGCTTGAAGCCCCTCCATGATAGAAGAGAAGGCATTTTGCTCTCAACCACGTACTCTATGTGTGGATTTGCCTTCTCTACCTGTAAAGTTTCCAACAGAGCTACCATCTGTGGACTTGCAGCGCACTTTATCTCCTGCATGATGTTCCACAACCCTTACTTCTGGCCAAGGAGCTTGATTTGTAGCAAAATAAAGGACAGTAATGGGGTTACGTTTATGGAATTTACTTGCCGTTATGATGCTCTTCATTATCCTGATGCAACTGGCTTGATAGAATGGTGGGATGCTCTTTTTAATTCTCCATTCTAGCAATGACTGTGTGGTAAAACTTGGAAGTGTGAAAGAAAGGACCAGCGCCTAATATGCTATATGCCAATATCTATTATCTTTTGTCTGCCCTGCACTGGGAGCACCAGTTTGAGAACTGTGACAATGTTAATTGTGAATGTGACACAATCTACAATCACTGGGGAGAGACTTGCAATGAGGGATTGTCTAGGTCAGATTGTCCTGTAGGCAAGTCTGGGTATGGTTGTCTTAAGTACATTAACTAATTGATGTGAAAAGATTCAGCCCACTATTGGAGATTCAATTCCCTAGGCTTGGGCCCTAGACTGTATACAATGGAGAAGATGAACTGAGCACAGCAAGCATACATTCATTCTCTCTCTGCTCTTGACTGTGGATATGAACAGCTGCTCCAAGTCCCTGCCACCTTGCCTCTCCCACAGTGGTAACTGAGACTTGTAAGCTTTAAACGAACCTTTCCTCCTGAAGTTCCTTTGGTCAGGGCGTTTGCCCCAACAAAGGAAGGAAACTAGAAGAGGTATAATGGAAGGCCTGGCCTGGAATCCCAACACTTCTGTAGAAGCAGGGAAGTGGAGACGTGAAAACCATAGCCAGGAAAATAACAAAGGACTCTGTCTCAAACAAGGTGGAAGCAGAGGACCAGCTCCCAGGGTTGTCCTCTGACCACAATACAGACAGCATGGTGCCTGGGCGCCTGCGTGCACACACGCAAACATGTGCACACATCCTCAAATAATACACACAAGCACAATTTTTAAAGGCAAGGCCTTGAGTTACGCTCACATACATGGATGAACTGTTAAAGAAAGACCAGAGAAGGCAGAGGTTCCCCCACACCCAACTGACCCCTGAGGACCAGATCCTCAACTGATCTGGACAGCACGGGAAAGAAAATTTGATTTTGGCTCCCTACATGGTCTCAAACACTCAGCAGGAAAGTATGAAAAATTAAAATGACTGTGTGCTTGTTCAAGGGACCACGGTCCTCAAACATATTTAACCACACAGAATGTTATTTGAACAACTATTTTTCATTAATTATTCTCTTCCTGAAATTTCTCAGATATAGCACGAGACCTTGGCTTACTTCAACCCTGCAGTGTCTAGCCACAGCTGAGGAAAACAGGTCTGTCTTCCTAAATACTGAGGCCAAATCTAAAAGCTGTGCTTACCAACTATGGAACACTCTCTTTCTGGGAGGGTACTTCTCACAGCTACGATGTGTCCTTCTGTGCCCTAGCCACACCTGTTCCTTGAATAAAGGAGGCTGCCAGGTACCATGTCATCAAACTCACAGCTTTGGGAAATTACTCAGGATACCCAATGGGTGTCTTTGGGACTTTGCTAGCTAACCCTATAGAAAGGACCTAATGGGATTCTAGTTCTCTTTTACATTGTCAATCAATGCTGAATTTAACTGACTTCTTCTGTGTTCCAGGTGCTTGCTGTTTATGCAGGAGTCTAAAGTAACAAACAGCTAATTACAGTTACTTTATCCATCTATAGAACACTGGTACATGGTCCGGAAAGGTGTACAATTACATGCACCTTACAAAAATTTATATTAATCGGGATGTTAAAGTTTTTTCTCATGAACTTTGTCTCTTAATGTTCCCCACACAGTTTTACTAGAGGAGACTTGATAGCTGAGTCTGAACTTATGCTGAGCAATGAACACTGAGTCAGGTTCTTGCAGCAAACCAACAGCCTTAAGTCTCGGAATGGACAACAATGTCAAAAGTCGCCATTCCTGCGAACACCTATGACAAAGCCTGCCGGACATTCTTTAGATGTTTTTCTTGCCTGTGCCCTTCCTCCAATAAAGGCAAACCACCCTCTTTCCTTAACTACACTCTCAGTAGGAACGTGGTAGATCCAACAGTCTCTCTTTAGTATATTACAGACACCACCGCCCTCATGTAGCCTGCTCCAAGGATGTATGTTGTCATCTCATGGCTGTCTCATGTCCTGGATCTTTGCCTTCTGTTAGGCAATAATAAATTATTGTGGCCCCTTAGTTCCTCTGAGGGACCCTAGCTGCTCTCCCTTCTACATCACCCCTTTTCAAACTGCAAAACAGTTAGAGGGCCCCAAACCCTAACAACAGTTCAGGCGATGTCTGAATAGGGCACTCGTGAGCTTCTAGCCCATCCCTCCTTTTACCACTCTGGGCAATTTTTTTCATGACTCAGAACTCA